>NC_045792.1:59425207-59747900 GCF_009873245.2 Balaenoptera musculus
CATCACCTGCTGATAGACATTTGAGTTATTTCCAGTTTTTGGTTATTACAAATAAAGCTTCAATGAACATTCATGTACAAGTCTTTCTATGGGCACATATTTTCTTTTCTCTTAGGTAAATATCTAGTAATGGAATGGCTAGATCACATGGTAGGTATATATTTTTAAAAAACTGTTGGACTGTCTTCAAAGTAGTTGTATCATTTTACATTCCCAGCAGCAGTGTATGACTTTCAGTGCTTCCACATCCTCACCAGCACTTGGTATGGTCAGTCTTCTAAATTTTAGCTATTCTAATAGTGTAGTGTTGTCACATAGTGGTTTTATTTTGCATTTACCTGATGACTAATGATGTTGGGCATCTTTTCATGTGCTTTAATTGCCATTCATATATCTTTTTTGGTGGATTATCTGTCCAAATCTTATGTCTTTTTAAAAATTGGGTTGTTTGTTTTCTTATTGTTGAGTTTTGAGAGTCCTTTATGTATTCTGGATATAAATCCTTCATGAGATGTATGCTTTGCAAAGATTTTCTCTCAGTCTGTGGCTTATCATCCTCTTTACAGTGTCTTTTAAAGAAAAGAAAGTTTTAATTTTTCTGAAGTCCAGTTTATCAATTTGTTCTTTTATGGATCATGCTTTTGGTATCATGTATAAGGAATCTTTGTCTAACCCAAGCTTACACAAACATTTTCTCCTACCTTCCCTTCTAGAAGTTTTATAGTTTTAGGTTTTACATTTAGGCCTATGATCTGTTTTGTATTAATTTTTGTATATGGTATTAAGTATGGATTTTAGTTCTTTTTTGTGCTTGTGGATGTCCCAATTGTTCTGGAACCATTTGTTGAAAATTCCATCCTTTCTCCACTGCATTGCCTTGCACCTTTTGTCAAAAATCAGTTGTCCATATAAACATGGGTTTATTTATGAACTCTCTATTCTTTTTTTTTTTTTTTTTATGGCTGTGTTGGGTCTTCGTTTCTGTGCGAGGGCTTTCTCTAGTTGCGGCAAGTGGGGGCCACTCTTCATCGCGGTGCGCGGGCCTCTCACTATCGCAGCCTCTCTTGTTGCGGAGCACAGGCTCCAGACGCGCAGGCTCAGTAATTGTGGCTCACGGGCCTAGTTGCTCCGCGGCACGTGGGATCCTCCCAGACCAGGGCTCGAACCCGTGTCCCCTGCATTGGCAGGCAGATTCTCAACCACTGCGCCACCAGGGAAGCCCCCGAACTCTCTATTCTCATCTACTGATCTATTTGTCTGTCTTTATGTCAATGCCATGCTATTTTGATTACAATAGCCTTATAGTTATTCTTTCAGTCAGATAGTATTAGCCCTCCAACTTTGTTTTTCTTTTTCAAAGTTATTTTGGCTGTTTGTCCTTGAACCCGCTTGTCAATTTCTACAAAAAACCCTACTGGGATTTTGACTGAGATTGCAGCAGATCTATAGATTAGTTTGAGAGAGCTGACATCCTAACAATATTTAGTTTTCTGACCTATGGACAATGTATATCTCTCCATTTATTCAGGAGATAACACTTTCTCTCAGCAATGTTTTGTAGTTTTCAGGATACAGGTCTTTCATATATTTTGTCATATTTATTTCTAAGCATTTCATAGGTTTTGTTCCTATTGTAAATAGTATTTTTTAAATTGTGGGAAAATATGCATAACATAAATTTTACTATTAAATGGTATTAAAAATTTAATTCCTGATTGTTTCTTTATATAGAAATATAATTGATTTTATATATTGATCTTGTATTCTGCAACGTTGCTAAACTCACTTATCAGTAGGATACCATCAGATTTTCAAATTAGACAATCATGTCTGCTGGTAAAGAAAGTTTAACTTTTTCTTTTCCATCCAGGATGCCTTTAAAAAATCTTTTTCTTATTTGATTGCCCTAGTTAGTATCACCAGTACAGTGTTGAAGAGAAGTGGTAAGAGCAGACATCTTCGTCTTATTTCTGATATTAAAGGGAAAGCATTCAGTCTTTCGCCATTAAATATAACATTCGCTGTGGGGTTTTTTTGTTTGTTTGTTTTTGTAAAAGGTCTTTGTTAGATCAAGGAAGCTGCCTTCTATTCCTAGTTTTCTGAGCGCTTTGATCAGAAATGCATGTTGGATTTTATCAAATGAGTTTACTGTGTCTTTTGAGATGATTGCCTGGTTTTTATATTTTTGTTTGCTAATGTGATAAATTATATTGACTGATTTTTCCATGTTAAACTAACTGCATTCTTGGGATAAACCCCACTTTGTCATCTTCTTAATATATGGTTGGATTTTACTTTTTAAAAATTTTATTTTTTATTTTTCTATTAAAATGTTTAAATGGAAGTATAGTTTATTTACAGTATTATATTAGTTTCAGGTGTACAGCATAGTGATTTAGTGTTTTTTACAGATTGTACTCCATTAAAAGTTATTACAAGGTAATGGCTATGATTTCCTGAGCTATACAATATATCCTGTTGCTTATCTATTTTATACATAGTAGTTTGTATCTCTTAATCCCACATCCCTAATTTTCCCCTTTCTCCCCTTCCCTCTTCCATTTGGTAACCACTAGTTTGTTTTCTATATTTCCTATTTGCTAAAACTTTGTTTCAAACTTGTGCACCTTTGTTAGTGAAGGATATTGGTTTGTCATTTTCTTTTCTTGAAATATCTTTGTTTTTGGTATCAGGATAATGCTGGCCTCATAGAATGCGTTGGGAAGTATTCCTCTTCAATTTTTTCAGAAGATTTCATACAGAATTGTTATATTTTTCCTAGAATATTTGGGAGAATTCACCAGTAAAGCCATTTGAGCCTGGTGTTTTCCTTGTGGGACAGGTTTGGTTTCTTTTTTTCCTACAGTATCAATTTCTTTAATAGGTATAGGTTATTTACTTCTTCTCTAGTGAGCTTTCCTAGTTTGTGTCTTCAAGGAATTTGTCCATTACATTAAGTTGTCAAATTTACTGGCATACATTTGCTCATAACATTCCCTTATTATTCTTTTAATATGCCTTAAATCTGTAATGATGTCTCATTCCTGATGTTGGTAATTTGTGTCTTCTCTCTTTTTTCTACTGATCTTGTTAGATTTTATTAATTTTATTGATCTTCTCAAAGAATCAGTATTTGGTTTCAAGGATTTTCTCTATTGTTGTTTATTTCATTGACTTTTACTTTGAACTTTATTTCTTCTGCTTACTTAGGGTTTAATTTGCTCTTTTTTTCTACTTTGTTAAGGTGGAAGCTAAGGATATTGATTCAAGACCTTTCTTTTTTTTTCTAATATAGGCGTTTAGTGCTATAAATTTCCTCTAGACCCTGCTTTAGCAGCATTTCACAAATTCTAGTGTGTTGTGGTTTTTTGCTTTTTTCCAACTGATTTATTCATAGCATAGACAGAGTGAAAATATCTAAAATGAAAACACAACTGATGGTAAATGCTTATTTTCACCTTTTTGGGGGGCCTGATACAGTCTTTAATAACTTAGCATCCCTTAATGTGTTCCAACTTGAGGGATTATTTTTGCCTTAGAAATGCATACCTCTGAAATCTGTCTTATATCTTAGTATTGGTTCTTCACTATCTTAGATGATGTGTTTTGTTTTTATTTTCATTCAGCTTAAAATACTTTGTTTCCTTTTTGATATCTTCTTTGATTCATGAATTATTGAGAAGCAAGTTATTTAGTTTCCAAATATTGGGGATTTTTTAGAGATTTTTCTGTTATTGATTTGCATTTCAAATCCATTGTGGTCTGAGGACATACTTTATATTTAATATTTTAAAAATATTTTAAGACTTTTAAAAAAATGTACCTGAACATGATCTATCTTGGTAAATGTTCCATGTGCCCTTGGCATTTGTTGGGTAGAGTGTTCTATAAAATTCAGTCTGGCCATGTTGGTTTATGGTTGTTCAAGTCTACTATATCTTTGCTGATTTTCTTGCCTACTTGTTCTATCAATTAACGAGAGAGGAGTATTTAAATTTCCAACTATAATTGTGGATTTACCTATTTCTCCTTGCAATTAATTCTGTGAGTTTTTGCTTCATGTCTTTTGAAAGTCTGTTAACTAGGTGCATACAGATTTAGGATTATTATGTCTTCTTGATTAGCTGACCTCTTTATTATTATGAAATGACCTTCTTTATCCCTGGTAATATTCTTTGCCTTGAAATCTACTTTGATATTAATATAGCTTTCTTTTGAGAATTGTTAGTTTGGTGTTTCTTTTTCCATCTATTTATTTTTAACCTATTTGTGCTTTTCTATTTAAAGTGCATTTCTTATAGACAGCATATGGTTGAGCCCGATTTTGTTTTTTGCAATAAGACAGTCTCTGCCTTTTAATTGGGGTGTTTAAACCATTTACATTGAATATGTTTATTAGTATGGTTAGATCTGAGTCCATTATCTTGCTGTTCATTTCCTGTTTTTCCCGTCTGTTCTTTGTTCGCTCTTCCTTATTTTCTACCCTCTTTTGGATTAATGAGTATTTTTTATAATTCCAGTTTATCTTCTTTGTTGGCTTAACTTTTTGCTTTGTTATTTTAGTGGTTGTTTTAGGAGATAAAATATACATCTTTAACTTATCACAGTCTATTTTCAAGAGATAATAGTACCTCTTGCCACATATAGTATAAGAACCTCCCAACAGTGTATTTCCATTTCTGCTCTCTCAACCTTAGTTTCACTCTCTGCACAGTGGCCTGGAAATTTTCTCACAGCTATAAGCTGGGGCAGTTGTATGATTTGCCTCATTTGTTTACCAGCTCTCAAGATCACTGTCCATTGTAGGCTGATGTCCAGTGTCTTGAAAACCATTGTTTCATATGTTTTGTCTTTTTTTTTTTTTTGGTTGTTTCATGAGGCAGGGTGAATTCCATCCCTGTTACTTCATCTTGGCCTGAAGCAGAAGTCTTAGTTTAATCATCTTTTGCTTTGCTTGAATGTTTTCATACTATTCTTCTTGGCCCAGTCTAAATCTACTGCAGTTTGTACTTTAGTTGGTTCCAGAGAGATCTTTCTAAAATAAATATCTGACCAGGTCTCTGCTTTTCAGTGGCTCCCCATTTCTTTTTTAAATAATGAAACAAACATGCTAAGACACCAAATTTCCGTGTGGAGTAAATATTACTAAATGGAACCTGGAGAAATAAAGGTATTGTGAAAAATTTTACAAGTAAATTCCTACATAATCATATATAGTAACCATATATTATTTTGAAAAGATAAATATTGATTTTTCTATTGGTCAGGTAACAATTTTTATAGAACTAGCTTTTAATTTAAATCACAACTGCTGTCTCATTTGGAACTCAATAAAATATTGAAAGCTCAGTAGTTGTTGACAAAATTAATTATTACAGGGCTTCCCTGGTGGCACAGTGGTCAAGAATCCGCCTGCCAATGCAGGGGACACGGGTTCGAGCCCTGGTCTGGGAAGATCCCACATGCCGCAGAGCAACTAAGCCCGTGAGCCACAACTACTGAGCCTGCGCTCTAGAGCCCGTGAGCCACAACTGCTGAGCCCGTGTGCTGCAACTGCTGAAGCCTGTGTGCCTGGAGCCCGTGCTCCATGACAAGAGAAGCCATCGCAATAAGAAGCCCACGCACCACAATGAAGAGTAGCCCCTGCTTACCACAACTAGAGAAAGCCCGCTCGCAGCAACGAAGATCCAACGCAGCCAAAAATAAAATAAATAAATTTATTAAAAAAGATTAATTATTACAGAAAATGCCACTGATTTTTTCATGTTTATCTATGAGATGTTAGTCAGATGCATTGACATTAAATGCCCACTTGTAATCTCAAAATGAATTACCTCAATTAGGAAAAAAAGATCAATATGTACATATATGTAAAAATCTGGTTGTCTTCTCTTATATTCTGAGAATTTCTTAATATTTTCATGCTGCCATTCCTTACTCACCTCTGTAGTATTGGCCTCAGTAGGTACTGTTTCTCTCTTCCAATTTGTGCAAACATGCCTGCAAAAAACAAACAAACAAAATTAACTGAGTACTTTCTACATACCAGGCATTGTGCCAGTTTACTTTAGCATACCAGGCTCAGGCTCATTTCTGTGCTCCACTTATTTTCATATTTTCTACCACTGTTTATCACACCTCCTTCTCTGTACCTGCACTGATTTATCTGCAGTTATTACGATATGCCATACTCTTTCATCCCTTGATGCTTTCTCATATACTGTACCCTCTGTCTTCCTTTGTTGATCTGGTTAAATTCTACTTGATAATTAAGACTCAATTTAAGTATACCCTTCTTTAGGAAATCTTCCCTGAAAACCACAGGCTATGTTAGGTGCCTTCTGTGTTCCCACAGCCTCTTTACATTTATCTCATCACAGCACTTAGCAAACTAATTGCAACTATCTGTTCCCCTGCCTTTTTATTTCCCCACCAGACTGCTTGAGGGCATTATCTTATATGATTGCATATCTTAACACATAGCCGAGGACCTGGCCCAGAGCAGGGATATGGAAGACAGGTGTTTGTCCTTGGGTCTGCCATTGTGTGATGTTATACAAGTTGTTTGGCTCATTCAACATTCCAAAGTCTAGGTTCCCTTACTACTCTGCAGCCATGATGCTAGTCTTTCTCTAATCTGGTCTCTGCTAGCCATGTAGCTTCTTTATAGGTGGTGTTCACTTGTATGTCCTTTCGGACTCTGGCAGACTTGGTTTTTGCCAGGTAGCCTAGTGGGCCTATCACATGAGGCCTAAGTAAAAGGGCCAGATTCTTTTTGCAGTAATGGTTTAGGGCTTGGTATTGATACCATGTTAGAAAACTAACATAGTATCTGCCTCACTCTAGGCTCAGATGACACACTGCTAGTGAGAGCCAGAGGGAAACCACTCAGAGAAAAACCACAGGTTTAGGCTGCAAACTATCTTTAGGGAGGGCCACTTTGGTAAGATTCTGTAGGTATCTTGGAATGCTCTCTCTCCATAGTAGTCAGATAAGAAGCTAGGCTTTGTGATGCATTTTCTGACTCACTCTGGCAATCAGTCACTCGTTTCTCTGTGCCCTCACATCACCCCATACATCCCTCTTACCTAGCACTTATCACACTGTATTATACTCATTTAATTTCCTATATGTCTCCTTCTCTAGAAAAGAGCCCTTGATGATGGAGATCATCCAGATTGATCTCTGTAACCAACCAAAGATCTACTAGAGTAGAAGCCAGTGAAAGCTTAGTGAATGAAGGAATGAATGAATGGTGATAATAATGGATAATATTTGTTTAGCACTTACTGTATGCTAGGAACTTCTCATATCTTCATTACACTCTTATGATGTGAGAACTCTGATTCTCACCATTAGGTGACAGAATGAGGCACAGAAAGGTTAGGTAACTTGTCTATGATCTTACATCTAGTAAGTAGCAAATCTTGAATTCAATCCAAGTCACTTGGTTCCAAAGTCCAAATTCTTAACCATTGTGCTATATCTGACTGGCTGACCAAAAGACTGACCAAAGGCTGACCAAGTGACCAACTAACTGACTAACAGCTGTGTGAAAGAGAGGCAAAGAAGGTACTGGTAACTTTTCTGCCAGACATAGTTCTTTTGGGATGTGAGTTTGAAACTACAAAAGTGAGGGCTTTTTTTGGAGGCACCACCGGTCCATTAGGGGAAAGACCTACTGATTCAGGAGCCCATTTCTTACTGCTTATTCTTTCTCTGACAAGAAAAAGGATTGGCCAAGGCCAAGGATCTGTTCTGGCATATCCCTGGAGGTATCACTATAGCTCATGTGCTAGGAGTAATACTTACCGTTCCATCTGCCTGGAATGCCCTTCCCCCAAGTATCCACATGGCTCATGACTTCATTTTATTTTCTCCTCAAATGTCATCTCATCAAAGAGGCCTTCCTTGATCTGGTCTGATATAGCACTACTCTTTATCCTCTTTCCCTGCTTGATTTTTCTTCTTGTATTTATCACTACCCAACATACAATTATTTGTTATAGTGTTTTAGTTTGTCTCTCTCCACCAGAATATAAACACTAGGAATCTGCGACTCTTTTGTGCACTGTTACATTCCTAGCTTCTAGAGCGGTGCCTGGTAAGTAGTAGGTACTCAATAAAAATTTCCCCCCAATGAATAAATGATTTTGGAGTTTTGGACCAACTGCTTTCAAGGCCTTTTATCATTTGGCCTCAGCAGTGCCTCACCCTCCTTGTCCCTATGTATAACCCTTGGACTCCAGGCAAACGGGAGTCAGAGTTCTCTGAACAGGCCCCACACTTTATAGTTCTGTGTCTTTGCTCATGATTTTAAAATGGGCTCCAAAGAGTTTCAATAAGTGAAGAGGTAGAGCTGGATTTTTAAGGGTTAGTTGGTGTTTATCAGGCCAGGAAGAGGGAAGAGAGCTTTTCCAGAAACAGCAAAGACCTAGAAGTCTGAGAGCAACGTTCACGGATAAATAAGTAAATAGTGCAAGATACTGATTCTAGAAGAAGACTGAGAAGCTAAAAGCTATAACAGAGGCAGCAAGTAGGGTAAAGCTGGGAAGTTTGGGTCAATGGTTTCCAACTGTACAAGACAATCAACTGGGGTGCCCCAAGAGAATATAATAGCTTGTATTTATATTGCATTTATTTTTATCTCATTTAATTTTTATGTATGTTTTACAATATACCTAATGTTAGTACATATATCTAATTTATAAACAGACATTCATATATTGGCAATGTGTGCTCAAATTTTTTTTTACATGTAGATTATGTCATTAGAAAGCTTGGAGGCTACATAGTCAGTCACCTTGTGCGTTTCTTTTATAAAGGACTATTTGTTGTGGAAAACTCCAGAGGTTGGCTCTCTCTGATTCTGTGTAGTATTGTTTGTCATTTTGCCCAGAGATGTAGTCTTTGATGTCTCTAGGAGCAAAATGGACAGGCTTAGGGGGATGAGAGAATCATGACCTTAGAAAACTCTCTCTTGCTTGCATGTCCTCCTGGGGTTTGGTCGTGTGAGTCATTTGGAGTCTCTATCTGTACTAAGCTCCCCTGGCCAAATTCTGTCTCCTTTTGCTGTCAGCCACAGCTCTCTGTACTTGCTGTTACCTTCTTCCTTACTTTGGCTCAGGGATTCTTCCCATTTTCTCTTTTGGAATGAGAAAGCAGAACAAGATTTTTAACTTTTACATACTTGAACCTTAGGAACAAGGGGCCCTAATATCTCACCTTGACTGTTGAGTGAGATCTTCATGCTGGGACACAGGGTTGCTCTCTGACAAGGATGCAGCTCGTCCTGGCTTACTTTGTTCAGACTGCAGTGACTCTGAGTGGGCAACACCATACTGCCAAGCCTTACCTAGGTAGGGCCTCTGCCAGGTAACAGAATAATATGTGGAGCACAAAACCCAGGAAACAAGTGCCTTGAGGTTTGTCCTGACATGCTGAAGTCATCATCCTTTTCCGCAAAGCTTAGTTCTGTAGGGACTATGTTCAGAGGCCATCCTTATTGGAGTGTAGTGGTCCCCTTACAGACCCTCTGCCTCACTTAGTGTAGTGTTTAGAGCAGTAGTTCTCAGTGGGGGGCAGTTTTGTTCCCCAGGGAGCGTTTGGCAGTATCTGGAGACATTTTTGATTGTTATGACTGGCAGCATGCTACTGGCATCTGGTGGGTAGATGCCAGGGCTATTGTTAAACATCCTACAAAGCATAGGACAGCCCCCAACAACAAAGAATTAACCTGTCCAAAAGGTCAGTGCTGCAGAGACTGAGAAACCCCGGTCTAGAGTGACTCCTGACTGTCTCCACTGCAGTGTAGGGCACAAGTGGAGGAGTTCCTGCATGCCAAGTGTTTATGCTCAGGCTTGTATCAGATCGTCTTCCCCGTAGACAAAAGACCCTTGTGGCACCGCTGGCCTCAAGCCTTTCAAGCAAAAATACGTGACGTGGCCTTTCTACTCCATACGCCATGCTGGGTGAGGCCGAGCTCCCTTGACAGTAGCGGCAGGAATGTGTTCTCTGCACTTTGCAGGCTAGCACTTGTCTGTCTGCCTCACATCTTGTGCCACTCTGCTAGGCCTTCATTACCTAACACTCTGGACCGTAGCAAGTGATCATGTTTATAATGTATGTGGAGATATATTCATTTTCAGGAACAAAAGGCCAGTCTATTCTACTTTCCTCAACACTTCTTCAACCCCAGTTCTGTCATCCCTCCTTTCCTAAGCCCTAGGATTTGAGCATATCTCTTGGAAATTAATCTTTCTCTTCCCTCCAATGTATTCTAGTCTGGAAATTAGATATTCAACCAGGCAATGACTAAGCACTCACCGCCTAAGCCTCCGGGATCTTGTCTTCTAGGACACAATCAATCTGAGTGCACTAGACCTGCCTCATTTCCTCTCCTGGAACCTTTCCTGTGCCTCTGCAAATGGTCTAATCTACCTTCAAAGTCTCTTGGCTTCAGAACTTTCCTCCTGAGCTCCAGCAGCTTCTTGGGGACATGGAGAGATTAGAGCATTTTTGTCTTCTATTGTTTCATTCGGAATGTCTTTCTGAGTGTCTGCTTTGTACCGTGTGCTGGGCTCCCCTATGGGAGGTAGAAGGATGAAGGGTCAGGGCCCAGCCTTCCAACTTCTCTAGTTTATATGAGAGTGACAGAAACAACCTAAGATCTGAGGTGTGCCTACCAGAGGAATGCTGATTTTTGGGCAAGCATTTCAGAAGTTAACCTCCACCTGAGCTGTATATTTGTCTGGGAAGATTGTGGCTGCTGTCTGGAGGCCCACATTCAGAACATTTCTGGAACTCCTCATTTAGGGTAGTTACTCTTTCAGTAAATTCTTATTGAAGCCACTGTATAAGAGGCACTATTTTAACAACAAAGGGGTGAGCTAAAATGAATAGGATGTGGTCCCTGCCTTCAATGTCTCCTGACTATTAAGGGGAAATTAGAAAGCATTCTGATGAAGTACAGTTTTAGGGAAAGGTATGTATCTTAAGAGAGGAGGGTGATAAATCTCACCATTTTATTCTGCTTCAAAACTTCTTTGGCTTCTTGCTGCTCACAGCAGTAGTGTTCAACTTGAGGAATGTACAAATTCCTTTTAAGGGAAATCATTTATCTTGGGCCTGCAAAGCTGGTTTATTTAATGGTATTTAAATATGTAGAAACATAAAATGAGGTTTAAGTTGCTAAATAAAATTTGTGTACAAATATAAACAAAAACACACTGATACATTAAATAAAAGCAAATTTCAAATCCAATGAAATGACACGTTTTTGCTGGAACCCAGTTGCTCCCATCCCAGGCTCTTTAAGTTCAGCGTAGCTGTATTACTGGGTGCTATGTGGTGACTCAGTCCTCCCACCATTTTTCTCTATTCAAGCTCCTATGAAACTTTGATTTATATAATACATCATGGCGTCATTTGACTTTTACTTGGCTTGAACATATTCCTTGCATGTTAAGTCCTCTTCTGTTCTTTTATTGTTGATTCTTGATAAAGTATGGAGATAACTTTGTTATATATGTGGCTAAATACCACACAAATATTAAAATTATTTTACAAGGATTATTTTTATGGTTGTCCATTTAAAAAAATCACAGTCCAGAAAGACAAGATTCAACCTCATCCACCAGAACACAGGCAATAGTCCCCTCCACCAGGAAGCCTACACAGCCCACTGAACCAACCTTACCCACTGGGGACAGATACCAAAAACAACGGGAACTACGAACCTGCAGCCTGTGAAAAGGAGACCCCAAACACAGTAAGATAAGCAAAATGAGACGACAGAAAAACACACAGCAGATGAAGGAGCAGGGTCAAAACACACCAGACCTAACAAATGAAGAGGAAATAGGTAGTCTACCTGAAAAAGAATTCAGAATAATGATAGTAAGGATGATCCAAAATCTTGGAAATAGAATAGACAAAATGCAAGAAACATTTAACAAGGACGTAGAAGAACTAAAGAGGAACCAAGCAACGATGAAAAACACAATAAATGAAATTAAAAATACTCTAGATGGGATCAATAGCAGAATAACTGAGGCAGAAGAAAGGATAAGTGACCTGGAAGATAAAATGGTGGAAATAACTACTGCAGAGCAGGATAAAGAAAAAAGAATGAAAAGAACTGAGGACAGTCTCAGAGACCTCTGGGACAACATTAAACGCACCAACATTCGAATTATAGGGGTCCCAGAAGAAGAAGAGAAAAAGAAAGGGACTGAGAAAATATTTGAAGAGATTATAGTTGAAAACTTCCCTAATATGGGAAAGGAAATAGTTAATCAAGTCCAGGAAGCACAGAGAGTCCCATACAGGATAAACCCAAGGAGAAACACGCCAAGACACATATTAATCAAGCTGTCAAAAATTAAATATAAAGAAAACATATTAAAAGCAGCAAGGGAAAAACAACAAATAACACACAAGGGAATCCCCATAAGGTTAACATCTGATCTTTCAGCAGAAACTCTGCAAGCCAGAAGGGAGTGGCAGGATATACTTAAAGTGATGAAGGAGAAAAACCTACAACCAAGATTACTCTACCCAGCAAGGATCTCATTCAGATGTGATGGAGAAATTAAAACCTTTACAGACAAGCAAAAGCTGAGAGAGTTCAGCACCACCAAACCAGCTTTACAACAAATGCTAAAGGAACTTCTCTAGGCAAGAAACACAAGAGAAGGAAAACACCTACAATAACAAACCCAAAACATTTAAGAAAATGGGAATAGGAACATACATATCGATAATTACCTTGAATGTAAATGGATTAAATGCTCCCACCAAAAGACACAGACTGGCTGAATGGATACAAAAACAAGACCCATATATATGCTGTCTACAAGAGACCCACTTCAGACCTAGAGACACATACAGACTGAAAGTGAGGGGATGGAAAAAGATATTCCATGCAAATGGAAATCAAAAGAAAGCTGGAGTAGCAATTCTCATATCAGACAAAATAGACTTTAAAATAAAGAATATTATAAGAGACAAAGAAGGACACTATATAATGATCAAGGGATCGATCCAAGAGGAAGGTATAACAATTGTAAATATTTATGCACCCAACATAGGAGCACCTCAATACATAAGGCAAATACTAACAGCCATAAAAGGGGAAATTGACAGCAACACAATCATAGTAGGGGACTTTAACACCCCACTTTCACCAATGGACAGATCATCCAAAATGAAAATAAATAAGGAAACACAAGCTTTAAATGATACATTAAACAAGATGGACTTAATTGATATTTATAGGACATTCCACCCAAAAACAACAGAATACACATTTTTCTCAAGTGCGCATGGAACATTCTCCAGGATAGATCATATCTTGGGTCACAAATCAAGCCTTGGTAAATTTAAGAAAATTGAAATCGTATCAAGTATCTTTTCCGACCACAACGCTATGAGACTAGATATCAATTACAGGAAAAGATCTGTAAAAAATACAAACACATGGAGGCTACACAATACACTACTTAATAACGAAGTGATCACTGAAGAAATCAAAGGGGAAATCAAAAAATACCTAGAAACAAATGACAATGGAGATACGACGACCCAAAACCTATGGGACGCAGCAAAAGCAGTGCTAAGAGGGAAGTTTATAGCAATACAAGCCTACCTCAAGAAACAGGAAACATCTCGAATAAACAACCTAACCTTACACCTAAAGCAATTAGAGAAAGAAGAACAAAAAAACCCCAAAGCTAGCAGAAGGAAAGAAATCATAAAGATCAGGTCAGAAATAAATGAAAAAGAAATGAAGGAAACAATAGCAAAAATCAATAAAACTAAAAGCTGGTTCTTTGAGAAGATAAACAAAATTGATAAACCATTAGCCAGACTCATCAAGAGAAAAAGGGAGAAGACTCAAATCAATAGAATTAGAAATGAAAAAGGAGAAGTAACCACTGACACTGCAGAAATACAAAAGATCATGAGAGATTACTACAAGCAACTCTACGCCAATAAAATGGACAACCTGGAAGAAATGGACAGATTCTTAGAAATGCACAAACTGCCGAGACTGAACCAGGAAGAAATAGAAAATATGAACAGACCAATCACAAGCACTGAAATTGAAACTGTGATTAAAAACCTTCCAACAAACAAAAGCCCAGGACCAGATGGCTTCACAGGTGAATTCTATCAAACATTTAGAGAAGAGCTAACACCTATCCTTCTCAAACTCTTCCAAAATATTGCAGAGGGAGGAACACTCCCAAACTCATTCTACGAGGCCACCATCACCCTGATACCAAAACCAGACAAAGATGTCACAAAGAAAGAAAACTACAGGCCAATATCACTGATGAACATAGATGCAAAAATCCTCAACAAAATACTCGCAAACAGAATCCAACAGCACATTAAAAGGATCATACACCATGATCAAGTGGGGTTTATCCCAGGAATGCAAGGATTCTTCAATATACGTAAATCAATCAATGTGATTCACCATATTAACAAATTGAAGGAGAAAAACCATATGATCATCTCAATAGATGCAGAGAAAGCTTTCGACAAAATTCAACACCCATTTATGATAAAAGCCCTGCAGAAAGTAGGCATAGAGGGAACTTTCCTCAACATAATAAAGGCCATATATGACAAACCCACAGCCAACATTGTCCTCAATGGTGAAAAACTGAAACCATTTCCACTAAGATCAGGAACAAGACAAGGTTGCCCACTCTCACCACTATTATTCAACATAGTTTTGGAAGTGTTAGCCACAGCAATCAGAGAAGAAAAAGAAATAAAAGGAATCCAAATCGGAAAAGAAGAAGTAAAGCTGTCACTGTTTGCAGATGACATGATACTATACATAGAGAATCCTAAAGATGCTACCAGAAAACTCCTAGAGCTAATCAGTGAATTTGGTAAAGTAGCAGGATACAAAATTAATGCACAGAAATCTCTTGCATTTCTATACACTAATGATGAAAAATCTGAAAGTGAAATTAAGAAAACACTCCCGTTTACCATTGCAACAAAAAGAATAAAATATCTAGGAATAAACCTACCTAAGGAGACAAAAGACCTGTATGCAGAAAATTATAAGACACTGATGAAAGAAATTAAAGATGATACAAATAGATGGAAAGATATACCATGTTCCTGGATTGGAAGAATCAACATTGTGAAAATGACTCTACTACCCAAAGCAATCTACAGATTCAATGCAATCCCTATCAAACTACCACTGGCATTTTTCACAGAACTAGAACAAAAAATTTCACAATTTGTATGGAAACACAAAAGACCCCGAATAGCCAAAGCAATCTTGAGAACGAAAAATGGAGCTGGGGGAATCAGGCTCCCTGATTTCAGACTATATTACAAAGCTACAGTAATCAAGACAGTTTGGTACTGGCACAAAAACAGAAATATAGATCAATGGAACAGGATAGAAAGCCCAGAGATAAACCCACGCACATATGGTCACCTTATCTTTGATAAAGGAGGCAAGCATATACAGTGGAGAAAAGACAGCCTCTTCAATAAGTGGTGCTGGGAAAATTGGACAGGTACATGTAAAAGTATGAAATTAGAACACTCCCTGACACCATGCACAAAAATAAACTCAAAATGGATTAAAGACCTAAGTGTAAGACCAGACACTATCAAACTCTTAGAGGAAAACATAGGCAGAACACTCTATGACATACATCACAGCAAGCTTCTTTTTGACCCAGCTCCCAGAGAAATGGAAATAAGAACACAAATAAACAAATGGGACCTAATGAAACTTAAAAGCTTTTGCACAGCAAAGGAAACCATAAACAAGACGAAAAGACAACCATCAGAATGGGAGAAAATATTTGCAAATGAAGCAACTGACAAAGGATTAATCTCCAAGATTTACAAGCAGCTCATGCAGCTCAATAACAAAAAAATGAACAACCCAATCCAAAAATGGGCAGAAGACCTAAATAGACATTTCTCCAAAGAAGATATACAGATGGCCTACAGACACATGAAAGAATGCTCAACATCATTAATCATTAGAGAAATGCAAATCAAAACTACAATGAGATATCATCTCACACCGGTCAGAATGGCCATCATCAAAAAATCTACAAACAATAAATGCTGGAGAGGGTGTGGAGGAAAGGGAACTCTCTTGCACTGTTGGTGGGAATGTAAATTGATACAGCCACTATGGAGAACAGTATGGAGGTTCCTTAAAAAACTACAAATAGAACTACCATACGACCCAGCAATCCCACTACTGGGCATATACCCTGAGAAAACCATAGTTCAAAAAGAGTCATGTACCAAAATGTTCATTGCAGCTCTATTTACAATAGCCAGGACATGGAAGCAACCTAAATGTCCATCGACAGATGAATGGATAAAGAAGATGTGGCACATATATACAATGGAATATTACTCAGCCATAAAAAGAAATGAAATGGAGGTATTTGTAATGAGGTGGATGGAGTTAGAGTCTGTCATACAGAGTGAAGTAAGTCAGAAAGAGAAAAACAAATACAGTATGCTAACACATATATACGGAATCTAAGGGAAAAAAAAAAGCCATGAAGAACCTAGTGGCAAGACGGGAATAAAGACACAGACCTACTAGAGAATGGACTTGAGGATATGGGGAGGGGGTGGGGTGAGATGTGACAGGGTGAGAGAGTGTCATGGACATATATACACTACCAAATGTAAAATAGATAGCTAGTGGGAAGCAGCCGCATAGCACAGGGAGATCAGCTCGGTGTTTTGTGACCACCTAGAGGGGTGGGATGGGGAGGGTGGGAGGGAGGGAGATGCAAGAGGGAAGAGATATGGGAACATATTGTATATGTATAACTGATTAACTTTGTTATAAAGCAGAAGCTAACACACTATTGTAAGGCAATTATACTTCAATAAAGATGTTTAAAAAAAAAAAAATCACAGTCTTATAGTATTGAGGAAATGATTAGGTACAGTGATCCATGTATGGTAATGACATGATTTGCCATGTTGTGAATGATCACTCAGTAATTGTTTCAGTTAGAATTGGCTCCTGCTGTGACAGAAAATCTTTTCAATCTGATATAAGCAAAAGGGGAAATTTACTTTTTGCACAAAACTGAAAAATGTATGAATAGGGCTGTCTACAGGTGTGATCTCATTCAGGGCTTAAGTGATGTCATCTGGATCCATCACTTGGCTCAGATTTTCCTTTGTATGAAGCTTTCCAGCAGTGTCAGGGAGGATATACGTATGTGTGTATGTGTGTGTGTCTCTCTCTCTATATATATATCCTTTATATATATTATTTATATAAATTTTAAAATGTTATATACGTATGATATTTATGACATAATGGCTAGGGCAAGGGCTATGACGCCAGACTGCTTGAGTCCAAAATTGGCTTTACCAATTCCTGGCTGGATAATTTTGGGAAAGTTACATGACCTTTTTGTGCATCAGTTTCTTCATCTGTAAAATAGGGATAAAGTGGAACATATCCTTCACATGGTAGTTGCAAAGATTAGTGAGCTAATATATGTGAAGTGCTTAGCACAGTACCTGTTACATAGTAAGTGCTATGTAAATGATGGCTTCTATTAATATCATTTGTTATTATTATATTACAATAATATATAATATAATACTATATATAATATAGTATATTATATAATAATTAAGGATTATTTTATCCCAGATACCTGAATAGTGGAAGAACAAGTCCATCCCCTATAGGTCAAACAAAAAGTACTGTATGTATTCCTTTCATACTTGGGATTTTATGGGAGAGAGATCTGTTAAACACGTAGACATGTGGTGAATGTTAAGGTCGTTGAGATTGTGACAGTAAGAACAAGCAGTGCTTGCATTCTGGAGTCATGGCTTTGCTTATCTGTTCCCGCAGTATACAACTGGACCGTGGATGAGGTGGTGCAGTGGCTGATCACATATGTGGAGCTGCCTCAGTATGAGGAGACCTTCCGGAAGCTGCAGCTCAGCGGCCATGCCATGCCGAGGTCAGGAAGGGACTGGGTTCTCTCACTGGGGGTGCGGGGAATGGGCTGGGGTCGGCTTGCCCTCATGTTGCTCTCACCTGTTAACTGAAGTTTCACCCCTTTCAGGGCAGAATCTGTAGACTTCTCACATTTACTGTGCACTTGCTAGAAAGCATATGGACACTTGACATCTATTCTCTTATTTAACATTTCTATCAATCCTGGGACTAGTATTAATAGCTACCATTTATTGAGTGCTCAGTATATGCCAGCCACTCTACTCAACACTTTATGTACAGTATCTCATTTAATTCTTACATCAATCCTGTAAGGTAGGTATTCTTGTATCTAGATGATGAACCTGGCCTAGTAACTTTTCCAAGGTCACATGGCTAGTTAGAGGCAAAACTGCGATTTGAACCTAGATCTGGGTAGACTTCAAAGCCTGTGTTTTTCTCTTTTCTTTTGCTGTCCCCCCAGCAGTTGCCTCTTTCATTGCCCAGGGGACTCAGGGCTCTTTTAACCTCCCCGGAACTATCCATCTGCAGTTTATCTGCTCTAAAGAACCGGTGCAGAGGTGGGGGCTGACTACCATTGGCCCCAGTCTCCTCTCTGGAATGACTCTTCCAACAGCTGTTATGCCCTAGCTCTGCCTCCCTTTCAGGCACAATGTACTAGGACTTGGGGTGGGTGTGGGGAGGGGATGGAATACTGCTTGGACTTCTTGTTATGTCAAACTAGCGCCATATGTCATTCAGTCATTAATCCATTCACTTATTCATTCACCCAGTATTTACTGGGTACCTGCTCTGTGCCAAGCACTTGTGCTGGGTGCTGGGGATAAAGATGACAACAACCTGCCCTTGCCCTCAAAGGGCTTACTGTCTGGTAAGTGCTGATTATGTATCATCTGTCATCTTATTATGTAGGTGCATCTGGTTATGAGCTTCAGCAAAGGGGAGAGGGGAAGGTGAAGCTGTTGGAATGCCCACACATTGCAGCCTCCAGCCGCAGGGCTACCGGGCACTGCTGTCCGGGCCTAGCTGAGCTGGCTGGTCCCTCCTCTGCTGCCTGCAACCTCTTATTCACAGCTTCTCCCTGCTCTGGAGAGCGTAATAATCTTCATGTTTGTACATCCCTTTATAGAGTACTTTCCTACCTATTATTTCAGTTGATTCTCACAATTCTGGGAGGAAGGAATTATTATCCCAACTTTTGGGCAAGCAAACTGAACTTCAAATATTTTATGATTTTTCAAAGCTGGTAAGTGGCAGAGCTGGGATTTGAACTCAGGTCTGCCTGGTTCTAAGTGCCCTGCTTTTTTCACTGCATCTTCCTCTTGCCCCATGTAGTTTGAAAATAGGCTTCCTGGAAATACTCAGTTTAGTTCTATTTAACAAAACTTTACCAAGCACTTACCATGTGCCATGCTCTCTCCTGGGCCCTGAGGACAAAGAAATGCATTAGACCTCACATTGGCCTTGAGGAACTCCATGTTCAGTGGAAAAGATAGACAATTAAACAGATGATTGACCATGAAGCTCCAGGATTTAGGTTTCTTTCCCATGGAAATAGCAGTATTGCCTTGTGGATCCCTGGCCTATTCCATCTGGAAGAACGGCTATGGCTTCGATTAAAACTGTAAAACATAGGGTAAGAAGTCAGTTCTCAGGCAGTGCGCTCACTTGGCCATTCTGTGACTAGGATTAGATCCAAGACCAGACCCAGCCAGGCTGGGCATAGGGGTAGAGGTAAACAAGCTGTGGTACCTTAGTGACAGCAGGAAGCATAGAGCATTCAGAGCATAGGGTGTGGGGTAGAGTGTGGGCGCTTCTAGGCCCATCCCTAGGCAGCGTGGTATAATGGGACGGATCTAGCAGATTTGCGTTGTATCCTGCCTTTGCCACTTACTTGCTGTGTGACTTTGGGCAAGCTACTTACCTCTAAGTCTCGTTTTTCTTATCTGTAAAGTGGAGCTAATAATAGAACTGGGTTCTTAAAGTGTGAGGACTAAATGAGGTATTGTATGTAAAGTGTCAGAACGGTATTAGATATACACAGCTGCTTATTAAATGTTAGCTCCTTTCTCATTTCTCATTGCTTAGAAGTTCATAGGTTTCTTTGACAAACAGAATGTAGAAAAGATGACACTTATTTTGATCAGTTAGATGAAGGGGCCAGTACACCTGGTAGAAGTGCTCTAAACAGGAGCCCCAAGAACTCCCAGCTTTGTAGGAAACATGTGATTTACATAAGTAAAAGAAGGAAATTGAGGCCCCAGGGGAGAGACCAAGCTGCTTATGGTCAGACAAGTGAGTCACTGATGGAGCTGGCACCAGAAACTCATTCTCCTGACCACCTCCACCCCCACCCCCATCACAGTGTCTCACTGCCTCTCTTGTGGGTGGGCTTGATCGCTTCCCAGGGCTAGAGAAAGAAGTAGCTACGCCTGCATGCCCAGGCAGGAGTATAAATGACACACTGATGTCAGAAGCTTCTTTTCTACCTAGGGAAACAAAGCTATGAATCAGAAAAGAGCACTAACCTTAGTACAGTAGGTAATGCTCACTTGTGGGACCCAGCTCAGTGGTTTTTCAACCTTTCATATCTTATACCCCTCTCCTTCTGTATCTACTGTGTTCCAGCAGAAGAGAAACAAAGTCTTGTTTTTCCTACATCATTTCCTTGTTTATAGGTCCTCTCTTATTAAGTTATTATTAACAGTATGATTAAAGAACATAAGAAATTATAGTAATCTGACTGGGAGTAAATTACTGTTACTCAAATACAAGATAACAAGACTAATGCAATGCTTGTTGTCAGCAGATTTATATTTAACGACAGTGTGTTAGGATTAGGATAATTCAGAGGTCCCTACAATCACTGGGTCACGTGGCATAACATTTTGACCTGGGCTGGACAGGCGAATGTGTTTACAAATGGTGGGAGTATGGGGACAGGTATGTAGTGGATACTCCCTGGAAGGAGAAGTACAACAGAAAATGTACAGTTGGGTGTGGGAATGGTCACAGATGGTTAATCCTTTGAGAGTAGGATATTCAGGAGATGGTGGACCTGGGCAGAAGGGTGAACAAATTCTTGGTGAATGTTATGTGTCCTGTTTACTGCTTGCTGAGATCCACTGGTACAGACTCTGTGTACTAGAGTGCCGAGGGGAGCAATCACCAGGAGCTAGAAGTCATGGAAGTGTTCCTGGGCGAGGTGGGTAGTCCTACCAGGATCCTTCCTGCTTTGCCGACAGGGAACTGAGCCCCTACTCTTTGTCCCAACAGGCTCGCGGTAACCAACACCACCATGACAGGGACTGTGCTAAAGATGACAGACCGGAGCCATCGGCAGAAGCTGCAGCTGAAGGCCCTGGACACAGTGCTCTTTGGGCCTCCTCTCTGTGAGTCCTGCGGCAAGAAGGGCTGCTGATGTGCCATGGACCCGAAGGCAGTTGGAGTGGCTGGGTTGAGGTCCTGGGTCTGCCCTAAAGGGATAAAATGAATGTTCTAGAGAGGTACACAATGCTACTGAGATCCAGGGGAGGGATAAAGAAGGCATCCTATAGAAGAGGTGGCATGTGACCTCTGCCTTTAAAGATGGATAGGGTTTTATTCCATGGAGGTGGCAGGAGAGGGCATTCTAGGTGGAGGAAACAACCTGAGCAAGGATACAAACACTAAAATATGAATGGCATGCTCAGGTATAAAAAGTAACCCAAAAGGGGCTGAGTGCCATTAGCTGTTCCTGCTCTCGCTGTGGATATGCAGAGGGTATGAACTGATTGCTGAACATTTTGTGTCCTTGGACAAACAAACGGGATTAAGCAGGCTTTCACTGAATCAATAGAGACACACTCAGACTAAGGAAGTTTGGTCCCTTCAACCCAGGGTTAGTTGAGGGTATTAGGTGCTTCAGCTCCTGAAGATCTGCAAGGTGGGAATGGCCAACCTTGCCAACCTTTTTTATTCTAAGTGAACTCAACACAGAAGTAGTAAGATTTCTTAGAAAATCAGTCTTGACCAAACAGGCTCTTAGGGCCTATTCCCTGCTCTTCGGGAGCTGTTGGCATCAATTGAGGATGCCAGCAGCAGAATGCTATACAGCCAAGAACTAGTCCAGAGAAGCAGCTGGCAGGCAGGGTCAGGGGCAGTATAACATTTCCCTGTCCGTGCATTTGGCTTGACAAGTGCCCAAGCTGATGTCTCAATAGAGGTGGATGGGTCTGTACTTTCTGTGGTTTAAAAAAATTTTAATAGACTTTATTTATTTGGCCACACGGCTTGTGGGATCTTAGTTCCCCAACCAGGGATCGAACCCAGGCCCACAGCAGTGAAAGCCCGAGTCCCAACCACCGGACCACCAGGGAATTCCCTATTTTCATTTTTTTAATTAAAAAAAAATTTTTTTTTTTAGCCACACTGCACGGCATCCTAGTTCCCCGACCAGGGATTGAACCTGTGCCCCCTGCAGTGGAAGTGCAGAGTCTTAACCACTAGACCGCCAGGGAAATCCCTAGACTTTATTTTTTAGAGTAGCTTTAGGTTTACATCAGAACTGAGTGGAAGCTACAGAGATTTTCCATATACCTCCTGCCCGCATACATGCACAGCCTCCCCCATTATCAGCATCCTCACCACAGTGGTACACTGTAACAACTGCTGAACCTGCACTGACACAGCGTTATCACCCAGAGTCCGTAGTTTACATTAAGGTTCACTCTTGGTGTTGTGCAGTCTGTGGATTTTGACAAATGTGTAATGATGTGTATCCATCTGTGTGGTGTCATACAGAATGGTTTCACTGCCCTAAAGATCCTCTGTGCTCCACCTATTTATCCCGCTCTCCTCCTCAACCCCTGGCAATCACTGATTTTTTACTTCTCCATAGTTTTGCCTTTTCCAGGAAGTCTATATCTTTTGAAAGCGTGAAACAGAGCAACATGGGAGAAGACCATTTCCATCTCCTTTGTTGCCCTGTTTTTGGTCCTAGGACACATTTTTTCTTGTCATTCATTTATAAGTTTTGAATATATGACACAACAAAGGCACTACTGTTTATATGAGGCCCACCCTGTGTACTGAGCAATGGCCTTTCATTCATTCACTAACATTTATTGAGCACCTACTGTGTACCACTATGCATGACAGGGTCCCTGCTCTCAAGAATTTCCGTCTAAATGGAGATTGGCATGTCAACAAATTGAATAAATGGTCAACAAATACAGTGGTATAACTGTCGTGTAAGTCATTCCATAGTTCAGGTGGGAGCACAAAGTAGGGAGGAGTTTTCAATTGCAGACCAAGAAGCTTTATGGAGAGGATCCCTCTTGAGCTGACTCTTGAAAAATGGGAAGTGGCTTTATTAAACTCTCTCCGTTAACAGCCTATTCCCCTCTCTTTGTATACACCAGCAAGAACACTTCTGCCAGAAGAATCAAACCCAGCAGTGAAAGCTAGGCTATCTTTGCAGAGGCTCTCCCCTGTCACACCTAAGTTAGGGGAGGCCTCCGGCAGCCTGAAAGTCTTCCTTAGTCTTCTGAGACGTATTAACAGACTGTTACATGTTCTGTATCAAAATAGGATTTACCATATCTGAAAGGGTGCATTAGAAACTGCAGGTTAAAGTCAGCAAGGATTGTATATGGAAAAATCATCTAGGGCTGGAGAGCATAGGAACCAGAATCCTGGGTACATACATGGTACTGGGTCCCAGAGGTCAGAGCCAGCAAGAGGGGCCTTGGTGAAGCAGGTTAGACTGATACCAGGACAGGAGTATCTTCTCCTAGACTCATTTCATATAGCCTATAGGTTGCGTATGACCTAATCTAAGGGAGGTCAGAGGTCAGCGGAAAACTGTTTCTGAGATTGGCAGAGCAGGGGTACTAGAGCCAAGAAGATACTTCACACCCACTAGGATAGCTACAATAAAAGCGAAAACAAACAAAAAACAGAAAGTAAGTGTTGGCAGGGGTGTGGAGAAATTAGAACCCTTGTACATTTCTAGTGATTATGTAAAAAGGTTCAGCTACTGTAGAAAATAGTGTTCCTCAAAAAACTAAACATAGTTATCATATAACTCAGCGATCCCACGCCTAGGAATGTACCCACAGAACTGAAAACAGTACTGAATGAAACAAGTATATATAAATAGCAGCATTATTCACAATAGCTGAAAAGTGGAAGCAACCCATATATCCATCAATGGATGAATGGATAAATATTTGTGGTATATAAATACAATGAAATATTACTCAGCCATAAAAAAGAATGAAGTTCTGATACATGCTACAACATGGATGAACCTGGAAAAAAGTGGCCTAAAAAAGTGAAAGAAAGAACTGAGGGAGTGAAAGAAGCCAGACATAAAAAAGGACACATATTGTATGATTCCATTTACATGAAATATTCAGAATAGATAAATCCATAGGGACCAAATGCAGATTGGTGGCTGGCAGGGGCTGGAGGGAGTGGGAAATGGGAAGTGACTGGTAATGGGTATGGGATTTCTTTTTGAGGTAATGACAAGGTTCTAACATTAATTGTGCTGATGGTTACACAACCTTGTGAATATGCTAAAAGCACTGAATTGTACAATTTGAAAGAGTGAACTTTAGGGTATGTGGATTATATCTCCATCATCATCATCATCATCATCATCATCATCATCATTATATACAACTTGATTTTTTATAACTCCTGGACTTCCATTTAGAGAACTTCTTATAAAGTTTAGGAAAGCACCTTGGTCTCTTCAGAATTGCCACTCACTGTGTGACCTTGTGTAGGTCACTTTTCTCAGTATGTGTTTGCTGATTTGGATCATGAAACAACTGAACTAAAGGATCCTTATTCCTTTCAGCTGTACATTCCATGATTTTGGGGAAAAACCCTTTGGTTGATAAAGGTTCTGTGTAAAAGACAGGAGGAGGTCTGTTCTTTCCTCCTGTATCCTGTATCCTGTACTTTTAGGATTTCTGTATTTGGCCCTTGCCTTATCAAGTGACCTTTGGCAATGTAGTTCTCCTGCCTAGATTTAGCTTCCCTCATCTGTAAAATGGGCTTGGTCGTTAAGGCTCTTACTGGCTCTCTCATTCAAGGACTCAGATAGAGTTGGTGTACTCCTGGGAGCTAAGATTTTGGAATCCAGCAGCTGTCCTGATGGCAGAAATTGTTTTTATACTTTCCTGCTGATGCTTCTTAAAGAAAAATTTTGAAAATTGCCAGCTGGAACCTGAGGAAGATACTAGGAAGCTCTTTGCCGGGAGACTTCTGCAAGGGCGGGGCCATGCCTGGTGGGTATCTGCAAAGAATCCCTTGATCTGTGTCCCTCTAAGCTCTGTTTTCCCATTTGCCCATGGACTAAAATCCCTAGGTCAGTGTTCTTCCCTGTCCAGCACTCACGTAGGACTTAAGAGTGATGGCCTGTGCTGGCTCTGACCTGGGTTCTACGTCCAGGGTGAGCTCTTAAGGCTGTAGTTCTCAGGCCTCACCACAGGCTTGTAGTAAACACCCCCAGAGCACCTGGGCCGACTTCAGTTGCCAGTCATGGCTACCTCGCCCAGTCTTAACGAAAATCCCACCTTCGGTCTGAGGTTTGAGAAATCGCAAATCAAAATTTTGTTTACAGTAGCTGGGGGTGTCTGCTGAGTGAGCGGGATTCATCTGCCCACAGCAGCCTCAGAGCTTGGGAAGGGGGAAGAGGGATCAGACTGGCTCAGCTCAGAGCCCTGACAGTGGAAGACAGCTCAGTCCTCCCCATGTGGCCACAGAGCAGCGCAGGTGCTCTCCCGTCTTTTCCACCTGCAGAGTTGGCTCCAGGCTGGCCCGTCTGGGGCTCTCCTGGCAGTGCCGGTGGTCAGGTGTTAGGTGTGCCCTGAGACATAGAGGCCCAAGGGCAGTGTTCAGTTTGGGGCCTAAGCTGATGTCTCATTAGGGCAGCAAATGATTCACTGAGGGAGAAATTGAGGCTCAGATGAGGTGAGTTTTTAGAGCTCGTTCAGCTTTTAAATAGCAGAGCCATGACTCAAACCTAGGTCTTTAACTTACATTTCAGTGCTCTTTTCTACTGTATTATCCCACCCTCTACTTGTGTTAGAGGAAACAAGATATAAGAGTTTCAGCTTTGAAATCAAGCAAACTGGCTCGATCACTCAGTCGCTTTGTGACCTTGGGCACATTCCTAAGGTTCTCTGTGTCCCAGTTTCCCCTAAGGAAATGGTAGCTACTGTTTTTAGTGTAATGCCTACTGTGGTTGGTCTCGGGCTAAGGGCTTGTGTGCCCTTTGTGCTCTTAGCACAAAGAGAAGGGTTCAGAGAAGGGTGCAGAGAGAAGCCTGCCCAGTAATTGCGAGGGCTGGGGGAGTTGTGAAGAGGAAAAGACAAGACTGCACCTTGTCTTCCTTCCTCAGTGGCTCAGGTAATAGGGAAAAGTCCTCAGTAAGCAGGAGTAGCTGCCTCTCTGGCACAGCTTGCTCTGGTCTCTGTCAGCTCTGTTCTTACCCTCTTTCTCCTTTTTGTTATGTTCTAACTCACCCTTCAAGCCTTCTTTAGGATGCCCTTCCAGCCTCTTCCCGGGAATGCTCAACCCTTCCCTCTTACTTTCCTATGGGGATTCACAGCCCTTTGTACCTGCTTTTTTGTTTGTTTGTTTGTTATTTCAGATTTGCCTTTTTTTTTTTTTTTGGAAGTATAGTTGATTTACAATATCGTGTTAGTTTCAGGTGCACAGCAAAGTAATTGTACCTGCTTTCTGTGTAACAATCTGTTTTCCTGTCTGTTACTCTTTAAACTGGAAACTCCTTGAGGGTAGACACAGCTTTGTTCATGTGTCATCAGCACTCAGTGTAAGGCCCGGCAAGGAAGAAGTGCCAGGAGATGAATGCTAGAAGTTACACAGAAGGAGGCTGGGGGAGGTGGGAGAAGAGTCCGGCCCAGCTTAGTTGAGGGGAGAACCGCTCCCTATGTAGTGTCTGTGCATAGGTGAGGCAGCTAAGGCAGTTTTTGGTTACAGCCAGAAGGGAGGAGGGCCCAGAAATAGTTCTAACAGATTAAACAGGTACCTCAGCACGGAAGGCTGTGTAAATGACAAGAGAAATTCCTAGCACATACTTTAGCAGTAAGGGGTGAGTATCTGTATCTGCCAGGCATGGGGTACTGTGGGCAGTAGAGCGGTGGAGAGAATAGATTGGGAGAGGGGATTCCAGAAAGTGATAATTATTGGAGGCTCACGTTCTCAGTGCTAAGTGGCACCCTGAAAATTCTCACCATCACCCCTGACTGTGTTCACATGTAAGCATCTCATTTGTTTACACCCTCCTCCCTTGCCTCAGGCCTGATTGTGTTAACAGTTGACCTAATTTTGCTAAAATCTGTTTGCAGCACTCAGGCTGGGAATTCTGCCACCCTCTGGCTCCCCAGGTCCGAACCAGCTTCCCTGGGTTTGCTCTGTTCACCTAGCCAGCCACCTCTGCTCTCATGAAACCTCCATGGTTTCTCTGTGGCTGTGTTCCCTGGTATGAGGTGGATTCTGAGAGCTGAGCTCCTGTCGGGGCTGTGACGACAGCTTGCCATATTTTTTTTGATCCTAGGAACTGGTATTTATTTGCCTTCCACATGCACTTTATAGTGTACCTCCCCTTTCCTGCTAAAACCTCCCTTTCTTCTTCCCTTTTTCTCTCCTTTCCACCTTTGCTGAGTACCTGCTCTGGTCAGCCTCTATGCTAAGTATGAGGCTACAGAGATAAGTAAGTCTTGTGCCCGGGTCCTGCGGAACTCACAGACTACCAGAAGGTGACTGCCATGAAAGCTGAAAAACACACAGGGCAGAACCTTGAGATAATACATGTTTTTAGCTGTCCAAAGAGTGGGAATCCTAGTTCAGGGGAGAAGGAATGGGCAGGTCTCTGTGAACTGTGGTAGGCTGGGAAGGTGGTAGGAATTGAAGAATGGGACTGGGATTATGGTAGGAAGAAATACATCACTAATAAGGCATAGACTAGACTCTTAAATTCCCTATTTTCCCCTCTTTTTTTTCTGACAATAGTTTATAGATTCTGTATTTGTCGGGGTTCTCCAGAGAAACAGAACCAATAGGATATGTATATAGGTATATATATATGAGGAGATGTATTATGAGAATTGATTCATGCTATTATGGAGGCCAAGAAGCTCCACAATCTTCCATCTGCAAGCTGGGACCCCAGGAAAGCCAGTGGTATAATGCAGTCTGAGTCTGAAGGCTGAGAACCAGGGGAGCTGATGGTGTGAGTCCTTGTCTGAGTCTGAAGATTGAGAGCCAGGGGAGCTGATGTAAGAGGGCAGGGGAAGATGGATGTCTCAGCTCAAGTGGAGAGAGCATATTGGCCCTACCTCTGCCTTTTGGTTCTGTTCAGGCCCTTAGTGGCATGTGGATGATTGGATGATGTCCAGTCGCATTAGTGAAGATGACCTTCTTTACTTAGTCTACCGATTCAAATACTAATCTCTTATGAAGACAACTCCACAGACACACCCAGAAATAATGCTTTACCAGCTATTTGGACATCCCTTAGCCCAGTCAAGGTGACACATAAAGTTAACCATCACAGATTCCCTTAGGACTGTGGGGTTCAGCCCGGACACCACTGAAGGGAACTGACAATTCTCACATCTACTTCTCCAACTCCTACCTCTTCCTCAAATCCCACATCTGCATTCTTTATTACCTATGGGATATGCCCATCTAAATGTCTCCAAACACCTCAAAGCACTTACATTTACAACTATGCATTTGATCTTTTAGTAATTCTGTGATAATGCATTTTACAGTTGAGGAAGCTGAGACCCAGATGGGGGAAATGAATTTCATGACAAATTGGGGCAGAGGCAAGCGTAGAACCCAGACTTCCTCATACTCAGTGCAAGATGCTTCCTTTGATGAAACAAAAATTTCTCTACGTGAGGCCTTATGTGTAACCTCAAAGGCCTGGCCATTCAGCCTTTGGATCTTCACTGTCCTGATGGCAATGCCACAGTCAGCTCCCAGCATGTTGTTTCGGGGGAAAACTCAGGCCTTGGAATCCTTAGAGTTGAACTCAGGCTAGATCAGGGTTTAAAGGCATCTCCATGGTGAGAGATGTTTGCATGTAATAAAACAGAAACAATACCTGCTGCATGAGTATGAGAAAGTGGGGTGTAGCAGAAAGACCGTGCAGTCAGGCAAATCTGGATTTGAATCCAAGCTCTGTCACTTTTTATGGACTCTGGCAAGTCAGTGCCTCTCTGGAGCCTCAGTTTTCTGGTCTACAGAATGGGAAGACTCTACCTTATAGAATAGTTGTAAGAATTTGAAATGAATATAAATGCCTGCTCCATTTTATATTTTCTCTATTTCCCTTCTTTCCTTATGTGGATTAAAGAGAGGGAAATATCACACTTGAGGCTTATCAGTGAAGATTCAATCCCACTAATATTTATTGAATACCTTCTGTGTGCTGGTCAGTGCTGTGCTGGGCACTGGCCTACAGACAAGTGATGATCAGTAGGGGCCACAGAGTAAATCAGCCAGATTAGACTTATTTTCTTCCCACCAAGCTTGGCGGCCCATGGGATATGACAGGCAGTATGTTTGAGCTTCAGCTATGCATTTGACAAGGCAGAGGGATATATGGGATGGATGCTTGTATATTTAAGTGGAGTCAAAACTGGCTGAAGAGACCCAGGGGGTGACTGATGGAGCCTATCCTTGCCCCTGGTCATTCAGTATTTTTATTTATGAGTTGGATGAGAATATGAAGCTGGAAAAAATAGGATCTCGTTTCAAATCGATCTAGAGAAGGTAGAATAAGGGACTGAATAGAATAGATCGGCGCCCAATCTGTATGCCCGCCCACCTTAAGAACTTTGAAGGGTTGGAGATAATAGGGGGAGGGTGCTGGTCGCATAGAGTCTTGTTTGAACAGAGTACCTTTGACTTTTAGTAGGAATGTAAAGGGGATGTTGATGGAGAGAAACCCTGGGAAGCCAAGATGAAAAGTCTTTAATAAACAGGGGAGACATACAATACCCCAGCCTTTGGTAGAGGCTGGATAGGAGGCAGGTGTGTTCCAGAAAGGAAGACAGCTCACTGTGCTGCAGAGATATCCCTTCTTGGGACCTGAAGGACGGGAGAGTGGGGACTTGAGAATGGCTGGAAGTATAGACCTGCCAGGAAGCTAGAGAATGGCCGCTAGAGGACCCTCAGTTTTCTCTGTTAAGAGTCTGGCATAAACACGTAAAGGACACGGCTACACCCTGGACCTAGTAACTCCCCTCCTTTGGATGAAAGTAGAATGTGCTAATCTGTCCTTGATCCCACACCATCCCCAGGTCCTATTGCTCAGCCTTTCAATGAGGAGCTATGAATGTAACCCTTTTTGTCAAACTGGGCCTCAGCTTCATGCAGTGGGATTTCAGCTACATGTGTCTTTTCCTGCTGTCTAGACCCTGCCTCAACTTGGTGGCTCCACTGGATCCTTTTGGATTCCCCTCAGGCCCTTGTCCTTACTGGGCACGGAAATCCCGTCAGTCCTGCCTCCCCCCTCCCCAGTACCAGGTGACCCACTGTGCACAGGACGTCATTACCTCTTTTCCCTCGTCTGGGGCCCCTCTGAGCCATAGCTGCTCTGTCTCAAGTGGAGTACAATGCAGGCAGGGGCTACAGGAGCAGCCTCTTTCCCTCCTGGTGTCTCTTTCAGTCTCCTGTGCTGTGGCCGAGAGCCCAGGTCTGACACACCAGGACCAATCTCAGGCTCCAGGACTGCCCCTCTTCTGGCTGGCTCAGTTCTTGGGACATGGTTTTTACTCTTATCCTCTGATGTTATTCCTTGTCTAGCTTTTCAGTTTTGCTCTGGAGACTGAGCATTGCTTTGAACCCCAGCTGGCGGCCAGGGCCCTCGCACTTCACCAAATTGCTGCCAGGCCTTCCCTGGCGGTATTCTCTCTTCCTGGCACATGTAATGTCTTAATGTGTACCAATCTCTTGATGCTACTCCTGTTCTACCTGGTCTCTGGGCTGAGCCGCAGCCTAGAAATGCTCTCTGTAGATGAGACTTGCAGACCTTTACCTGCTCTGGGCTTTGTACCTTGTACCTAGAATAGCCTCGTAGTCCAGGAAACCCAGCTCCTACAGTAACCGCAGTCCCACAGCCAGTCCTCAGGCTCTAGTGACATTGCTTTGTACCCTTACCAGCCATCCCCTTCTACCTACTGTAGCACTGTAGCCTTGCTTACCCTGTAGGGTAGAAGCCACTGCCTCTGGGCACATGGGCTCATCGCAGCCCAGAATGGCTGGGATGTATTGAGAAGGCACTAGTTCTCTTCACTGCATATTAGGAGAGTATGATCCAGTAAGCTTCCTGTATTGCTCTAAGGCCTCTCATCCTTTCCAAACTAAGCCTTGACTTAGTAGAGAAATAGGCACAGAGTGTGGCCAGTGTGTGTCTAAGAAGAGAAACGAATTCCTCCTGAGTGGGAAGGCTTTGTGGAGGAGGGGGTGCAGCAGAGTCTGCAAGGCTAAGTGTGTAGTGGGCACCCTGACTCACTGTGCCCTTCTTCTCTGGCAGTGACCCGCCATAATCACCTCAAGGACTTCATGCTTGTGGTGTCTATCGTTATTGGTGTGGGCGGCTGCTGGTTTGCTTATATCCAGAACCGTTACTCCAAGGAGCACATGAAGAAGATGATGAAGGATCTGGAGGGCTTACACCGAGCTGAGCAGAGTCTGCATGACCTTCAGGAAAGGTAAGGCCCTGTCCCTTCCCCACGGCCCCGGTGCTGCCGTCTCTTGGGAGCCTCCAGTTTCCACCTGCGTTGTGGGCCTTCTGGCTCCTGAGACCCTGCTGACGACGTAGAGGCCCAGGCTGTGTCATCCTTCCAAACCTGCATCAGAGCCTAGGTTCCTGCCATTCCATTCGCACAGGCAAGTATTCCTCCCCAGGGCAGAAGCTTATTTCTATCTTTTCTCCCTCGGAGCTTCAGAGGGAGAAGTGTGGAGCTGTCAGAGGTCTTGAGCTTCCCTGGTTGGATGACTTGTTAGGGGTCATTCTATCCTCCGTCCCACCTCTGGACTGCTTCCCTTCCCATAGAAGTAGACATAATTAACTGTTCTTCACTGTTTCCCAAAGAAACCTCACAAATCTGTCTTCCTAATACCTTTCATGCTTTCTTGTACAGCATCTAAATCTCATGAGACTCACTTGTATGACTTTGGGTAAATCCCTTTCCTTTCTAGGACTTATTTCCTCATCAGTAATGTAAAGGCATTGAACTAGGAGAATACCAGGGCCTTCTAGCTCTGATAGTCTGGGATTCTGTTTAAATAAAACATGGCTTAGAAACTATTGTAGAAGATCTAGCTGTGAAGAGAAGGTGCCAGTCAGTCAGCCGACCTAAGTATTGGGTTGGCCAAAAGTTTCCTTCGGTTTTCAAAGTAAAAGTAAAAGACACATTTTTCATTTTCACCAAGAACTTTATTGAACAGTGTATTCACCGTTTTGTTCCACTACCTTCTGCCATTTTTCAGACAGCTTCGTAGTTCCATCTTCCCAAAACTTTTAATCTTTTTGAGCAAAGAACTGTTCCAGGTGCCTTTTACAGTCTTCCAGGGAATTGAAATTTTTTCCATTAAGAGAATTTTGTAAAGACCGAAATAAATGGAAATCCGAAGGTGCAATATCTGGTGAATATGGCGGGTGAATCAGAACTTCCCAGCCAAGCTGTAACAGTTTTTGCCTGGTCATCAAAGAAACATGTGGTCTTGCGTCGTCCCGATCAAAGATTATGCGTTTTCTGTTGACTAATTCTAGACACTTTTCTTCGAGTGCTGCTTTCATTTGGTCTAAGTGGGAGTAATACTTGTTGGAATTAATCTTTCGGTTTTCCGGAAAAAGCTCGTAATAGAGGACTCCCTTCCAATCCTACCATATACACAACATCACCTTCTTTGGATGAAGACCGGTGTTTGGTGTGGTTGGTGGTGGTTTATTTCACTTGCCCCGCGATCTCTTCCATTCCACATTGTTGTACAGTATCCACTTTTCATCGCCTGTCACAATTTGTTTTACAGACAGAACATTTTCGTTACATTTAAGTAGAGAATCGCATGTGGAAATACGGTCAAGAAGGTTTTTTTGCTTAACTTATGTGAAACGCAAACATCAAAGCGATTCACAGAACCAAGCTGGTGCAAATGATTTTCAACGTTTGATTTGGATATTTTGAGTATGTCGGCTATCTCCCGCGTGGTATAATGTTGATTATTCTCAATTAATGTCTTGATTTTATTGCTATCAGCTTCAACTGGTCTACCTGACCATGGAGCATCGTCCAGCGAGCACGAAACTTCGCAAACCACTTTTGACCTGTTCAATCAGTCACAGCACCTTCTCCATACACTGCACAAGTCTTTTTTTTTGCGTTTCATTTGTGTTTTTATCTTTCTTGAAATAATAAAGCATAATAAGCTGAAAATGTTGCTTTTTTCTTCCATCTTCAATATTAAAATGGCTACACAAAAATTCACCAATTTTGATAAGTTTTTTTTTTTAAATGCATGCTGATATGACAGCTGTCACAATACAATCTAACAAAATTGTTTCAAATGAAGTTAAGGACAACTAATCGCTACTGGAACCATCTTACAGAGAAAAACCAAACGAACTTTTTGGCCAACCCAATACTTCCTGAAGTCTAGGAACCAGGTCTGTGCAGGGAATTGTAAGGAAGTCGCTGCTCCTGGGGCCACAAAGCTCACACTTAAGAAGGAGCAGTGAATCAGTGCCAGCTTATGGGACGAGAGCTCCAAGGACTGGAAGGGCACAGAGGTAGGAGATGAGTGGATGTGGAGTCTGAGGAGGTGGCCTTGAAAGATGGGTAGGAAAGATGTAACCTGGTAGTTCTGGTTGAATGTGTAGAGTGAGGCCAGATCCCTGGCACCTACAGACTCACATGGAGAAATTTAGTAGGATGCAAAAGGCAGTAGAGAGTCAACGTAGGTATTTGGCTTTTTTGCTTTGTTTTGGTTTTGAGAAAAGGAGAGGCCTATTTCAGGACTGTCTTTTAGAAAATTATTCCAACAGCCTAGGGGCTCCAGTTGGGAAGTCTTTGCAGGAATCCATGTAAAAAGGAATGAAGTCTGGCTCTTTTCTGTTATTTTAAAATGATAGATATAATTTTCTTTGGAGGGATGGGGAAAGGGTTTCTTAAGAGCTAGGTATTGTTAAGTACTTAAATGTATTATTGTTTTTAATCACCACAACCCTGTTAGGTAGGTATTGTTATCCCAATTTTCGAGTTGAAGAAATGAAGCCTCAGAGAGGGTGAGTGTCAGAAAGTAGTAAGCTAGGAATTTCGACACCCCCAGGGTGCTGCCTCAATAAAGACAGCCTTAGCAGATTCATTTCCATGGGCTGGACTTTTAGGAGGCAAGAGGAGTTTTATCTTTGAGCCGATTCCTGGCTACTTTGCTGGACCCCCTTGTTCCTGGGCCATTTTCCAAATGGGGGCGAAATGCTGCTATGTGGGCAGTCCCCATTCTTCATTTGTCTGAAAAACATGTACTGTTTTCATTCCAAAGGCAAAGAATCTAGGCAGGAGACATTCCAAGTTTGGGGATAAAACTAAGCTCCCAGCCCTCCCTGCTCCGCACGGCGTCCAGAGCTAAATGACCACTGCGGCACTTGGAGAAACGGATGCACACTCTCCCCAAAGACAGGCTTGCACCTGTGCACACACATATCCTCCTCTGACAGTGTCCAGAGCCCATGTGCCTCCTTGTCCCTCCTCACTTTGGCAGGCCTACACTGCCAGCCACCAAAGAGCTTTTTTACAGAGTTCCTGATATTTTGGGTGAATAAATGTAATGCTACATGTGCATTCCAGTTAGGATTTCATTGGGTTTCAAGATAATTCTTTGAGGCAGGCAGGAATTTTGACTCCCACTTAGAAAGGAAGAAACAGGCCTAGTCCAGGGAACAGACTTGTCCATAGTCATATAGCTGCTTAGAGCCAGGGCTTGCAGTCAGGCTGCCTAATTTTCTTGCTTGTAATGGTAACTGATTGCTGCCTTCAAGATGCTCAGTCTTCTGTGGAGGAGACGGAGTGGGACAAGGCTTGATTGTACATTTATTTTCTCATTTCTGTACCCAGTGGTATTTATTGATCTTCATCTCTATTAGATGCTTAGATGCTGTTAGGACTATGAAAGTGGGTCAGTTTTGATTCTACTTTAAATGGAGCTCCCTATTGTATAGAGAAGACAGGCATATCACAGGCTTTTCAGAAGAGGCTGCTTCCGGAGAGGATAATATTTCAGTGAAGAATCGAATCCCTAGTGGTGTAATTTCAAGCAGTGGGGTCATGGAAGAATACAATAAAGGAGGACATTCAGCAAGGGGAAGGGGATGGGGCTGGAAATGGCGCCTCTGATTTGTTTGTAGCTGTGCATGTAGCGCCACCTGCTGTATACCTTAAGGAGGTTCAACTCCCTTTTACTCCAGGAACAAAGTAGACAGAAGGCTACAGTTTGTCAGCAGGAAGCTTGCAGCCTGGACATTTTTCCTCTTCCCTCCTTACTTGTCACCACATCTTTTGAGGCTTCAGTCACTGACAAATCTGGACTTGGGATTCTTTATAGGCTGAGTTCTGTTTCTGCCTCTTCTGTTTCACCTACTTAATTAAACTCAGTGGTCAGTGCTCTTCTCTGTGGGCCCTACTTGTTCTGTAGCCTATCCTTCCTCTCTGTACCTCAAGTCTAAGCCATATTTCACTTGTCTTCTTCCTCATCCTTTCCCCCTCTTATCCTGGTTCCCCGGTAACTTGGTGGTTCCTACTAAGGTCGGAAGACCTGACAGTGGCCAAGTCCTTTCCCTCTTCCAGAGGGACTAGCCAACTGTTACTCTTTCTTCTGGGTCTAGCCCCAGGCCTCACCTTCCCTGACTCCTTTCAGGCAGAGTTGATCACCCCATCCTTGGCGCCTACCCAACACCTTGTATATCTCTCTATCATAGAACTTATCACCCTGTGTGCACCTATCTGTTTACTTGTTTATATTGGACTAGATTATGAGTACCTCAGTGGCAGAGACAGTTTTCTCACTCATTTCAATATATCTAGGGCTCAGCACAGGGCTTGGCATTTAGTAGATGCGTTAAAGTACTTGGTGAATGAATGGATGGATGAATGAATGAAGGAATGAACATAGATATGTGGCAGAAAGAAGGGAGGAAGGAAGGAAGCTTGGTTGGATGGATGAAGGGTTTTGTCAGTAAACAGAGGGAATGTGTGGGTGGGTACAAGGGCATATTTTCATTATAACTGATGCCCTTGAAATCTTACCCACCATGGAAGATACTTAGGAAGGGAACTCAGGGCTGGGGGCAGCAGGGGCTCTCCCAAATCTTGTCCAGCCCCTTTGGCATGAATTTCATTTTTCGGTGCTTCTGGGAACAGGTACTCAGGAGTCCAAGAGGTACAGCTCAATAGTTCCCCTCTCATCTTCTTTAAATCTCCCCACTACCACCACCCCCATCACATCTCACCATCAGGCTTTCTCTGGGTCTTTGGTCTAGCTTGCAGGGTGTTCTACATTTATTGCACCTTCCAGATGCCTTGGTATAAGGTAGTAACTGTGGGATTTGAAGACATACAGATTGGAATTCTGGTCTCAGTTCTACATGCAGTTAATTCCCGTCTCTAAGCCTTCATGTCCATATCTGTCCCAGGCTTATAATGATACAATATATCATTATCTGCAGGGAGAACAAATGTGAAATACCTTGTAAATTAAGAGTTGTTACGATCTGAGTATGTGAGACACCTTAGAAGGAAGGATTCAGGTACCCGGGAACCTAGCTTCACAGCCTTTATTACTGGCAGCAAAATGATGGCCCACATAAGAATTATGGTAGTGACCGTGGTTTCTGTTGTCCCTGAGCTACCTCAGAGCCAGGCAGGCAGCAGAGTAGGGAGAATATGTTCAGAGTGCTGGAGCCCTCATTTTCCTCTTGGATGCCATGCCTCGTGGCGTGTTGGCTGGCACCCGCTTGCCTGGCCTTCTCCAGCTCCCTGCTTCGCCCCCCAGGCTGCACAAAGCCCAGGAGGAGCACCGCACAGTGGAAGTGGAGAAGGTACACCTGGAGAAGAAGCTGCGTGATGAGATCAGCCTTGCCAAGCAGGAAGCCCAGCGGCTGAAGGAGCTGCGGGAGGGTACTGAGAATGAACGGAGCCGCCAAAAATATGCTGAGGAGGAGTTGGAGCAGGTAGGGGAAATCTGCAAATTCTTGGACACCCCGAGGGCGTGGGGTAAAAGGACAGGGGCCAAAGCTCTGGCTAAGAGTAGTCGGAAAGTTGCAAAAAATGGTCACTGTGGTTGTCAAAGAACAGTGAATAACAGGTGGTAACAGTTATTTTGTTCCTTTTTAATTGAGTTATTTACATAAAGTATACAAATCATAAGTATACAGCTGGCACACTTTTACATATGCATGTACTTGTGTAACCACCATCCAGATCAAGATACAGACTCTCTTAAGCACTCAGAAGGCTCACTTTTGTCTCCCCTTTCTCCCTGTCGATATTCCACCCAAAAGGTAACTACAGTCTTAATCTCTAAACCAGATTAGTTTCACCTGCTTTTGAACATCATATAAATAGCATTATACAGTATGTATTCTTTTGGGTTCGGTTTCTTTCACTCAGCGTTATGTCTGTGAGAGTCATCCATGTTGCATGTAGTGATAATTGATTTATTTCCATTGCTGAGTATTAATCCATTGTATGAATATACTGTAAATTATTTATCCATTCTCCTGTTGATAGACTTTTGGGTTGTTTGCAGATTTTTTTTTTTTTTTGCAGTTTATCAATAACATTGTTTATGAACCTTCTTGGTGGGCATCAATTATTTCTGTTGGATATGCAGTAGGGCATTTATATATTTAGCTTTATCAGAAACTGACAGTTTTCCAAAATGGTTGTACCAATCTATACTGCCACCAGCAATAGTGTGAGAGTTCTAGTTGAGCTACAACCTTGGTATTTTTAGGCATTTTCATTTTATACATTCTGATATGGATGTAATGGTATCTCATTGTGATTTTAATTTTTATTTTCCTATTGACCAATAATATTGAATACCTTTCCATAAGCTTATCGACCACTTTATTTGGGAATCTCTTCTAATTTAAAAAATTGGGTTGTATTTTTTCTTAATTGATTTGTAAGAGTTTTAAAATATATTCTGGATATAAGTCTTTTTGTCTATATATATACATACATATTGCAAATATTTTCTCCCAGACTGTGGCTTGCTTTTTTGCTCACTTAATATTGTCTTTTTTTTTTTTTTTAATTAATTATTTATTTATTTATTTATTTATGGCTGTGTTGGGTTTTTGTTTCTGTGCGAGGGCTTTCTCTAGTTGTGGCAAGCGGGGGCCACTCTTCATCGCAGTGCGCGGGCCTCTCACTATCGCGGCCTCTCGTTGCGGGGCACAGGCTCCAGACGCGCAGGCTCAGTAGTTGTGGCTCACGGGCCTAGTTGCTCCGCGGCACGTGGGATCCTCCCAGACCAGGGCTCACACCCGTGTCCCCTGCATTGGCAGGCGGACTCTCAACCACTGTGCCACCAGGGAAGCCACTTAATATTGTCTTTTAATGAACAGATGTTCTTGACTTTAATGAAGACCAATTATTCAATCTTTTTTTTTTTAAATGGTTGATGTTTTTTGTGGCCTGTTTAAGAAATCTTCCCCTAACTCCAAGATATTTTCCTCTAGAAGCTTTATTGTTTTACTTTTCACATTTAGGGATATGGCTTATTTCAAACTAATTTTTGTGTATAAGATGAGGTAGGAGATCAATGTTTTTTCTCTGGTAGATACTCTGTTCTGTGGTCTATATGTCTATCCTTATCCCACATTGTCTTACAACAAGTCTTGATATCTGGCAGTGTTAGGTTCTCCAGCTTTGTCCTCCTGCAACATGGCCTTGGCTATTCTAGGTACTTTGCATTTCCGTGTTGGCTTGTCATTCCGTTACAGTGTGCTCTGCTGGGATTGTTATTTGTTTTTACATTGAATCTATAGATTAATGTGGGGGAAAACTGACATTTTAACCAAATAATTATTCTAATTCATGAGCATTGGTTATCCTGTCACCTATTTAGGTCTTTAAAAATTTCTCTCAACAGTGTTTTGTAGTTTTCAGTGTAGAAGTCTTGCACTTAAAATTTTTTAAACTTGTTCTTATTTTTTTAGCTGCTTGAGATGGAAGATTAGGTTATAGATTTTAAACCTTTAATCTTTTCTAATACATGCATTTAGAGCTATAAATTCCCATTTCAGCGCTGCTTTAGCTGCATTTACTAAGTTTTGATATTTCATATTTTCATTATCATTCACTTCAAAATATTATCTAATTTCCATTGTGATTTCTATTTTGGCCTGTGGTTATTTAGAAGTGTGTTGCCTAATTTTCAAACACTTGGGTACTTTCCTATTTATCTTTCTCATTGATTTCCAGTTTAATTTTGCTGTGGTCAAATAGTGTGTTCCATAGGGTTTTAGTCCTTTCAGATGTGTTGAGACTTGGTTGATGTAAACAGACTACACAAAATGATTGAAAGGCAAAGTGTCAGACTGGATAAAAAACAAAACCCAACTATATGCTGTTTACAAGAGGCAAGCTTTAGAAATAAGGATACAAAATGGTTAAACGTAAAAGGATGAGAACACTAGGATAAACACTAAGCAAAACAAAGCAGCGGTAGCTATATTAATATCAGACAAAGTAGACTTTAGAGAAAGAAGTATTACTAGAGACAAAAATGGACATTTCACTTATGATATGTGTGAATTAAACAGTAATATATATAACAACCCTTAATTTGATATACCTAATAATATAGTTAAAATACATATGTAAAGCAAAAGTTAAAAAAACTAAAAGGACAAATTCATAATCAAAGTTAGAGATTTTAGCATCTATCTCTCAGTAATAAGCAGCCAAAAATATCAGTAAGGATATAAAAAATTTAAACATGGTTAATCAATTTCACCTCATTGATGTATGTAGAGCATTTTACCCAACAACTGCAGAATACACATTCTCTGTAGTGTGTATTATGCTTAGTTCTGTTCTTTATTTCTCTCTGTGCTTTGGTTTGGTTATTTTATATTGATCTGTCTTTGAGTTCCCTAATCTTGTATTCTGCAGAGAATTGTGCTATTTAGCCCATCCAGTGGAATCCTACTCTCAGATAATGTATTTTTCTAGAATGCCCTTTCATAGAGCATTTTCTAGAATGCTCTTTTATAGGTTCTCATTCCCTGTCCAGAATCTCCATGTTTTCATGTTTCCTGTCCATCTTTTCCCATATTTTCTTTAACATTTCAATCATAGTTGTTTTAAAGTCCTTGACTGGTAACTCTTAACATCTGGATCATTTATGGGACTGCTTATTTTTCCTCTTGATTATTGCTTATATTTTCCTGCCTCTTCTCATGTCTAGTAATTTATTTTTATTAAATGCTGGACGGTGTGCATAAAGAATAATAGAGGCTGCAGGTGATTTTTATCTTCCATCAGATATAGGGTTCTGTTAGGTATGTTGGGTGAGGCTCTGATCACCTCAAGCCAATGAGAGACTGACATATGTTGGAACTGGGTTGTAGTTTAATAAGACTTGGCCTAAGGCTCAGTTGTCCCAGTTTCTCAGGTACGCCCCTTCCTGACTTGTGATTGCGATCTGGTGGATTTCTTTCTCCTCAGCCCTGAAAGACGATGAGAGATTCCTTTCTGCCACTTGGAGGTTTTTAAGTTAGCTCTTTGTCCTCCTGCTCCTCAGAGCTTCAAAGTTTTGCAGCTACGTTAAACTGCTTTTAATGTAGAACTTGATCCTACATTTCCAGACTCGGTGTATCAGCCTCTAAGGTATCTGTTCCTCATTTTAAATCTATAAAGCCAGGAGTGGGCCATTTTATAGTTTCCTTTTCAAGGAGCAAAAACCAAATGACGCTTGATCTTGTCATTGGCTTTCAGAGGAATGAAGGTGTTCTGTCCTTAGCTAAGGCCCTCCTGGTCTATATTAGGCTCAGGGGAGGACCTCAGGCCTGCTGTGGGATACTTCCCCAGTGGCTGAAGTTGGGCATGAGACTGCTCTCAATCTCTTTTCTCTGGGATTCCGACCAGCTAGAAGTCAGTGTTCAGATGGGGGAGTTGGGGATCATTTATACTGGTAGCCTGGGTGAGATAGAAGGAATTCAGTGAATATAATGGATTCTGTATATACTTTCAGACCTTTCATGCTTGAGTGCTTTGTGACCATCTGCTTCATTTTATGCTCCTTGCTGAGAAGTCAGTGAGGAGATGTCTGCTTACACATTGGTCCTTCCATATCTTGGCCTCTGTTGGCAATGCCCATGTTAGGTGTAAGCTTGCTTGTTGTTTTCTTGCCTTGTAGAGAGTGCCCATTACAGCCTACCCACCCATCTCAATGGGAGAATCACAGACAAAGTCTCTGGGCTGGAGGAGACTTTGGAGAGTATTCAGGCCAGTCCCCTTCTGGACTAGCAATCATTTTGAAGGTCTTTCTGACATGAGCTCTTTACATACCTCTCATGACGGGGAGCTCATGCTCTCCTGAGATCACCCCTTCGCTTACAGTTTGGATTTGCATGGCAGAAAGCCTTACGCTGATTGAGATCTGCTTTAGGAAACACATGGTCACACAGCCAGTTGAATGACAGACCAGGGACCAGATCATATTTCCAGACTCCCAACCAAATGCTATCCTGCCACATTGTGATGTCTTGAGTCCAAGAACAGACCCAACTGTCAGAAAGAAGAGGATTTATTGAGATAACCTGTACCTTATGAGAGCAGGGAAGATTGCTGAGATTGGCTATATGACGAGGAGAGGCAACAAGTATGTGAAAAAAGAATGCTCTAGTCTGGCAGCAAAAAAAAAATAAAAATAAAAAAATAAAAAAATCTCCATTTGAGTTCTGGTTCACACTACTGACTGTATGACCTTGAGGAGGTTACTTTCCTTCTCCAAGCTTGGTTTCTTGTACATAAAATACAGAGAATAATCCTTGCCCTTTCTCCCTCTTGGGAGAGTTGTGAAGCTTAGGTGAGATAGAAGAAAAGAACTCTGAAGTATCATACAGAGGCATTGGAGAGGGTCTTGGTAGTAGTAAGGACTCACATCCTCTTGGCTACACAGGTCCGGGAGGCCTTGAGGAAAGCAGAGAAGGAGCTGGAGTCACATAGCTCATGGTATGCTCCAGAGGCCCTTCAGAAGTGGCTGCAGCTGACACACGAGGTGGAGGTACAGTACTACAACATCAAGAAGCAAAATGCCGAGAAGCAGCTCCTGGTGGCCAAGGAGGGGGTGAGACCTGCCCTCCTGCTGCCCTCTTCTCTTCCCCCACCCCCCTTTCACCTGCCCTTCTTCCTCCTCTCTGCCTCGCTATATCCCTCCTGTTGGACAAAGAGACATCCTGGTGTTGGGTTTTGTTTCTTTTCCTGATAATACAGTTTCTAATAATGTCTTCAGGCTTCTGGAGGAGGGAATGAGGGTGTGGGGCTACTCCCACCTGCCTTCTGGGAAAGATGAAGCAAGTGGAGGCAGGTAGAGGGACGTCTCTGCTGGCCCCAGACTGACATGGGGACAGAATCCTCCTGGGGCCAGGATCCCTTGGCTTGTCTCATTGCCTCTATTTTCTTTCTTCCCCTACCCTTTTCTCTCCTGTTGCCTTCTGTTTTCCTTTCTCTTCTTGCCTTCCTTCTTCTTGTGCAGCCTAAGCTGTGCTAGGAGGAGGGGGAACCAGCCACAGAATAGCATTTCTCATTTCTCCAGCCTCTATCCCTGCTCTTTTTAAGCTGAGGACCTCATCTTTGCAGGCTGAGAAGATAAAAAAGAAGAGAAACACACTCTTTGGCACCTTCCACGTGGCCCACAGCTCTTCCCTGGATGATGTGGATCACAAAATCTTAACAGCTAAGTAAGTAGCACCTGTTGCCCAGCTCTGGCGATGTCCTCAGAGTTTGAGGTTGTCCAGGGCCTCCAGCCCTAACTCTGCTTCTTCACTGGTAGAGGTACAGCTCTGGTCTCCTGCCCCAGCCCCTGGCTATTTCCCACCTTGCTCTTAAGTTTATGATTTAATTGTGTTTCTTATTTACACATATCCCCCCAACTTGTTCCTCTGAGAAGAAACCTCATTTCTACTGGGGCTCACACCCAGCCCATGCCTGCCATTTTCTTTCATCCCTCTTCAGGCAAGCTCTGAGCGAGGTGACGGCAGCACTGCGGGAGCGCCTGCACCGCTGGCAACAGATTGAGATCCTCTGTGGCTTCCAGATTGTCAATAATCCTGGCATCCACTCACTGGTGGCTGCCCTCAACATAGATCCCAGCTGGATGGGTAGTACACGCCCCAACCCTGCCCACTTCATCATGACTGACGACGTGGATGACATGGATGAGGAGATGGTGTCACCCTTGTCCATGCAGTGTAGGTGACCTCTTGGGTGGGGATGAGGGAAGGAGCCTTTGATGTGCAGATTGAGAAGTTGGCCTCTGCCGTGCTTAAGCAACATATGGGGCAGAAACCAAGATGGTTTAACTCGTGACCTTGGTTAGTAAAGCACAATCCGCATCAAGATACCCCTTTATAGTTGCCCTTTTGGTGGTTTTCCCTTGCTATATGTTCTGTTTGCCCTATGGGTCTGTTGTGTTAAGTGTGTCTCCCTTCACTCTTTGTGTTTTTTTTAATCCCTTTATTCTCTTTTTCCCCCCCTCCTATCTATCTTTATAAAAATAATCTCCTTTAGTAGTTCATAATATAAAAATGGCATTCATTTTGACTACTTATTGCTTTAATTTGTTTTAATTTTATATTCCTTACTTTTAATCGCTAAAGTAGTTGAATGGAATGATGTCTCTTTCTTTTTGTTTTTTCGTGTGAGGCCCCAGGAAGCAATAGTCCCTTACAGTGAAAGAGCCCTAAATCCTCCAAGCCAGAAAGACATTCTTGTCCAGGAGGGATCTCCTGCACAAGCATGTCTGTCTTTCCACCTGAACTCTCGGCCATCCCCACCCTCTGTCCTGGGTCTTCCCTCTTCCTTTTCTCCCCTGCGAGGGGTAAGAGCTGAGTAGAGCAGAATTGAAGGAGACAGCACTCTGTGGGAATTCTTCAGTGAAGGAAGGGACATACCCCTTACTGACCCTGTTGAATTTTTCTCTGGATCAGAGGCTATTTTAGATAAATAGAATAGACTTTTATGGAAAAGCTCTTGTGCTGGGCCCATATCCCATGAGTGCAGAGGGGATGGCAGAAAGCTGGGCTGGGTTAGGGGCTCACTTTCAGAAAGTCAGATTCTTTAATCAGGCTGGATTCCAGCTCTAGACAGGATTTATTTGTAAGTTTCTCCAACGATAGTTTGCCTCTGGGCAAGCCTCTTCTTTTCCTGGGCTGTTAACTTGGCAGGGCTTTAGTCAAAGGCCCAGCAAGGTTAAGATCACTAACAGGTAGAGCTTGATCTTGACGTATTGATCTAAAGGCTCCCATGTTCTCCGGGTTGGGAGGGACCTTCATTAGCTCTGAGCCACCCACCCCTTGCCCCCTGGCCCTTCCCTTATCCCATTGAGGGGCAGGGTGAAGCCCTCTGTAAATCAGATTCTCTTCTCCTTTTGGCCTGGCTGTTGGACCCTAGATGCTGCCTGGCTGATGGGGCGTAGGTTCAGTGACCGCTCTCTCTGCTCAACATCCGCCGGCTCGGATGATCAGTCCCTCTGGAAATACCCGGGTTTGAGGAGCCCCTTTGGGGCTTTTGTTTTTCCAACTTTTGGGACTAAACCAACACTCCTATCCCACGGGCCCCCTTCTCCTGCCTGCGTCACTCCCCTGCCTGCTCCTGCTATTCCCTCACCACAGTCCCTACTAACTTCAGGGAAGGGTTCGGAGGTGAGAAGAATCAGCCTGCTCAGCTGAGGGCTTGAGAGAGAACAGCCATGGTGATGGAAGGCTTAGGCTTCTCCTTTCAGCCCAGCTAGACAGATGTCCTGGTGGCCCTTCAGCTAGCTGGGCTGAGATGAAAGAGGGAAGGAAAGATCCTCTTCCTCTTTTCTCTTTCTGTTTTCCCCTTCTGTCTCTCTTTCCCCGTCCCTATTCCATGCTTCCTCTTCCCCTTAAGCCTCCCTTTCATGTCTCGAAAGCCACCAGCCATAGAAGCCCTGCCTCCCTAGCTCTCCATCACCATGGAACTGTGCTCTCTTCCTGGTGGCCCTTCCAATGCTTCTGCCATCTATGTAACTGTGTCCTTTCTCCCATCTTTAGGGAGAAGGCAAGGAGGCCCATATATCAGGGTAGAGGAGAAAAAAACAAAGGTGTGAATTCTGTTTTCAACTGGAGCTGGGAATGAGCCCAAGAGGGATGTTCTAGCACATCTCTAAGTTGTCTGGTACCCACATACCCCTTCTCTGGGCATGGTGGCCCTCATCTTCCAAGAGCCTGATTTGCAGCATTGATCCAAGAGCTGGTTCTTTGTTGTGTACATGCTTATTAGAAGAAATTTGGATAGTAAAAAGAGTAAATATGGGCATAAAAAGGCACCTTTAATCCCATCATATTTGAGTACCTTCTCTTTCAGTCTTTTGTTTGTGAATTTTTAAATAATTTTTTTATGTGGTCAAGATAATGATAACCACTACCATTTACTGAGTGCCATGAACTGTGTCAGGTACTTTAAAAACAGTATCTTGAAGCCTCATGACAACCCTGAAGGATTTTATAAATTAGGAATTAAAATAGGGAAGTAAGTTACTCAAGGTCACAGCTAGAAACAGAAAGGCCTTGTTTCAAATTCCTGTCTTGTGTATTCTATAGCTCAAGGTATTCCTTTTACATGAGATTTGGTATCCTTTTGTTTTCCCTGAGCATTTTAATAGACATTTTTCTATGTTTTAAAAATCTTCTCATAAGCAGCTTTTTTTATTTGGCTGTGCAACGTGGCTTGCAGAATCTCAGTTCCCCAACCAGGGATCGAACCCAGGCCCTGGCAGTGAAAGCACTGAGTCCTAACCACTGGACCACCAGGGAATTCCCATAAGCATCATTTTTAATAGCTGTGTAACCTTCCAGCAGTTGGATGTGTTATCATTTTCCTGTTGTTCCACCTTTATTTTTACTTTCATACAATTATTAATAATGATGTGATGAACATGTTTGTGTATAAATCCTTGTCTGAGTTGTGAATTATTTCCTGAGTTTGGCTTTCTAAAAAGGCTGGTTCTTAGTGCCCTCCCGGACCTTGTCCCAAACCCCTATCCTACCCCGTCCTGCCTGTGCCTTCCCACTAACTGCCTTACCGTCTCCCTTCATAGTAATGTTGGCCCTAGGTCTCCTTCCATTGGAATTGCCATTAAAACTGACCTGGGTACCTCATCTTCAACTTCCCCTTCCTTTTAGGACCCCTGGTGGGAGGTTTCGGGGAGGAGGTGCCCCATTCTCCAGACTGGCCACTGAAGGCCCAGAGTGGTCTCCAGTAAGCATTTCTCCATGGGCAAACCTGCTTCCCACCAGCCCAAAGTAGGCTGGCCCTTCCTCACCCTTTCTTCACTCTCCTTGCAGCCCCCAGCTTGCAGAGCAGCAGCGTCCGGCAGCGCCTGACGGAACCACAGCATGGCCTGGGACCTCAGAGGTTGGTAGAGGGCGAGGCTGGCCACTTCTTGACAAGCCGGGTCTCTCTGCGGCGAATGCGCAGCCTTTCATCTGGACAGTCTTTCAGTTCTGAAGGCCTCGGGACCAGCGCTCCATCTGCCTCTGCTTCTTCCTGCTCCTCTACCACCACCACCACTGCCACCACCTCCAGCACCATCACCACCACCACCACCACCGTCCACATCCACCCTGTTTATTACCACCACAGCACTTCCTATTTCCTCCAGATGAAGCCCTACCTTGACCCACCCCCTTCTTACAGCACTGCTGTGATGCCTTGGCATTCAGAGAGCTTGGGGTACCAGCTGTCTCTCTTCTCTTTCCTTTCTCCCTCCCTTGCCTCTCTGCTGCCTTTACCTTGGCCTTTGCCTGCTGGCTGCTGCTTGGTCAGCTGCGGGGGGTGTGCGGTGGGGCACCTTCTCCTTGTCCTATCCTTTCCCAGCCTGCGACTCCTCCTTAAGGTCAGCCTAACTCCCTAAGCCTTTCTTCCCTTCTCTGTTTGGGGTTTGCTGACTCTAAGAATGAGTAACAACGCCCCTCCCTCACGGTCCTATAGCACCTTGGCCTAAACCTTCACATCTGTTATCTCAATGGAGCCCTCACTTCCTTCACTCCCTCAGCGAACATTTATTGATACCTACTCTGCCAGGCTCTGCTGGGCATGGGGATTCGTAGATGATAAGATACAATCCCAGCCATCAAGAATTGCAGTCTGGTCTGGGAGAGGTACATAAATGATTCTGGAACAGTTTGATAAGTGCTAAGGGGGTGTTGAAGAAGGAACGGCTAACAGTGTGAACCTGGGTGGAATGCTTCACAAGAGAGATGACATTTGTGCTGGCACCCTGTGTGCAGGCAAAGGAGAAAGTGTATTCTAGGCAGAGGAAACACATGCACAGGCATAGAGTTTCAAGAGAATCTGATCTATGTGTGGTTAGAACATTGGCTATGTGTTGGTGGGAAGGGGTAGTAGATGAGGCTAGAATGATGAGGGGTTCTGAAAGGCCACGGGCTTTGGCCATTACCCTTCAGGAGACGGAGAACTGCAAAGGGGTTTTTAGAAGAAAGTGAATTGGTCATATTTGCATTTTAGAAATAACATTTTAGTGGCCTGTATAAAGGAAAGAATGGGGAGACTACAGGAATTTGGAAGTCATTGCAGTAGGCCATCAGGGGAGGTAACAAGGTCTTGGTATAGAAACGAGAGGATTAATTTGGTAACTGGCTTTGAGGGGTGGAGGAGAGGAAGGAGTGTAGGGTGATGCCCAGGTTTCTAGCTTGGGTGACTGAATGGTTGTAGTACCCTTCATGGAATTACTCTTCAGAAGGGGGGAAACAGATTTAGGGGTTTTGGACAGCGAGGTTTATAGGTCGGGCCGGCGTTAAAACACTCATGTCTGAGAAGGAAGTTAAGGTTCTGAAGGGTTAAGTAATTTTTCCCAGGCCCCAAAGCTAATTAGGAGCAGAACACAGACTAGGACTTGGCTTTCCATTCCAGGACACTCTGTTGGATATTTTTGTCCTTTCACAAGGTCTCAGTAAGTGAACTGTATAAGAACTGGTGAAAGGCTTTCTCCCACAGCCTGGGCTGGCAGCTGCAGGGACTTTCCCTGCTAACAGCTCAAGGTGATAGGCTGGGGTCAGAGATAGTAGCCTTGACCTCGCCTGAACAAGTTTAGAGGACCCTCAGGAAGTCCCTCTCCTCTGGAAGGACCTCTCATCTCTGAAGCTGTGACCATGGCTCAATCCTGGCCTCTGGGTTGCAGCCGGCTTACCCTGTTGCTTCCTTTTGGTCCTGCCTCACCCTGGATACCAATCTCTCTAGCTCTGCCCCTCGAACCTCTGGATAATTATCCTTGAAGGCTGTTCCTTTCTCTTTCACAAAAGGACAGCCTTTACTAGAAGCAGAGCTGCTCATCTTCATCCTCATCCTCATTTTCATCCAAAAGCCTAGGCAGGGAGACTGCCCTTCCCAATACGGATGGAGAGGACCGAAGTGGGTTGGGGGCACTAGAGGATGCTGTGAATCTCACGCTCCAAGGCCCAGGCTGAGGGCAGTGGGGAGGGAGGGTGGGAAGTACGTGCGTCTGCCTGGCCTGTTCACTACTGAATTTTCTTTTGCACCATGCATCAGAGGATCATCTCTAAAGGCAAACAGGCTCTCTAGTAAGGTTAGTAGCTTGGGGTGGGAGCCCAAGGCAGCCCAGCCTTTGGGGAGGGACACCCCTGACCTGAATTGTCTCAAAGATTCAGGGAGGGAAGGTGAGCTTGCCTCAATGGGCCTTTCCCCTCCTATATCCACCCAGGCTTCCTCCCAGGTTCTTTTCTTGCTTTGGAAGTCTCAGCTTTCGTTGATGATGGAGGCACAGAGGGATGGGAATCATGACCAAATGGGGCAGTGGGCCAGGAGGAGTGAGTCTGGGTAGACCCCAACCTCTTGACCTCTCGTCCTTCCTTGGCATTAGAAAGGTAGGCTCCTAGGATCCTCACCTCCTCAGCCTAGAGGGCCCCTCATCCCGGTGTGGCTGCTCCCCAGAATTTCCTTGGCACCATGCTCAGTGGTTCACATCTGTGTGGAAAAGGCAGGATACGGAGAGGATCATCTTGGGACCTAGAGAAACAAGGACACATTTAGACAGAAGCAAGGACACCATCAGAAACATGAAAGCAAATATGAGACAGTTCATAAACACTAGAGTAGGTGGCTGAAACAGTATTTGGAATGGGAGTTGGAGCTGGGATTGTTCTCTGCTGTCCCTTGTCTTCAGGAAGGTACTGGCCCACAGCGTGGCTGCTTAAGTTAATTGTTTCCTGCTGAGAATTAAACCTATAATAACTATTAGCCAACCTCCTGCTTTTGCCTGTTTTTGGAGCTTGGTGCCCTCCCTAATTTTTCCACCCACAGCCTCCTTCTTTCCGGGTCCTGCTGTGCTCTCCTCTCCCACTCATGACCCTTTCCCTTTGGTTTCCTGACTTGGATGTTTAAACATTTCCCTTAGCCCTCTCCTCTGCCTCTGCCATGGGCTCTCAGGCCTCTGGGAAAGGAGGAGGAGGATTAAGGGATTGTCAGGGGACTCCCATATCTACCCTTTTGTCTACAGAGGCAGGAGGTGTGGCGTCCAGAATTAGTTCATGGTCTTAGGAACAGCCAGCCCCTTAAAGGGTCTCGACTATCCTGGGCTGCCTCTGTGTGTGCATGTCCAGTGTGCAGTGCCGTGTCCCCGTAGCTCAGCCTTGCAAAGAAGCCTCTTGTGACTGGCCCACGGAAGGGTTTTCCTGCTTGACTGGCCTCATCATCTTCATTCCCACAATACTTTCTACATTTTCAAGTGCTTTGCCAACATATTTGGGCCTCCAAACAGTCTTGCAAGATAATTGAATTGGTGTTATCTTCATTTGGCCAAAATTGAGGACCAGCAAGGTTAGATGACTTGTCCAAGGTCACACAGCAAGCCTCAGGCAGAGATGGAAATTGAATTAGACCTTAGGACTTCCAGCACGCAGCTCTTCTGAACCACTGCTCCTTAAAGGCCAATGTCCTGTCTTTCTACGCCTCCCTACATTCTCCCTGTCTGCAGAGCTCTGAAAAAGACCCCAGCCTTCCTGCTGTCAGCCAGCTTTGGTTTGAACTCTGAAACACTTCTCTGTGACCTCCTTTGAATCCTGACAGAGGGTTGGAAGAGGCAGCATCTTGGCCTTTTGGGGTGGGTGAGGGATTGTTTGCAAGGCTGTTCTAACCTTTTTCTCCCCAGGCTGGGTCAGGCTCACTTATTGCATGTGCCCTGTTCCTTGGGGCCTGGCCCAGACTGGATGTGTCCCAGGGTGTGACAGGAATAAGTGGGGGAGGAAGGCATGGAAAATGGTGACTCAGAGAAATATATGGGTTCTGTGTTAGCTTAGGGTTCAGTCCTAAGAAATCTAGCCAGCTATGGAAGCAGAGATTTTATTGAGGAGGATGCCTGGGGCATTGAAGCCAATGGTTGCACCGGTTTAGGGCCTGGCCATTCATCAGGGGTGGGGCGCAGGCCTTAGAAAGCCCTTTGCCAGAAAGATAATGGTATAATGACATTTGTTTTTGCTTCTTGTCTGTCTCTTCTCTCTCCATCACTTTTCCCTCTTTCTTTTTTTCTCTCCCCTTGGTCCTCCTTATTTCTACCTGCTTCTCCTTTTGCTTTTCTTCCTCCCCAATTTTACTCTTTTCTCCTTATCCCTTCTCCAATCTATCCTTATTCCCTATTCCTTCCTTCTCTCTTATCCCGTGCTTATGGCCTGCTCAACTTCCCTCTGTTTCTCATTCTTCCCTCTTTCCCCCCTGCTATTCACCCTGTTTTCTCTCTCCTGCCCCTCTCTCCATCCCCATTTTCCTACCCTGCCCTTGTCTTCTCTCTTGGTCCCTCTCTCTTCAAATTCCCCCCTGCCCCCCATCCTCTATGTGTCCCTTTCTTCCTCTCTGACCTGTCTTACAGGGATTTGACCCATTCCGATTCGGAGTCCTCCCTCCACATGAGTGACCGCCAGCGTCTGGTCCTCAAGCCTCCTCAGATGGTCCGTGCTGCAGATGAGGCTCTCAGTGCCATGACTTCCAACGGCAGCCACCGGCTGATTGAGGGGGTCCATCCCGTCTCTCTGGTGGAGAAACTACCTGACAGCCCTGCCCTGGCCAAGAAGGCACTGCTGGCACTGAACCACGGGCTGGACAAGGCCCACAGCCTGATGGAGCTGAGCTCCCCAGCCCCACCTAGTGGTTCTCCACATTTGGATTCTTCCCGTTCTCACAGCCCCAGTTCCCCAGACCCAGACACGCCAGCTGGGGACAGCCGAGCCCTGCAGGCTAGCCGAAATACACGTATTCCCCACCTGGCCGGCAAGAAGGCCGTGGCTGAGGAGGATAATGGCTCCATTGGTGAGGAGACAGACTCCAGCCCAGGCCGGAAGAAGTTTCCCCTCAAAATCTTTAAGAAGCCTCTTAAGAAGTAGGCAGGATGAGGGTGGCAGTTGTGGGACAGCTTGTCCTTACCTGGTCTTCTGCCTCCCCTTCCCTCCCTTCCAAGATACCTGGCCCCCAGCATGGGGCATGGGAGGGGCTGGCCCTGGGGCCTGGGCACTGTACATACTTGCCCCCCGTATCCTTGGGTCCTTCAACATTATTTATTAACTGACCACCATGGCCTGCCTGCCCTGCCTCCCTCCCACCCGTGGGCTGCTGCTGTCACTCCTCTCCACTTCAGTGCATGTCTTAGTTGCTGTCCCCTCAGCTCCCGGTCCGCCTCTGGGCTCCAGCTTCTGTCTCTGCTGTCCCAGTTTTGAGGTTTGGTTTCTTGTTTCTGTCTCCTGCTTTCGGGCTCCTCCCTCCCACCACTCCCCAACTTCCCCTAGCAGCTAGGGGGGACGAGAGGGGGAGTAACTTCTGACAGCTGTGCCTCAGATCTCTTCCACCCCGCCGACGATGGTTCTGTTTGCCCCACACTGGGGCCTAGGACCTAATATTTGCGGTTTGTTCTCTGGGAGTGTGGTGGGCCAGAGGGAACCTCGGCCTGGAGCTCACTGAGGCCTCCAGGGGTCCATGGGGGAGCGAAACCAATTCCTAGAGAACAAGCCACTAGAGTTCTGAAAAGAGGCTAGGCTAGGGGGTGGATGGGAAGAGACTTCTCCTAGTTGGAGGATGAGTGGAAGCCAGAGATGTGGGCTACAAGGCAGTCACCTTTTCTCTCTTCTCTCACCCACACCTGCTTCTCTATTATCCCCGCTCCCCCACCCTGCAGGAGGGTTTGTCTATAAGAGGTGCTGCCCAAATGCTCCCCAAGCGTCATTACTCCTGAGGCTCAGGACAGTGGGCTCCCGTGGCCGTGGGAGCCTCAGCTATGATACAGGGCTCTAATGGGGCCCTGGAGCTGTTGGGCAGGATGTTGTCACATTTGAACCAAAAGACAGTTTAAAGTTGAAAAATGAAATCTCCTGAATTTCCCAAGTGCCTGCACCGCATACTTGCCCTGTCAGACCCCATTTCCATGTTACTGCATAGCCTGGGCCAGAGGCTCACGAAGGACACAGCCGGTTTAGGGAAGGGGGTGGCTAAGGAAGATGGTGTAGGTCAAGGTGGCTGTGTGACCACTTCCCCGCCCTTCCCATCCTCTAGACAACTCTCTCCCTTCCCTGGTTTTGCAATGGCTGTGAAGGTATTTTCCCTCTGCCCCACTCCCTGCCGTGTCTTTACTCTGGGATCCTATTTTGGGCCTGGGGTGGGGCCACCTGGGGCTGGTCTTGGGAGGGTGCTAGGCTGCAGACTGCCTTGTACCCCCTGGACACCCTCACATGGGTTTTTCTGTGTTATTTCATAAGACTCTTTGAAGTCCAATAAAGCATGTAGGAGATTTTAACCTCTGCTGGCTTTGACTGACTCTCCTTGTGTTCTCTGTGCTCTTTGTGGCATAGCAGACAGGATGAAGAGACATTTCTCCGCTGCCAAGGGAAAGTGAAACTCTCATACACATTCCCAAAAGCTCTCTGGGTAGGGTTACCAGATGAAATACAGGACGCAGTATTTGAATATTAGACAAACAAATTTTTAGTATAATTACGTCCCATGAAATATTGGGGATACATTTTTATTAGCTAAATCTGGCAACCCTATCTCTAGGCCATCTGACCCTATCTATCGTATGGCTTCACTTATCACCTGTGACTGTGAGAATTACAGGCATAACTCATTTTATTGCACTTCGCGAGTATTGCGTTTTTTACAGATTGAAGATTTGTGGCAAGCAAGTCTTATCAGCGCCATTTTTCTAACAGCATTTGCTTACTTCACGTCTCTGTGTCACATTTGGTAGTTCTTGCAATATTTCAAACCCTCCACCAGCCAAAAGATTACCACTTGCTGAAGGCTCAGATGGTGGTTAACATTTTTTAGCAACAAAGTTTTTTTTATTAAGGTATGTACATTTTTTAAATAGACATAATGCTATTGCACACTTAATAGACTACAGTATAGTGTAAATATAACTTTTATATGCACCGGGAAACCAAAAAATTTGTGTGACTTGCTTTATTGTGATACTCGCTATATTGCAGTTGTCTGGAACCAATATCTTTGAGGTATTGCTGTACTTCACAGGAACCTTGGAACCACCTTGAGGGCAGTAAGGAACCAGTGAAAGGTTTTAGGGAGGGGATGCCACGTGAGATATCATAAAAATCAGTCTGCCTAGCCCAAATCAGAAGCTTCTACACCAGCCTTGTGAGTCATGTCTCACCTATTCTGACTCCCCACATTCCGTAACCAAGTCCTGTCCATTCCACCTCCACGAGCCACATCCACCGGATAATTCTAAAAGCAAATGGATCATAGCCCTGCCCTGCTCAAAACTCTGCCCGGGCTCGTTCCCATTTCCGTCAAGATAAACTCCAAAGGCCCTTGGCCTAGCAAGGCTCTCTTCCAACCTGAGTGCGAGATTTCAGGCCGCCCTAAGGGCCCTGGGGCTCCCAGCCTCCGGCTGCGGATCTCAGGCTAGAGCTCAGCTCTGACGGCAGTCTTGGGGTATCATCATGTAACAGTCTTCAAGACAAGAAAAAGCGGACGGTTGGGGTTTTGCTCTTTCAAAAGTACTTGAACCGCCCTGACTTCTGCGGGGCCTGCCGGCGAGAGAGGCGGGGCTACGCCTGGCGGGCTCTGCGCGCTACGTCCGGCCGCGGCGCCCCAAATTGGGCTTTGCCCACACCCAACATGGCGGCCGGAGAGCGGCGCTCACGCCGGCGCGCCCACACCCAACACGGCCGTGGGAGAGGCTCCGTCTCCTGGGCCCTGCCCACACTCAACATGGCGGCTGCGGGGGAAGTCGACCCTCTGCTACGCTAGGCCTGCCCACCGGCCTCGGCGCTGGCAGCTTCGCGTAACATCCCGCGAGCTTTGTCGCGCCGCTTTTGCGTTGCGGCTGGCGGGAGCGGGAAGAGGATTCAGATTGCCTTGCTCTGCTCAGTGGAGGGAAAGTGCACTCTGGCCCAGGCCCTGCACCCGAGTAACCCCTCGAGCCTGACCCTCCGCGCTCTGCCACCTTCTCGATCCCGCCGGCGCCTCAGAGCTGCAGCCACGTCTCGCATCCCTCGGCGCCTCAGCCACTAGCTGCGATGCACGTTATCAAGCGAGGTGAGAGGCCGGGGAGGAGGCCGTGGGTGAGGTACGCGGGCTGCCGCCGCCCTAGCAGTTAGCCGCGCCCGCCCGCCTCCGCCACTTCCCGCGCTGCCGGCGGCAGCTTCCCGCCCTGTCACCTGCTCGGCCTCCTGCCCTTTCGTCTGTCTGTCCCCAACCCGCCTCTGGCCTTTAGTCTGCGCCCCTTGGCTCTGCCATGCGGCCGCATTTCTAAAGAGTAACACCTTCCCTTTAGCGAATAGTAGCTGTGCGCGCGGGAAGAGGATTCAGATTGCCTTGCTCTGCTCAGTGGAGGGAAAGTGCGCTCTGGCCCTAACTCCAGGTCCTGCACCCGACTAACCCCTCGAGCCTGACCCTTCGCGCTCTGCCACCTTCTCGATCCCGCCGGCGCCTCAGAGCTGCAGCCGCGTCTCGCATCCCTCGGCGCCTCAGCCACTAGCTGCGATGCACGTTATCAAGCGAGGTGAGAGGCCGGGGAGGAGGCCGTGGGTGAGGTACGCGGGCTGCCGCCGCCCTAGCAGTTAGCCGCGCCCGCCCGCCTCCGCCACTTCCCGCGCTGCCGGCGGCAGCTTCCCGCCCTGTCACCTGCTCGGCCTCCTGCCCTTTCGTCTGTCTGTCCCCAACCCCCCTCTGGCCTTTAGTCTGCGCCCCTTGGCTCTGCCATGCGGCCGCATTTCTAAAGAGTTAACACCTTCCCTTTAGCGAATAGCAGCTGTGCGCGCACAGCTCTTTGCAGGCGGTACTTGATTCCTCACCGGGAGCCCCTGAGGTAGGGGTTATTGGGTCCGCTTCGCGGGTGAAGATACTGAAGCGCAGAGAGAGGTGCGGAGACTGCCCGGTCACCCGGTTAGATGCTGGTGAGGCCAGGCTTCGAACCCATAGCGAACAACAGAGTTTTATTTGAAAGGCTTGGTCACCTGTCCTAGGCGCGGGGGGAGCTAGTAAAGCAGGGGCTCTGCACCCTACACGGGCACCTACCAGCTTCCTGATCTCTTTTGTGGGGTGAAAAACGTCAGGCTCAGATACAGACATCTCCACGGAGTTTGCCCTTCGTAAGGGATGTGTTGCCGTTTGCCCCAGGAGTGGTCCCAGAGGAGTTTGGGATCGGGACTGGCTGGCCTTACCCTTGATGGGAAGAGATATGGAATTAGAGTAGGGTGGCCAAGACATCTTCTGGCAGGGTGGGGGACCGCGATGAGCCAGGGACTTGTGTTCTTCCTCAACACTTATTTCCCGTTAGGCTTGCTGAGTACCTTCCTTTGTGTCAGTCCTTTGCTTCATTCTGTGAAATTAATTATAAGAGGAGACAGACTCCGGAAAAGGTTTAATCAGGTTGGAAAAACAAGAGCAAAACATTCTCTTAACAGAGAACCATATGGGACAGGTACGAACACGTTTTGAGTCGACTCTACTTGCCTCTGTTGAAGCAAAGAAGTTATTTCAAAATTGCAGGCACTTTGTAAACACTGACTGACTGATTGTTTTGTCCACTAGGCTGTGAGTGTTTCAGAGATGGGGACTTTATGCCCACACTTAGCACAGGACCTGCCATGAATAGATGCTCATTCATGAGTGGATGAGAATAATTATTTTAAAATATAGGATATGATGAGTGTTGTGAGTAGGCAGGTAGTTGATTTGGTTGTAACTAGGTGGCGTACAGCTGAGAGATGGAGAGGTGGACAGTGGTGGCCCTTCCTGTCATTAGTATCTTTAGAACATCATTCTCTGTATTTCCCTGGTCTCCCATTTTAGCTGATGAGACCAAAGACCAAAATACGTAGTGCACTTTTATTGGTCCATACCTGTGAGTGAGAGAGGAGCATTCAGTTTTTTAGACCTTTAGAAAAAGGTATGTAAGTATGAGGAGCCCTTATGATAAATCTGTAACAGATGAATTGAAAACTTGTGGACATAGATCTCTGGAGTGGGTAACACCTCTGTGTTGCATTTTTAACCTTTTGGGTCCACTTTCAAATACTGTGGTTTAAAAAGTACTATCTACAACAAACTCTAAAAGGCAGGTCTTATTTTTTTTCTCATTCCTTCAGAGAACATAATGTGATCCAGATGGTTTGCTGCTAGACTCTGCCAGGCTTGTTTTTTCTTTTCTTTTTTTTTTTTTAATTTTTATTAGTTATCTATTTTATACATATTAATGTATATACGTCAGTCCCAGTCTCCCAATTCACACCCCCCCCCCCGCCCCCCAGCACTTTCCTCCCTTGGTGTCCATACGTTTATTCCCTATATCTGTGTCTCTATTTCTGCCTTGCAAACTGGTTCATCTGTAAAGGCTTGTTAATATACAATGTTGTACTTAGATTTGTTTCTTTATTTTATTTTTGATCTTTAATTTGCTTAGGATATTCCCCCCCCCCCATTTTTGGCATGATAGTATAGTAGCAGACTAACTCATGTAGGTTTTGTTAATCTTAATGTAATTATTCAGGAGATCAACTAGCAGTCTACCTAAAGTATTACTTACTGAATGTGCTAATATCTTGCTAAGCACCATGAGGGAAATAATAGAGGGAGAAGGCATCTCCATCTTCCATGATTTTAGGGCTGTTAGGGATGCAGGAATAATCCATATGAAAATTGATAGATAACAGAAGGGAATAGTAGATGAGTTTTTCTCATCTGCTGTCTTGGGCTATTTTTCTTGGTGGGACAGTATCGTATTGCTCAAGGAGATTAAGGTTAAAAAAAAAGTTGAGAACCAATGGAACAAATGCAGTGTAGCTGAGTTGTAAAGTGTGCTTTGGAATTTAGTATAGTGTTTTCAAAACTTTGCATTTTACATCATGACTGAGTACACACACATGTATATGTAAGTATTTACATAAAGCTGAAACAAAAGTTTGCAAAATAATACCTTTTAAAGCATCTGTTTGCACTCTGATAATCTCTTCTATTCCATATCCTTTGTCTATCCCTCCCTCTCTTCTCCCTTCGTCCCTCCCATCCTTTCTAATTCCCTTTACAGCCCACTGTGTTACAATATTTTACAGATCTGTGTGGATACTGTGCTGGGCACTGAGGTTACCGTGGTGAGTAGGCAGACATAGTTCTTGTTTTCAAAGATCTTTACAATCAATTGAGAAAGATAGACAAGAACAATAATATAATAACATATGTTCAATATTCTAATAGGTAAAGTATAGGCTATAGAAGCCCATTCATTCAATTATTCAGAAGGTCTTTACAGTCATTCCTCAATATCCACGGGCATTTGGTTCCAGGACCTGCTGTGGATACCAAAATCCGTGTATGCTCAAGTCCCATAGTAGTCCCTCGGCCTCTGTGGGTTTTGCATCTGTGACTTCCAGTTCCCCATCCAGGGCTCCAACCAACTGCAGATCGTAAATTGTACGTGATCCACGGTTGGTTGAATCTGTTCATGTGGAACCCATGGATACAGAGGGCTGACTATATTCAGCACCTCTTTATGCCAGGAACTGTTTTAGGTACTGGGAATTCAGCAGTGAACAAAACAAGCTAAATCCCTTTTCTCATTGGAGTTTACATTCTGCAGTGAGTGACAGTAGTTAAGTGTATATAAGAAACAAGTAAACATGTAAGAACCAGTTAATTCCAGATAGTGGTTAGTGAGATGATGGTAGTAAAACAGGGTAATGTGATGAAGATGAATGAGAAAGTAATCTTGGTTTGTATCCTCAGGGAGGGAGCTGACATTTGAGCTGAGCCCTGAATAATACTAAGAGCCAGCTATGTGAAGATCCATGGGCTGAACGTTGCAGGTAGAGGGAATAGAAAGTTCATATCTTGTAAAAGAGACACACACATCCTTGGTCTTACAGTATTAGCAAAGTCTTCCTGAAGAGAGAGGAATTAAGAAAGACAGCTTACACCCAAGAGGAAATCAGACAATTAGTGTTCTACAGGACTTCACAGGAGGAAGAGGTCAATGTGGGTTACAGTTGTTGGGGCAGGTTTCATGGATGTGGTGAGACTTGAATAGTGAGTAGGAGTTAGACGTATGGAAAGGTGGAAGAGGGACTTGTAGGCAGAGTAAGGTATAAACAGTGATATGGATGTGGGAATGGGAGGCCCTGTTGGGACTTAGGCTATTTCACAAGGAACAGTAGAGGAGATGTGGTACCGAATTAAGGAAGGCCTTGTTTGAGAGGATAATAATGTAAGCAGGGATTAGTGATATGATAAAATCAACATGTGGGTTGAAAAAAAATGACAAAGAGGAATGATAGGCTAGAGAACAGTGGATCATTGGTCCTTTAGCCCCTTAGTGTGCCTCCACTTTCCAGTGTGAATTAAGACAATTGCCATCGTACTTTCTGTCAGTTTCCTGATTAATTTGGCAGCTGCAGATTCTCAGTTTGCTAATATTGCCTTGTGGTCACCTGTCTGCCTAATCAGCTGGTAGAGCATTGAGGGCTCAGTCCCAGTGTAGGCCAGCTAATTAACTGTATTCCAGAGTTAAACACTGCATATGTGAGTCTGGTTAGAAAAGGAGATCACATTGGTGATCAGAAAGAGAAGGGCTATCTTAGTTAATATATCAGTGTTTAAGAAAAACTAACTTGTTCTATTGATGATGGGTTACTAGTGATATCTTATTGTTTATTTATTCTTCATCAAACATTTGAGAAAGTCCTTGGGCCAGCCAGGACTTTTTGTTAGGAAGAGCAAAGAGCAATAGGATCTAAGTCCAAAACCATAAAAGGACTAACTAGATGAGGTCCATATGTATATGCTTCCATATCTCCAAAATAAAAACTAAGAGGTTGCCTCTGGAAGATTGTTTTGAGTTACAAATAGAAAGAAGTACTTCTTTACATGGTGTGAAGTAAATTCAAAATCATTAATTACTCTAGGAGAGTATGTAAGCCAAATTTATCGTGAAGATGTTAGAATGGAGACAGGTTTATAAATCATTTAGCATTCAATAAATATTTGAGTACCTACTATGTGGTAGGCCTTGGTCTTTGGTCTGGGCAGTGGGGAATACATTGGTACATAAACCGTGACAAAATCTTTTTCGTTTTGGAAATTGTATTCTAGTGGATGGGGAGAGCCACACAATAAACAAATACGTAAGTAAAATATAGAGTATGTCAGATGACCATAAGTGCTGTAGAGAAAAATAAAGCATAGAAAGAGGATAAAGAGGAGCAAGGCTGTGTTTGGGGCATTGCAGTTTAAAATAGAGTGATCCGGGAAAGCCTTATTGAGAAGGTGACATTGAGCAAAGACCTAAAATAGGTATAGATAGCAAGGAGCCAGGGTTGCCACGGTATGGTGAGTGAGGAAGGTGGGAGAGTAGGAGATGAAGTTGGGGAAGGGGGCACACAAGGCAGGTTGTGTAAGATTCTGTGGACTGTTGTAATGATTTTGACTTGATTCTGAAGGAGATGATAAACTTCTATTGGGCGGCAGTGGGTAGTGATATGATTTTGACTTAAGTTTTAAAGAATAATTCTGCCTGTCATTTGGACAAGGTGGGGTAGGGAAATTTATTGCAAGAATCCATCTGATGTATAATGTAAGGGAAGACAGTATAGAATCCCTACTTTTTGAAGATGAAAAAATAATCTCTCTGAACTGTTGGGGGTCTGAATCTTTTATCTATGAAATAGCATTTTGTGTTGGCCAATTTAAAAAGTTTACATGCTGATTACATTTGATTCTTTGACATTGCTCTCTTAATAAGTGTTAACATGAATTTATGGTTTGATTCTTTAGATGGCCGCCAAGAGCGAGTTATGTTTGACAAAATTACATCTCGAATCCAGAAGCTTTGTTATGGACTCAATATGGACTTTGTTGATCCTGTAAGTAAATAGGCTTTATATCTTGGGTTCCTTGCTTCATGTGCTTCTTTTTACTTGTCTCTTAACTCTGGCCCTTCACGCACTTGCTCTGTATTTTGGTTTGGCCTTGGATATAAAATGTGAATTTATTGCTTAAAACTTTTTTTTTCCTGGGAATTCCCTAGCGGTCCAGTGGTTAGGACATGGTGCTTTCACTGCCACGGCCTGGGTTTGATCCCTGGTCGGGGAACTAAGATTCCCGCAAGCCGTGTGGCGTGGCAAAAAAAATAAAACAAACAGACAAAAAAAACAAAACAAAACTTTTTTTCTAAATCTTGGTCTGTGCTGTGAGTTCTGACTTTTCAGAGAACTATAAAAGTGAGCAAAGAGGAAAACTTGACATTAACATTTCATATTAGAGACTTCTTTGAGTAAATTATTTTATACATAAGTGGAAAAAACTTGTTTTGGAATTGTGGTCATTTGGGTAGAAACTGGTTGGAAATTTGCTTTTTTGTTATCTATGTAGAAAGACTACATTAAAGTAATATAAAGTAATATAAAAGTAATATAAAATAAATTTCATGGCCAGCATTTAAATTAAGGAGAGCCAGCTGTTCATAAGCAAGTTGCTGTGCTTTTCTCTTTCTATAACTCCTCTACTCTAGACCCTCAGCATCCCTTATCTAGACTGCTATCTGTAGTGGTCTCTGAAGTGTTCTCCTGGTCTTCCTCTCATCTTGCCGTCTTCAAATACATCTTCCACATGGCTTTCAAAATGATCTTACTAAGCGGAGTCTCTAAGAGCCTTCTTTTTTTTAAACCCATACTGCCCCATCCTTATTTAGGTATTTTATCTGTACTACTCTAGCACTTGTGCTGGCCTCATAGCATTAACCACCTAGTATAGAAATAAATTATATGTCTCTGTCCTCCCCTAGAATTGCTGGGGGGGCCTGTATCTTGTTCTTGTGATATCCACAATGCTTAACACATATATAATTAGATGCTCGATAAATATTGAATTGACCAAAATGGTCAAAAGAAAATAATTTTATACAGCTTTAAAATATGCCTGTTATAAATTCCCTTTTACATTTAGAAATCTAGACAGTAATTAGAATAGTAGACTATTAGAGTTGGAACGAACCTGAGAGATCATCTTATTTCATCTTCCTTGTTTTATAGATAAGGAAGGCCCAAAGTGAAGGGGAGTGACTTGTTCAAGTGAGTGGGAGTGTAGGAAGAAGAACCTAGGTATCTTGACTCGTAGATGTTCTGTTGCCTCATGCACATATTTCAGAGTGCAGGTGTGCTAGAGCTGACTCAAGCTTTCTAGGGTAGATTTAGTTGAAAAAGTCGACGTGTTTTTAGATCTGGCATGGTTATTAGCACACAGACGTTATTTTGTTCTGAGTTCTGATTACTTGCCATGTAGCACCAGAAATCATTTAGAAGACTTCACTACTCTTTTACTGAACATGACTTAATTGTTGGATCTGAGAAGAAAGTGATCAGGAGCAACTTGAGCTTAGGTCTGAAATTTAATTGGAATAGATTTTAAACTAGTAATTACACACTTTTTTTTGAGGGGGCATGCTTTCGTCAACTGGGAAATGGCATTCATTTTCTGTTGGATTAATCTGTTTTTTTTTTGTTTTTTTTTTTCGGCTGCATGGCTTGTGGGATCTTAGTTCCCCAACCAGGGATTGAACCCGTGGCCCCTGCAGTGGAAGCTTGGAGACACAGCCACTGGACCACTGGGGAATTTCCTAATCTATTTTTTTTTTTAAAGATTCAGTAAACACATACATATATACAACTTAGAATTTGTCTTTCTTGACTTATGCATTGTGTGTTTTATTTATCTATCTATTTATTTATTTTTTAACATCTTTATTGGAGTATAATTGCTTTACAATGGTGTGTTTGTTTCTGCTTTATAACAAAGTGAATCAGCTATACATATACATATATCCCCATATCTCTTCCCTCTTGCGTCTCCCTCCCTCCCACCCTCCCTATCCCACCCCTCTAGGTGGTGCTAGGTGGTCACAAAGCACCAAGCTGATCTCCCTGTGCCATGGGCTGCTTCCCACTAGTTATTGACTTTACATTTGGTAGTGTATATATGTCCATGCCACTCTCTCACTTTGTCCCAGCTTACCCTTCCCCCTCCCCATGTCCTCAAGTCCATTCTCTAGTGGGGCTGCGTCTTTATTCCCGTCCTGACCCTAGGTTCTTCATAAACATTTTTTTTTTTAGATTCCATATATATGTGTTAGCATTGAGTGTTTTAAAGAGGGGTATCTCTTACAGTACGGTCTTGAAAACAGTGAAATGCATTGAGGTTGAATGGGATGTGGAGCCAGAAGACTTAGACAGTAAAGCTTGGGCAAGTCCCAGTAACCTGGTTCCTCATGTAAAGTGGTGATAGTTATATACCCATCTCACAGGTAATTGTGAAATGTCAGAGAAGATCATGAAAGTTGAGATATTTTGTAGTTTGTGAAATGTTAAAGAAAGAGTAGCCGTCAAATTATTTGATGACTCAGCCCCAACTCTAACTTATGTCTTCATCTCCTTTCATTGGAATGATTAAAGTTTGATTCATTTGCTCTCCTGTACTTGTCCTTAGGTAGAATTGGGGCAAAATGGGTAAGTATGTAGCGTGAACCCTGATTATATAGAGAGAATTTGAATGAAAGATGGGAAAATAATTGTGGAATCATTGGTCTGTTTTCAGCTGTTTCCCTGTGTGACTGTTAATCTTTGTAACAGCTCTACTTAGATTTTAAAACTAACTTCCTTCCTTCCTCCCTTCCTCCCCCCCTTTCTTTCTTTCTCTTTCTCTCTTTCTTTCTTTCCACACTTCTTCATTGTATATGTAGTATACATTTTCTAGCAGCTCTATTGGCTTATGAATTCTCATTACTAAATTTTCCACAGCCCACCATTCTGAAAGATAATTTTTCATAAAAGGAAGTTGTCTTTTATTTTGATATAGGGGCTTCCCTGGTGGCGCAGTGGTTGAGAATCTGCCTGCCAATGCAGGGGACACGGGTTCGAGCCCTGGTCTGGGAAGATCCCACATGCCGCGGAACAACTAGGCCCGTGAGCCACAATTACTGAGCCTGCGCGTCTGGAGCCTGTGCTCTGCAACAAGAGAGGCCGCGATAGTGAGAGGCCCTCGCACCGCGATGAAGAGTGGCCCCCACTTGCCGCAAGTAGAGAAAAGCCCTCGTACAGAAACAAAGACCCAACACAGCCATAAATAAATAAATAAAAATTAAAAAAAAAAGTAGATTTATTTTGATATAAATTGATTGTTTTCTTCATTGCTCTCTTAAGGAAGCTGTTGGTTCTTGGGAAAGCACAAGTAATTCTTGGCTTTGCTTTTATAGGCTCAGATCACCATGAAAGTAATCCAAGGCTTATACAGTGGGGTCACTACTGTGGAACTAGATACTTTGGCTGCTGAAACAGCTGCGACCTTGACTACTAAGCACCCTGACTATGCCATCCTGGCAGCAAGGATTGCCGTCTCTAACTTGCACAAAGAAACAAAGAAAGTATTCAGTGGTGAGTCTAGAGGAAAAAGTTAGAAAGAATTTAGTATTCTCAGAAAATTTATAAGGGTACTAGAATGAAACCTTGAGTGTCAAAAAGAGAAGTTCCATCTTGTTTAAAAAAGCAAAGTGTGCAGGTTAGTGGCAGAGGGAGACTAGAACTTCCTATTTCTCCATGCTGCTGACCTGCTGCATGGAAGGGTCAATGTATACTTTTATCTTTTTGTTTCTTTTTTCTTTTTTTTTTGAAGCCCATCTTTAGATGCTTGGTGGTGGTGTGGTTGGAAAAAAGAATAATATTTATTGATAGTTTCTGGGTTAAACAAAGTGTTACAGTCAGTCTTTTGTCACCATTAGCACTCCCATTTTATAGCTCAGGGAATGTGGGCAAAGGAAGGTTAAATAATTTGTTAGGTATATAAAAAGTGGTATATAAGAAGTCAGCTGGTAGACTGAGAGTAGAAATCTTTCAGCTTTCAATTCCAGATCTGTTATATGGGGACTTAAACATTTTATCTCCCTCTTCAGTAGATTTATTGTAAAGATATCAGTTCTCCCAAAATTGACTATGGATTCAAGTCAAATTCAGTCAGAATGCCAGCTTTGCGTGTATGTGTATCATATGTATAAATGTAGAGGACTAAGTACTGCTATGATGTCTGGAAGAGAGAGGGCTTATTACTAAATGTGCATTTATAGAAGTAAAATGCCTGGGATGATAGGTTTTGAATTAAAAAATTTTTTTTTAAACATCTTTATTGGAGTATAATTGCTTTACAATGGTGTGTTACTTTCTGCTTTATAACAAAGTGAATCAGTTATACATATACATATATTCCCATATCTCTTCCCTCTTGCGTCCCTCCCTCCCACCCTCCCTATCCCACCCCTCTAGGTGGTCACAAAGCACCGAGCTGATCTCCCTGTGCTATGCGGCTGCTTCCCACTAGCTATCTATTTTACATTTAGTAGTGTATATATGTCCATGCCACTCTCTCACCCTGTCGCATCTTACCCTTCCCCCTCCCCATATCCCCAAGTCCATTCTCTAGTAGGTCTGTGTCTTTATTCCCGTCTTGCCACTAGGTTCTCCATAACCTTTTTTTTTTTTTTCCCTTAGATTCCATATATATGTGTTAGCATACTGTATTTGTTTTTCTCTTTCTGACTTTCTTCACTCTGTATGACAGACTCTAACTCCATCCACCTCACTACAAATACCTCCATTTCATTTCTTTTTATGGCTGAGTAATATTCCATTGTATATATGTGCCACATCTTCTTTATCCATTCATCCGATGATGGACACTTAGGTTGCTTCCGTGTCCTGGCTATTGTAAATAGAGCTGCAATGAACATTGTGGTACATGACTCTTTTTGAATTATGGATTTCTCAGGGTATATGCCCAGTAGTGGGATTGTTGGGTCGTATGGTAGTTCTATTTTTAGTTTTTTAAGGAACCTCCATACTGTTCTCCATAGTGGCTGTATCAATTTACATTCCCACCAACAGTGCAAGAGGGTTCCCTTTTCTCCACACCCTCTCCAGCATTTATTGTTTGTAGATTTTTTGATGATGGCCATTCTGACTGGTGTGAGATGATATCTCATTGTACTTTTGATTTGCATTTCTCTAACGATTAATGATGTTGAGCATTCTTTCATGTGTCTGTTGGCAATCTGTATATCTTCTTTGGAGAAATGTCTATTTAGGTCTTCTGCTCATTTTTGGATTGGGTTGTTTGTTTTTTTGTTATTGAGCTGCATGAGCTACTTGTAAGTCTTGGAGATTAATCCTTTGTCAGTTGCTTCATTTGCAAATATTTTCTCCCATTCTGAGGGTTGTCTTTTCATCTTGTTCATGGTTTCCCTTGCTGTGCAAAAGCTTTGAAGTTTCATTAGGTCCCATTTGTTTATTTTTGTGTTTATTTCCATTTCTCTAGGAGCTGGGTCAAAAAGGATCTTGCTGTGATTTATGTCATAGAGTGTTCTGCCTATGTTTTCCTCTAAGAGTTTGATAGTGTCTGGCCTTACATTTAGGTCTTTAATCCATTTTGAGTTTATTTTTGTGTATGGTGTCAGGGAGTGTTCTAATTTCATACTTTTACATGTACCTGTCCAGTTTTCCCAGCACCACTTATTGAAGAGTCTGTCTTTTCTCCACTGTATATGCTTGCCTCCTTTATCAAAGATAAGGTGACCATATGTGCATGGGTTTATCTCTGGACTTTCTATCCTGTTCCATTGATCTATGTTTCTGTTTTTGTGCCAGTACCAAACTGTCTTGATTACTGTAGCTTTGTAATATAGTCTGAAGTCAGGGAGCCTGATTCCTCCAGCTCCATTTTTCGTTCTCAAGATTGCTTTGGCTATTCGGGGTCTTTTGTGTTTCCATACAAATTGTGAAATTTTTTGTTCTAGTTCTGTGAAAAATGCCAGTAGAAGTTTGATAGGGATTGCATTGAATCTGTAGATTGCTTTGGGTAGTAGAGTCATTTTCACAATGTTGATTCTTCCAATCCAAGAACATGGTATATCTCTCCATCTATTTGTATCCTCTTTGATTTCTTTCATCAGTGTCTTATAATTTTCTGCATACAGGTCTTTTGTCTCCTTAGGTAGGTTTATTCCTAGATATTTTATTCTTTTTGTTGCAGTGGTAAACGGGAGTGTTTTCTTAATTTCACTTTCAGATTTTTCATCATTAGTGTATAGGAATGCAAGAGATTTCTGTGCATTAATTTTGTATCCTGCTACTTTACCAAGTTCATTGATTAGCTCTAGTAATTTTCTGGTAGCATCTTTAGGATTCTCTATGTATAGTATCATGTCATCTGCAAACAGTGACAGCTTTACTTCTTCTTTTCCGATTTGGATTCCTTTTATTTCTTTTTCTTCTCTGATTGCTGTGGCTAACACTTCCAAAACTATGTTGAATAATAGTGGTGAGAGTGGGCAACCTTGTCTTGTTCCTGATCCTAGTGGAAATGGTTTCAGTTTTTCACCATTGAGGACAGTGTTGGCTGTGGGTTTGACATATATGGCCTTTATGATGTTGAGGAAAGTTCCCTCTGCCTACTTTCTGCAGGGCTTTTATCATAAATGGGTGTTGAATTTTGTCGAAAGCTTTCTCTGCATCTATTGAGATGATCATATGGTTTTTCTCCTTCAATTTGTTAATATGATGTATCACGTTGATTGATTTGCGTATATTGAAGAATCCTTGCATTCCTGGAATAAACCCCACTTGATCATGGTGTATGATCCTTTTAATGTGCTGTTGGATTCTGTTTGCTAGTATTCTGTTGAGGATTTTTGCATCTGTGTTCATCAGTGATATTGGCCTGTAGTTTTCTTTCTTTGTGACATCTTTGTCTGGTTTTGGTATCAGGGTGATGGTGGCCTCATAGAATGAGTTGGGGAGTGTTCCTCCCTCTGCAATATTGTGGAAGAGTTTGAGAAGGATAGGTGTTAGCTCTTCTCTAAATGTTTGATAGAATTCGCCTGTGAAGCCATCTGGTCCTGGGCTTTTGTTTGTTGGAAGATTTTTAATCAGAGTTACAATTTCAGTGCTGGTGATTGGTCTGTTCATATTTTCTATTTCTTCCTGGTTCAGTCTCGGCAGGTTGTGCATTTCTAAGAATCCATTTCTTCCAGATTGTCCATTTTATTGGCATAGAGTTGCTTGTAGTAATCTCTCATGATCGTTTGTATTTCTGCAGTGTCAGTGGTTACTTCTCCTTTTTCATTTCTAATTCTATTGATTTGAGTCTTCTCCCTTTTTCTCTTGATGAGTCTGGCTAATGGTTTGTCAATTTTGTTTATTGTTTCAAAGAACCAGCTTTTAGTTCTGTTGACCTTTGCTATTGTTTCCTTCATCTCTTTTTCATTTATTTCTGATCTGATCTTTATGATTTCTTTCCTTCTGCTAGCTTTGGGTTTTTTTTGTTCTTCTTTCTCTAATTGCTTTAGGTGCAAGGTTAGGTTGTTTATTCGAGATGTTCCCTGTTTCTTGATGTAGGCTTGTATTGCTATAAACTTCCCTCTTAGAACTGCTTTTGCTGCATCCCATAGGTTTTGAGTCGTCGTGTCTCCATTGTCATTTGTTTCTAGGTATTTTTTGATTTCCCCTTTGATTTCTTCAGTGATCACTTCATTATTAAGTAGTGTATTGTGTAGCCTCCATGTGTTTGTATTTTTTAAAGATCTTTTCCTGTAATTGATATCTAGTCTCATAGCGTTGTGGTCGGAAAAGATACTTGATACGATTTCAATTTTCTTAAATTTACCAAGGCTTGATTTGTGACCCAAGATATGATCTATCCTGGAGAATGTTCCATGAGCACTTGAGAAAAATGTGTATTCTGTTGTTTTTGGGTGGAATGTCCTATAAATATCAATTAAGTCCATCTTGTTTAATGTATCATTTAAAGCTGTGTTTCCTTATTTATTTTCATTTTGGATGATCTGTCCATTGGTGAAAGTGGGGTGTTAAAGTCCCCTACTATGATTGTGTTACTGTTGATTTCCCCTTTTATGGCTGTTAGTGTTTACCTTATGTATTGAGTTGCTCCTATGTTGGGTGCATAAATATTTACAATTGTTATACCTTCTTCTTGGATCGATCCCTTGATCATTATATAGTGTCCTTCTTTGTCTCTTGTAATAGTCTTTATTTTAAAGTCTATTTTGTCTGATATGAGAATTGCTACTCCAGCTTTCTTTTGATTTCTATTTGCATGGAATATCTTTTTCCATCCCCTCACTTTTCAGTCTGTATGTGTCTCTAGGTCTGAAGTGGGTCTCTTGTAGACAGCATATATATGGGTCTTGTTTTTGTATCCATTCAGCCAGTCTGTGTCATTTGGTGGGAGCATTTAATCCATTTACATTTAAGGTAATTATCGATATGTATGTTCCTATTCCCATTTTCTTAAATGTTTTGGGTTTGTTATTGTAGGTGTTTTCCTTCTCTTGTGTTTCTTGCCTAGAGAAGTTCCTTTAGCATTTGTTGTAAAGCTGGTTTGGTGGTGCTGAACTCTCTCAGCTTTTGCTTGTCTGTAAAGGTTTTAATTTCTCCATCACATCTGAATGAGATCCTTGCTGGGTAGAGTAATCTTGGTTGTAGGTTTTTCTGCTTCATGACTTTAAGTATATCCTGCCACTCCCTTCTGGCTTGCAGAGTTTCTTCTGAAAGATCAGCTGTTAACCTTATGGGGATTCCCTTGTGTGTTATTTGTTGTTTTTCCCTTGCTGCTTTTAATATGTTTTCTTTATATTTAATTTTTCATAGTTTGATTAATATGTGTCTTGGCGTGTTTCTCCTTGGATTTATCCTGTATGGGACTTTCTGTGCTTCCAGGACTTGATTAACTATTTCCTTTCCCATATTAGGGAAGTTTTCAACTATAATCTCTTCAAATATTTTCTCAGTCCCTTAATTTTTCTCTTCTTCTTCTGGGACCCCTATAATTCAAATGTTGGTGCATTTAATGTTGTCCCAGAGGTCTCTGAGACTGTCCTCAGTTCTTTTCATTCTTTTTTCTTTATTCTGCTCTGCAGTAGTTATTTACACTATTTTATCTTCCAGGTCACTTATCCGTTCTTCTGCCTCAGTTATTCTGCTATTGATCCCGTCTAGAGTATTTTTAATTTCATTTATTGTGTTTTTCATCGTTTCTTGGTTCCTCTTTAGTTCTTCTACGTCCTTGTTAAATGTTTCTTGCATTTTGTCTATTCTATTTCCAAGATTTTGGATCATCTTTACTATCATTATTCTGAATTCTTTTTCAGGTAGACTGCCTATTTCCTCTTCATTTGTTAGGTCTGGTGTGTTTTTACCTTGCTCCTTCATCTGCTGTGTGTTTTTCTGTCTTCTCATTTTGCTTATCTTACTGTGTTTGGGGTCTCCTTTTCACAGGCTGCAGGTTTGTAGTTCCCGTTGTTTTTGGTATCTGTCCCCAGTGGCTAAGGTTGGTTCAGTGGGTTGTGTAGGCTTCCTGGTGGAGGGGACTAGTGCCTGTGTTCTGGTGGATGAGGCTGGATCTTTTCTTTCTGGTGGGCACGTCCACGTCTGGTGGTGTGTTTTGGGGTGTCTGGCCTTATTATGATTTTAGGCAGCCTCTGTGCTAATGGATGGGGCTGTGTTCCTGTCTTGCTAGTTGTTTGGCGTAGGGTGTCCAGCACTGTAGCTTGCTGGTCGTTGAGTAGAGCTGGGTCTTGGCGTTGAGATGGAGATCTCTGGGAGATTTCCGCCGTTTGATATTACGTGGAGCTGGGAGGTCTCTTGTGGACCAGTGTCCTGAACTTGGCTCTCCCACCTCAGAGGCACAGCCCTGATGCCTGGCTGGAGCACCAAGAGCCTTTCATCCACATGGCTCAGAATAAAAGGGAGAAAACATAGAAAGAAAGAAAGAAAGAGGATAAAATAAAATAAAGCTATTATAATAAAAGATAAGAAAAAAAATTATTAAGAAAAAATTTATTAAGAAAAAAGTTATTTTAAATTTTTTAAATAAATATTAATTTTTATAATAAAAAATAAGAAAATTATTAAGTAACAAATTTATGAAGAAAAAATTTTTTTAATTTTTTAAAATAAAAAATATGAAAAAACTTATTACGAAAAAAAATTTTTTTAATTTTTAAAAATAGAAAATAAGGAAAAAATTATTAAGAAAACATTTATTACGAAAAAAAATTTTTTAAGTACAAAAAAAAAACAAAAACTGGACAGACCGAACCCTAGGACAAATGGTGAAAGCAAAGCTATACAGACAAAATCTCACCCAGAAGCATACACATATACACTCGCAAAAAAAGGAAAAGGGGAAAAATTAATATATCCTGCTCCCAAAGTCCACCTCCTGAATTTGGGATGATTCGTTGTCTATTCAGGTATTCCACAGATGCAGGTACATCAAGTTGTTTGTGGAGCTTTAATCCGCTGCTTCTGAGGCTGCTGGGAGAGATTTCTGTTTCTCTTCTTTGTTCGCACAGCTCCCGGGGTTCAGCTTTGGATTTGGCCCCGCCTCTGCGTGTAGGTTGCCTGAGGGCGTCTGTTCTTCGCTCACACAGAACGGGGTTAAAGGAGCAGCTGCTTCGGGGGCTCTGGCTCACTCAGGCGGGGGGGAGGGAGGGGTACGGAGGTGGGGCGAGCCTGCGGCGGCAGAGGCCAGCGTGACGTTGCAGCAGCCTGAGGCGCGCTGTGCGTTCTCCCCGGGAAGTTGTCCCTGGATCACGGGAGCCTGGCAGTGGCGGGCTGCACAGGCTCCCAGGAGGGGAGGTGTGGAGAGTGACCTGTGCTCGCACACAGGCTTCTTGGTGGCAGCAGCAGCAGCCTTAGCGTCTCATGCCCGTTTCTGGGGTCCGCGCTGATAGCTGCGGCTCGCGCCCACCTCTGGGGTCCGCACTGATAGCCGCGGCTCGCGCCCGTCTGTGGAGCTCGTTTAGGCGGCGCTCTGAATCCCCTCTCCTTGCGCACCGCGAAACAAAGAGGCAAGAAAATGTCTCTTGCCTCTTGGCAGCTGCAGACTTTTTCCCGGACTCCCTCCCGGCTAGCTGTGGTGCGCTAACCCCTTCAGGCTGTGTTCACGCCGCCAACCCCAGTCCTCTCCCTGGGATCCGACCGAAGCCTGAGCCTCAGCTCCCAGCCCCCGCCCGCCCCGGCGAGGGAGCAGACAAGCCTCTCGGGCTGGTGAGTGCTGGTCAGCACTGATCCTCCGTGCGGGAGTCTCTCCGCTTTGCCCTCCGCACCCCTGTGGCTGCGCTCTCCTCCGTGGCTCCGAAGCTTCCCCCCTCCGCCACCTGCAGTCTCTGCCCACGAATGGGCTCCTAGTGTGTGGAAACCTTTCCTCCTTCACAGCTCCCTCCCACTGGTGCAGGTCCTGTCCCTATTCTTTTGTCTCTGTTATTTCTTTTTTCTTTTGCCCTACCCAAGTACGTGGGGAGTTTCTTGCCTTTTGGGAGGTCTGACGTCTTCTGCCAGCGTTCAGTGGGTGTTCTGTAGGAGCAGTTCCACGTGTAGATGTATTTCTAATGTATCTGTGGGAAGGAAGGTGATCTCCACGTCTTACTCTTCCGCCATCTTGCCCACACCCCCAGGTTTTGAATTTTAAGTTGAGTTTCTGTTTTGTTAGGATAAAAAAAAACTTGAGAAGAGGTTATAATTTCTGTTTTTCTTTATTTTCAACCAGTAATTCTCAATGGGGTTATATGTCAGAATCATCTGGCAGTCTTTTTCAAACTACAGGAGCCTATGCTCACTCTAACTCTGGAAGATTGTTTCCTTATTTAGCTTATAAATATATAAATTTCCTTATATGTTTATTAAACGTGTGTATGTTCATTGAGCACTTTCTGTGCTAGGTACTAAGGTGGGTTGGGATGAAAAACGGTTGAGAACCACTGTTTTTAACTGTTACCTGAAGATTGAATTAGCTGTTAAGTGATTTTGATATTTTAATTTTCTGTTGTTTTGTTTTTAGATGTAATGGAAGACCTCTTCAACTACATAAATCCACATAATGGCAAACACTCTCCCATGGTGGCCAAGTCAACAGTGGATATTGTTTTGGCCAATAAAGATGTATGTATAATGCTTTTCTGGTGAAAAATTTTTTATAGATTCTTTTTTTTTAAGACAATAAGGACATTTTTAGAAATTTAAACACTACAAGAGATAGAGATAAAAAGTAATTCTTTCTGCTTCTCTGAATCCTTGTTTTCCTCTCTAGAAACAACAACATTTTGTCATTTTAAAATGTATTTTTCCAGAGCTGTTCTATAATACACGTATGTGTACCTTTATTTTTCCTTTTAGTGGTAGTGTACTGTGCATACTATTCTTTCTGTTACTTTTTCACTTGCAAGTATATCTTAGAGATAGTTCTTTATTAGCATTTATGAATTACCTGCGTAGAATTCCATTCTATAGCTGTATCATCATTATACATATATGTAAGAATTGCTCTAGTGATGAATATTTGTTTTCCATTTTTCGCTGCAGTGAATATCCTTGTATGGTAGTGCTTTACTCGTAGATGAGTGTATCGGTAAGGTAAATCCCTTAAGTGGAATTGCTGAGCCAAAGAGTATGTACATTTAAAATTTTAGTAGACATTGCCAAACTGACATCCAAAAAGGTGGTTCAGGTAAAATTTTGAAAGATCTTCTTGCTCAGCAACTTAAAAATTATCTATTTGTGTTTCAACCCCTTTCTTAACTACAACCCAGAGAACAGAAGGGAAAAGATGGGTAGGTCCAGCCAGCCCCTTTGCACACAGGATTTATTTACCATTGATATCTGCACAGATTAGAAACCACTTTTAACTGTAGGTAATAGAATGATTAGTCGGCTGTCTCTAAATAGGTATCTGATGTTAAAGAGACTGAGAGAAAACTGAGTTGTGTGTTGTTCATATGTATAATCTTGAAGACAGGTGAAAAACAAAAATAAAACGACAACAGCAAAAACCTGTATCTAAAAAATAAATATTGATAATCAAGTATTTCAGTTCTCCATTATTCATGCAAGGCCCCTACCTGTCTTTGGCAGCAAAGATGCCCTTAAAGATTTAAGAGGAAGGGAAGAGTTTTGTATAGATTTTTCAAGTCCTTGGACATGGATCCTTATATGGAAACACTGATAGTATTTTGAAAGACTGGCTCCACATTTCTCCATCCAAAATGATTATTTGTACCTAATTGCTTTTGTTTTCTTTAAACGGCTCTATAGCCTACAAAAGCTTGTAACAATGGCCAGTTCTGCTTTAAAATATTACTGTCACAGCAGTAGTTTGTTTAAAACCTGTTAAAGGACCATGGATTTGATGAGCCTTAGAATTAACGTAATTATTTATCTTATATATTGTTATGTGCAGTTTAAAATGGAAGATAAAAATACATATTAGTAATTATATGGCTCCAATACTTTTGGAGTAATAGCTAATCTAAAAACATGTTTAAGGGTGATAATATAGTCCCTTTTATGCTCATGTTCTTTCCCTCTTTAGAGATGTACTGTAAACATAATAGGGAAAGTTTGGAAAGTCACATATATATTTTTACTTATATACAACTTATACTTACAAGTTTTCTTCTGATCTTTTAATGTACATGTTTTTAAACCTAATTAGGATACTCAATTTATATAATTTTTTTTTTCTTGACATCAGGTATGGATTTCTATTCTACAACAGTAATACTTAGTGTTATCTCTTTTATATTCTATGTCAATTTTAGTTCTGGAGTCAGGGCTGAAAGATACTAGAGTTTGTGAAGATAAGTCTAATTATCTTAATTATGGGTTTTTTTTTTTTTTTTTTTACCTTCACCAGCGCCTGAATTCTGCCATTATCTATGACCGAGATTTCTCTTATAATTACTTTGGCTTTAAGGTAAATAATGGGTTTCAAATAAGTGGGAATTCCTCCTTGAATCAGGAAATACAGGTTTTTGTTTATGTTTTAGTGATACAATTATAGAGGTAGTAATTTGTTGGGAGTTGGGGGACCTGTGGGATTAGTGGGGTTAGGTTGGTGGTGGTTGTTTGAATTACAGAAAGATAGCTTATTCATTTGCAATTTTCAAATTTTCCAAATATTACTTCTGGATACCTTTGGAGTTATGCAGATAATTTGCCAGAATGATTCCATATTCTACTGTTTATGCAACAACTGTTTATTGAATTCCTACTATGTGCCAAGTGCTTTTCTAGGTACTTTTGTGTTGATAAACAGTATTATGTAGTGATTGAGAACATGAATGTAGGTGTCAGACCACCTGGGTTCAAATCTCTGCTCCATTTCTTATTAGCAAGATACTTAATCTCTCTGTCCTCAGTTTCCTCACCTTTAGAATGGGGATAATAATAAAATTTCAACAGCAAATTCTCTTGAGGAGTAAGTGAGTGTGTGTGTCGCTTTGATCAGTGCCTAGCCTGTTATAAGCACTTCATAAACGTTAACCATTATGATGTGGTGATGAATACTACAACTTCTGCTATTAACATTATACGTATTAATATAGAGCTGGCTTTTTCCAGAAATTTTCAGGCAGTCTTTTCCAAAACAAATAGCCAATTGATAATGTTCCAAGCTAAAGCTAGTAAAACGAAATATGCTATTCTTGTCATTTAAGATTATATTAAAAACGGAGAAGATTTAAATAGATTGCCTTATTGTGAATGATATATCTACTATGTCTTTAAAAACTATGCTCTGGAAGTTTTTTGTTGTTTTGCTTTTTCTAGACGCTGGAGCGATCCTATTTGTTGAAGATCAGTGGAAAAGGTGAGACATTAATGTGTTTGTGTGTTACATCTTCTATTCATTATATTGAAAATAGAGCTTTGAGCTATTAGCCTTAACACTTCTATTTAAACTCTAAATAACATTTTAAACTTTAGGTTTAGTTTATGAATAATTTTGCTGCTTATTGGTGTAAAATTTTTAAAATTGCCTTTTGGTGTTCCTTTTTTTGACTCAACTACATATCTCAGCCTAGTTTTTCTGACATGTCCCATTATGTGAAAATTCCTCTTTTGTTTTTAGTGGCTGAAAGACCACAGCATATGTTGATGAGGGTATCTGTGGGCATTCACAAAGAAGATATTGATGCTGCTATTGAAACATACAACCTTCTTTCTGAGAAGTGGTTTACCCATGCCTCTCCCACTCTCTTCAATGCTGGCACCAACCGCCCACAACTTTCTAGGTATGCGTCATCTATAGTCGCTTTTAATGTTCTGAAATGCTTTTGCTAGGGAAATAAACCTTGACCTGAAGAAACTAGGCAGTTCCTCACATAAAAATTAATTTGATATACATTTAATCACTCCTGTTCTGATTAAATGAGATTTACTTTCTGGAAAGCTCTCTTACTGCAATGTGGTAAATGAATTGAAGAGAGACAAATGCCGATAATGAAATTTTAAACATGATTGTGGTGATGGTTGTACAACTCTGTGAATATACTAAAAACCATTAATTGTACACTTTAAATGGGGAGTTGTATGGTATGTGAATTATATCTCAATAAAGCTTTTTTTTTTTAAAGTAGATACTGACAGTAATTAGAAGACTCTAATCGTAGTCTGTATGAGAGATTATGGTATTTTGGGTTAGGGAGGTGAAAGTAGAGATTGAGAGAAATAGACAAATTCAGGAGATTTGGGAGGTAAAATTGATAGAATTTGATGATTTGGATATGAGTCAAGAGTGGTTCCTGAGTTTATGGGTAGAGTAACAGGATTTATTATGGTGCCATTTTCTGAGAAAGGAAACACTGGAATGGAGTCTGGTAATTTGTAAAAAAAAAAAAAAAAAAAGACTAATACACTAATACACCCTAAGCAAGTTTGTTTATCCAAGGAACTCAAGGATATGCGAACATCAGAAGGTGTATTAGGGCTTCCCTGGTGGCGCAGTGGTTAAGAATCTGCCTGCCAATACAGGGGACACGGGTTCGAGCCCTGGTCCGGGAAGATCCCACATGCTGCGGAGCAACTAAGCCCATGTGCTGCCACTACTGAGTCCATGCGCCACAACTACTGAGCCTGCACGCCACAACTACCGGAGCCCGTGCTCCGCAACAAGAGAAGCCACTGCAATGAGAAGCCCGTGCACCACAATGAAGAGTAGCCCCTGCTAGCTGCAACTAGAGAAAGCCCGCGTGCAGGAACAAAGACCCAATGCAGCCAAAAATAAATAAACAAAATAAATAAATTTATATTTAAAAAAAAGTGTATTAATGTAATTCATTGCACTAACATTTTATATCATTTAATACTTTCATAATAAAAAAACTAGCAAAATAGATATAGAAAATAACTTCCTTTATTTGGTAAAAGATAATCCACTAAAAACTTAGATCTATTGGACCTCTGTTTTCAGCATTGTAGTGGAGGCCTGAGCCAGCATTGTAAGATAAGAAAAAAAAAGATTGGAAATGAGGGAACGAAACTGTAATGATTCCTGAAGAGCATCTACAGACAAATTATTAGAATTAAAAAGATTTCAGCAGAATATCTGGATGTAAATTCAACATAAATTAATCAGTTGAGTTTCTGTACTTTAGCTGTTAGAAGATTTAAGTTTAAAACATATCATAATACTGGAAGGTACCCAAGAATAAATCTAATGAAAGGTGTATAAGGCTTTTAAGGAAAAAATTCTAAAATGTAATTGAAGGACGTTAAAAAACAAATAAATGGAGAGTGATCTTACATTCATAAATGGATTTAATATTGTAACAATGTCAGTTTTTCCCAAGTTAATCTATAGTTTCAGTGTAATTCCAGTCACAATTTCAACATGCTGATTCTAAAATTTATATGGAAGAGCAAAAGGCTAAGAATAATCTAGTGCTGCTCAAAGATATCAGGTCCTAATCCCTGGAACCTGTAAATGTTACTTTATAAGGAAACCAGTCTTTGCAGTTATGATTAAGAAAGATCTTGACATAGGGAGATTATCCTGAATTATTCAGGTGGGCCCTGAATCCAGTAAAAATATCCTTATAAGAGAGAGGTTGAGGGAGATATGATACATACAGAAGAAAAGAAGACAGTGTGTAGTTAGAGGCAGAAATTGGAGTGATGGGGCTACAAGCAAAGGAGCCACCAGAAACTGGAAGAGGCAAGGAATATATCCTCCCCTAGAGCCTCTGGAGGAATGTTCTTGATTTTGACCCAGTGAAACTGATGTTGAACTTCTGGCCTCCTGAACTGTGAGAGAATAAATTTCTATATTAAGCCACTGAGTTAGTGGTATTTGTTAGGACAGCTACAGGAAACTAATATAAATAGCAAGATAGTTTTGAAGAAAAAGTCCTACCAGATTTCAAGACCACTATAAACGCATGGTTTGTCTATCCCAGAGTAAATACCATACTTTATGATATTTACTCTGGGATAGTGTAGTATTTGCTCTGGCCACTGGAACATAACAGAGAGCTCAAAAAGAGATTCAGGCTTATATGGGAACTTGATGAATAACAGGGTGGCATTGCATTTCATTGGGAAAACAGTGCTAAGGAAATTGGTTATCCTATGGGGAAAAGTATAATTAGATTTCCCTTCTTCATGCCATATATAGAAATAAATTCAAGAGAATGTGAAAGTAAAATCTTTTAGAAGAACATATAGAGAAAATAAATATTTTCCTCCCCAACTTTTTAATATGAATTTCAAACACTCAGAAAATTTAAAGAAAAGGACAGTGAACTCCACCCATACACTCACTTCTGCCTAGATAAAAAAAATTACTGGGGCTTCCCTAGTGGCGCAGTGGTTGAGAATCTGCCTGCCAATGCAGGGGACACGGGTTCGAGCCCTGGTCTGGGAGGATCCCACATGCCATGGAGCAACTGGGCCCGTGAGCCACAACTACTGAGTCTGCGCGTCTGGAGCCTGTGCTCCGCAACAAGAGAGGCCGTGATAGTGAGAGGCCCGCGCACCGCGATGAAGAGTGGCCCCCGCTTGCTGCAATTAGAGAAAGCCCTCGCACGGAAACGAAGACCCAACACAGTCAAAAATAAGTAAATTAAAAAAAAATTACTAACATTTTGCCATATATATGTATTTTTTATCTTTAAAATTAAAAAAAATTTTTTTTGGCTGAGTCATTTGAAAGTGAGCTGCAGACATGACTATCAACTTACATCTTGGTAGATTATATATGACCTCAGAGTAGTGAAGGATTTCTTAAAATAGATATAATAAGCAAACAATATAAAGGAAAATTTGACTACACTAAAATTTAAAACTTCTGTGAACCAAATACCGTGAAAAAAGTTTCAGACTGGGAGAAGATATTTGCAATGTATGTTAACTGTTGAAGGATTATAAGAAAGACACAAAACCAAATAGAAACATGGGCTAATTTGTGGAAGAAACTGATTGGCTAATAAACACGTGAGATGATGATAAACTTTGCTGGTGATTAAGAGAATGAAAGTTAACATCATAATGAGATATTTCATACCCAACAGATTGATACAAATTAAAAGGCTGATAATAGTAAGTATTGGTAGGAATGTGGAACATAGGGAACTCTCATGCATTGCTAGATGGAGTATACTTACCCATTCACTTTGGAGAATGGGAACACATGCATATCTTTTGACCCAGAAATTCCTCTCCTAGGTTTATACCCTATAGAAATCCTTAGACATAAGCACAAGGAGATATGTTTAAGAACTTTCACAGCAGCATTGTTTAGAATAGCAAACAAATTGGAAATAATCCAAATGTCCACCAGCAGGCAAATGGACAAATATATTGGTATATTCATACAATGGAATACCTTACAGCAGTGAAAATAAACTAGTCCTATATGTATCAGTAGGAATGAATCTCTAACAGTATTGAGTTAAATAAAAGTGGGTTACAGAAAGATAAATTAATATGGAACCAGAAATTTAAAAAATGTGGAACATATGTCAATGCTAAAAGAACATAGAAAGGCATGGAAATGGTATATGATTGTAATTAGGTTATATTTGTAGTATCTTATTTCTTGAGGTAGGTGGTAAATACAAAGTATATGTTATATTTTTCTCTATACCTTTCTGAATATCTGAATATTTAATAGAAAAAGTCAACAGAGTCCATCTGATTGGTTGAATATTTAAGTTAGTGAAGGGATCATTGGAAGACTAAGGTTCCTGGGGTAGGAGGATAAGATCCAAAGCACAGGTAGAACGGTTGTCTTCAAAAAGACCTTAAGGAAGCTAAATTTTGATGGACATACCAAATTTGGTTCAGTATTGGATAGGTGGGGTTTTTTTCATAAATGTTTTATTTTTCTTGGCTTACTAATAGGTTGAGAAGGTGTTATGTATGCTTAGGAATTTACATGAGAAAATGTTATAATGGCACATTTGCACTCTGGTGAACATGGAAGCTAGTATTTTTAGACTTATCTCTAAGCCTTCCTTCCAGGAAGGCTTCTAGGGTAGGCAGCAAGGTGATTTTAAAACAATATATGTTGATATATCTTATTGTGTCATATCCAGTAAAAAGTTTTGTTTTTTTCCTTCTAAAAACCCCTAGGAATTTTGTAAGCTTCAAATTGTTTATTTGCCTAACTTACTGTCTTTGGATTATATAGTCATTTTTTGATTCTGCTTTGCTTCGGTTCCTTGCTGAGTTGTGACTTTTTTCCCCTGTAGCTGTTTCCTTCTGAGTATGAAAGATGATAGCATTGAAGGCATTTATGACACCCTAAAGCAGTGTGCATTGATATCCAAGTCGGCTGGGGGAATTGGTGTTGCTGTGAGTTGTATTCGAGCTACTGGCAGCTACATTGCTGGGGTAAGCCTCTGTTGTGTGACTAAAAATGTATAGGCTTGGGCTTCCCTGGTGGCGCAGTGGTTGAGAATCTGCCTGCCAATGCAGGGGACACGGGTTTGAGCCCTGGTCTGGGAAGATCCCACATGCCGCGGAGCAACGAAGCCCGTGTGCCACAACTACTGAGCCTGCGTGTCTGGAGCCTGTGCTCCGCAGCAAGAGAGGCCGTGATAGTGAGAGGCCCGCGCACTGCGATGAAGAGTGGCCCCCTCTTGCCGCTTGCTGCAACTAGAGAAAGCCCTCGCACAGAAATGAAGACCCAACACAGCCAAAAATAAATAAATAGATAAATAAATTAAAAAAAAATAAATAAAAATGTATAGGCTTAGAGAGATTCAGGTCCATAAGCAACCAGGCTTGTGATTGAGAGGGCATTTGCTCGGGCTTGGGAGACCTGGATTTCTGTTAATTACTTACTGGCTGTGTGACTTAGACTGAGTAATTTCACTACTTCTGGTCTCATTTTCATCTGTCTTATTAGAGGTTGATTAGATGGTCTCTAGGGTCAGATTTTGGAATCCTGATTTATTTTAGCAATAATGATAGCATTATTATTATTCATTGCTCACTACATGCTGAATCTGTTATAAAAGTTTTATGTGAATTACACATTTAACCCTTACTTACACATTTAACCCTTAGCCTTATGAGATAGATATCATTACAGACACAGTAAACTTTATTCCTTACAGTAACTTTGTGAGTATAGCCACAAAGTCTTCATTTGATAAGTGAGGAAGCTGAAGCTTAGAAAGTTAAATTACTTCCAGAGATTAGTCACTTAATATGTGATAGAGCCAAGATTCAAGCTTTAAACATTGTCGGTTTATGAGGTAAATTTCATCTCTTCTAGTTCACTGTTCACTGGGAGTCAAGATCATGGTTTCGAGTAGAATCTAAAAAATAATACAAATGGATGCATATGCAAAACAGAAACAGACTCACAGATAAAGAAAACAAACTTGTGGTTACTGAAGGGGAGCGAGAAGGGGGGAGGGACAAGTTAGGGGCATGGGATTAACAGATACAAACTGCTATATATTAAAATGTATAAGCAACCAGGATCTACTGTATAGCACAGGGAATTATACCCATTATATTGTAATAACCTATAATGGAGTATAATATGCAAAAATGCTGAATCACTGTGCTGTACACCTGAAACTAACTATTGTAAATCAACCATACTTCAATTAGAAAAAAAAAAGAAAAAAGTAGTGGTTTTGGGTAAGTCCTGGATTTAAATCCTATCTTCACTAATTACTAGTAGTGTGGCCTAGTGCAAGTTATTTTACATCTCTGAGTTTGTTTCCTCCTCTGTAAGGTGAAGAAAATATCTAACCCTATAGAATAAAGTTAGAGTCCAGAAGAAAACCATTCCATTATGTGGTGTTCATTATATAATAGTAGGGTGAGCCATTGCTCACTTATCTTTCTAGGCTGTTTAAAGGCTTGCCTTGGGGTTAGAAGGATTATTTTAAAAATTTGATGAGGTATCTTCTAGTCTAAGGAGTTTATGTATTTTTTTTCATCTTCATTCTAGAATCCATTTATTGCTGAGAATCTCCATTTACCTTATTGTCTTGATTTATCCATTGCATATAATTCTTATTGTAAATTGCCTTGAATTCTTTTGGGAAAAAGATACTGTAGTAGCGTTTTTACTCTACCCAAAGTATTTCTTTTTTTTTTTTTTTTTTAATTTATTTATTTATTTATTTATTTATTTTTAATTTATGGCTATGTTGGGTCTTCGTTTCTGTGCGAGGGCTTTCTCTAGTTGTGGCAAGTGGGAGCCACTCTTCATCGCTGTGCGCGGGCCTCTCACTATCGCGGCCTCTCTTGTTGCGGAGCACAGGCTCCAGACACGCAGGCTCAGTAATTGTGGCTCACGGGCCCAGCTGCTCCGCGGCATGTGGGATCTTCCCAGACCAGGGCTCGAACTCGTGTCCCCTGCATTAGCAGGCAGATTCTCAACCACTGCGCCACCAGGGAAGCCCCAAAGTATTTCTTTATATAATGACCTTTTGAAGGTGTGGGGTTTAAATTTAGCTATCCTGATTTTGGATTCTTTTGACTTGTAGTTGTTATTTCTCATTGTAAATTAGAGATGCCATGAAATAACTTTGTACATAATTGTGATTTATTCAGCAAAATTTTATTTTATGTTGGGCATTATGTTTTAAAAGCAGAGGGAGAGATGGGGAGCAGGTGAAACTGTAGACTGGGAGAGAGTGATTTGTCCACTGTTGAACCATTTTGTTCTTTTCCTTGCTGAGCCCCCTATTTCTCCTCCAGATGCCTTTATCCTCAGTTTCTCTTTCAGACTAATGGCAATTCCAACGGTCTTGTACCGATGTTGAGAGTATATAACAACACAGCTCGATATGTGGATCAAGGTGGAAACAAGGTATGCTCTGTTACTGAAAGTCCTAGAAACCAGAACTGAAAATCTTTTCTCATATATGCTTATAATAAGATGGCTCATTGTATATGTTTCTAACAACTTTGCTTTTTTTCCACTTTTATGATCAATTTAATGAGTATAATTTTTACTTTTAAGTGTATACACTTGAAGTATACATTTTGATGATTTTGACAGATGTATATACTTGTGTAATCACACCAGTCAAGACATAGAACATTTTCATAACCCCAACATGTTTCCTCATGCACCTTTGTATTAATCACCCATCACTCCCACCCATACATACTTTATCCCTGGCTCCAGGCAGCCAGTGATTGAGTCAGCTGTCTTACATGACAGTTTATTTGCAAGGAATTTCTAAAGTTGTGATTCATATTGATACCTAACCTTGAAAAAGGGTTGTAATATGTTTTCTAGGTTTTTCTTTAAAAAAAGAAAACAAAAACAGAAAACAAAACTCTGTCTATTTTATAGAGGGAAAAGTAAAGTTGAGAGTATTGGATCGTTTATCCAATGTTATCAGCAGGGTAGTTTGCAACTATCTAGCCTGTCTCTTATGGATATGTAGGCATAGTAATCACCTATTAGTTTATGAATTTCCTTCTGATGCACTTAAAAAGAAATCTGTGGGGACCTTGATAAGACATACCACCTTTCTGACCTTTTAAGCACAACATTATTGTCAAAGTTAAAGTGATTTTCTTTGGGCTTTACATACATGTCACATAGTGTAAAGTGAGCTGGACAACAGCTGAAGTGGAAGCTCCATCCCTAGTTCACTGTGTCATTTTGGATAAATTATTTAGTCTTTCTTTTATTTTTCTTGTATTTTTAAAATAAATTTATTTATTTATTTTTGGCTGAGTTGGGTCTTTGTTGCTGCACGCGGGCTTTCTCTAGTTGCGGCGAGTGGGGGCTACTCTTTGTTGAGGTGCGCGGGCTTCTCATTGCGGTGGCTTCTCTTGTTGCGGAGCACAGGCTCTAGGCATGCAGGCTTCAGCAGTTGTGGCTCGCGTGCTCTAGAGCGCAGGCTCGGTAGTTGTGGCTCACGGGCTTAGTTGCTCTGCGGCATGTGGGATCTTCCCGGACCAGGGCTTGAACCCTTGTCCCCTACATTGGCAGGTGGATTCTCAACCACTGCGCCACCAGGGAAGTCCTATTTAGTCTTTCTTGTTCCACATTTTCTTTATGTTAAATGTTCTTTTTTACTGCTAGAATTGTAAGAAAACTACTACTACTTTATATTTTTATAGTACTTTTATTTGTATTATCTCATTTAATTCATTAATTGTAGTGAAGATCCAAGGAGATATTATTGAAGTGCTTTGGAAAATATGAAGTTTCTTTGTTTCATTCTGATTCTGAAAAGAATGATGATTTATTTACCATTAGCGACCTGGGGCATTTGCTATTTACCTGGAGCCTTGGCATTTAGACATCTTTGAGTTCCTTGATTTAAAGAAGAACACAGGAAAGGAAGAGCAGCGTGCCAGGGACCTTTTCTTTGCCCTTTGGATTCCGGATCTCTTCATGAAACGAGTGGAGACTAATCAGGTGAGAGATAGGTACTTGTTAGTAATAACAACTGGATTCATATAAGTTTTCTCCTCAGTCATCTTAAATCATGCTTAGGAAGAGTCCACCTATATGTTATGCAATGGAAAGGCATGCTGAACAAGTTAAGAGATGTCATTCTTGCCTTTTTGGATTTTTATTCTCTAAAGTAGATGCTATCTGACCTAAATGGTTGAAGGGTCATGAACAAACATGCAAAACTAGATGTTTGGGCCTGAGCCTAAAATTATTATTTCTAAAGCAAATTTTTAAGACAGTCTATGGAAGCCACAATATCCCTTGCAGTGTTCCTAATGGACTACGTGTGGTTGGTTATTTGAAGTTTCTTATGGTTGGTACTCTTCTTCCCTTTGTAGGACTGGTCTTTGATGTGTCCAAATGAGTGTCCTGGTCTGGATGAGGTCTGGGGAGAAGAATTTGAGAAGCTATATGAAAGGTATGGGAAAAATATGAGAATAATAATGTTTTAACCGTGTGTTTCTTTTATTTACAGGATCTAAATTTTAAAACTACGTCAGTCATTAGCCAGTTTCTAGGAATCTTGAGAAGCATCTGGAAGAGAATGTGACTAATAATTTTATTTTGGTCATGTTTTCTTCCTGAATCTTCACCAAAATTTTGGTTTGTCTTCTTTCTTAAAACTTTGGGACATGTAAATAGGTGTTCAGGTTTTTTTAATTGATCCTTTAAAAAATTAATGCAAAGAGTTATTTAGCAGGGTTATTAATTTGCTTTGTCATAAAGTACATTTGACAGAACAAGTTATGCTTTGTATAGTACACAGGAATCAAGGGCAACTGGGACACACATGTCAATAGTTTATTAAATTATAGCACAACAGTACTGCTTTAGCACAATAGCACGATTTGAGTACTTCAGGTTTTGTTCCTTTTTATTATGGAAGGTTTTGTTGATTCAGTGGGATTGGCTTGAGCCATAGTAAAATAAATATCATATTCCTAATTTCTTTCTCTTAGCAAAACTTAGTAAGAAATTTAAGAGTTTTCAATATTTTATATTTTGGTGTTTCTCTTCATGTTATCTGCAATAAAGATTTTCCTTAGGGAATATTAAAATAATACTAGCTTTGCCTTTCAGTTATGAGAAAGAGGGTCGTGTCCGCAAAGTTGTAAAAGCTCAGCAGCTTTGGTATGCCATCATTGAGTCTCAGACAGAGACAGGTACCCCGTACATGCTCTACAAAGATTCCTGTAATCGGAAGAGCAACCAGCAGAACCTAGGAACGATCAAATGCAGCAACCTGTGCACAGAAATAGTAGAGTATACCAGCAAAGATGAGGTAGGTAGAAAAACTTCTGCCTCAGGTACTGAGAGAAGAATCTTAGGAGTTTGTGAATTATTTGTGAATCCCTCACATGTTTTCCCTTGAGTTGGGTGAAGGGAGTTTTCGTAGCTTGCTGTAAGCAGAAGGGCACTAAAATAGAGATTATAAAGGAAGAGGTGTGATGTGTGCCCTTAAATATCTTTTAGTCTGAGCCATGTGGAAAAGACTGTCAATTTTTTATTTCACACACATTGTTGTAATAACCTTTACTTGAGAAAAATGGCAATATATAGTTATTTAGGTTAGGGTTAGGACAAACACAGTAACGTGTTAGGGTGCTTATTCAGTTTAAAGTATGTAAGCATGAGAGAGTCCTTTCAGTGAATGGTGAGACGGAGTTCTCATCTCAGATCTTTAAGGTGATTCACAGAAGAGGCAAGGCTAGAAATGAGACATAGATTTGGATATTTTAAAAAGAAATTTATGGAAAAGCTTTCCATTTGGGAAGAACTGCCTGTATGACAGATCAGAGACAGGGATAGGTTTTGTGCAGTGAGTGTAAAAGTAAGTTTGTTTTGATGGAGCAAATACATTAAGGTTTGGTGTATGGAGAGATGGCTGCAACTGGGGGAAGGGAGATAGTACGTGAAAGATGGCATGTCTCAGACGCAGGAAAGCCCTTGTAGATTTCTGAAAGGAAAATAGCATCCCTAGGATGGGAAGGATGACTCTTGCTTCTGGTTATAGAATGGCTTAGTGTGAGAAGAGGCTGGAGGTTAGTTTAAGGAGATTGTTGCGTTAGTCAGATGACAGGCAGCTTGGATATTGGACGTAAACTATGAAAATGAGGAAGAAGGAGCAGATCCCAAGTTCTAGGACCTAAAAAAAACATGACAAATGAAAAGTCAGAAAGAAAATGGTGAGTGAGTTGAACATACTGCTAAGGTTGCAGTTTAATTTAACAAAGTTTACTGAGCACCAGCCATGTGTAAGACACTATACTAAGTGCTCTCTGATATAAATGAATGTGGCTCAGCCCCTGCCCTCTGGAAACTTACAATTTAGTTGGAGGAAATTGACATATACTCATGACTGTTATACAAGATAGATTATATTATAAAGAATAAAATGACCCTTTTTAAAACAAAAATCAGATCATATCATTCCTCTGCACAATACTCATCTTTGATTTTCCAACCCATCCAGAGTTCGTTCATCCTTTTTTTTTAAATTGAGATATAATTCACATACCATAAATTTCACCCTTCTAAAGTATACAATTCAGTGTTTTTTTAGTACATTCACAAGGTTGTGCAACCATCACTGATAACTAATTCCAGAACATTTTCATCACCCCAGAAAGAAACCTTGTACCCTTTAGCAGTCACTCCCTGTTCCCCTCTTCACCCAGGCCCTGGCACCGCTAACCTATTTTCTGTCTCTGGATTTGTCTATTGTAGGTATTCCATATAAATGGAATCCTATGATATTTGGTCTTTTGTGTCAGTTGTCCATGCTGTAGCATGTATCAGTACCACGTTTCTGTCCTTATAATGCCCTGTGAGATCCTACACAACGGAGTATCCCACCTCATCTGCTCTTACTTTCCCCCTTCCTCACTGTGCTCCAGCTCTACTAATTTTATTGCTATTTCTCAAACATATCAAGCATACTCCTGTCTCAGGATTTTTGACCGTTAAAATGCTCTTCTCCCCAGGTAGCCACGTGGCTTGCTTTCTAACTTCTTCAGTTCTTTCTTCATATATCCCATTCTCAGTGAGGTCTTCCTTGACAACTCTGTTTAAAAATGGCACTCCTTCCATCCTTAGCCCCAAGACTCTGTTTTCTTTTCCTGCCTTATTTTTCTCCCTAGCATTTATCAGGCTTATGTGATTCAAGCTATGTTTTAAAAATGGGTACTTTGGCAACATGTGTAGAATTGAGTAGGTGTGAAGGGCATGAGGGAGTCTAGGTGAGAGGAGTTAAGGGCTGTCAGAGTCTCAGTGAGGGTGAAGTAGATGTGCAGTTTGGAAGAACTTTATGCAGTGATAGAAATGTTCTGTGTTGGGTGGCTACTGAGCACATGAAATGTGACTAGTGCAATTGAGAAACTGAATTTTAAATTTCATTTAGTTTTAATCTAGTGGCTGCTGTATTGGACAGTGCACATCTACTGACAGATATATATAAAAAATTATAGCACATTGTGGCATACGTCTGGTAGTAGAGCCATGTGCTATGAAGCATATGGTTCTTTCCCCATCTTACCTATTTCACTGGTGCATGTTACAGTTCACATATATGGATAGGTTTTGGGATTTAGAAATGAACTGGTGAATGATGAAGAGAGAGGAGTCAAGATAGAAATTTAAAATTTTAAAGTCAGCAAGTGTTAGAGGCTTACAGAGTAGTGTCATTGACACAGTGGAAGAAATAAAAATCGTGTGACTCTTGACCCTTTTTCTTCGAATTCCAGGTTGCAGTTTGTAACTTGGCTTCCCTGGCCCTGAATATGTATGTCACATCAGAACACACATATGACTTTATGAAGTTGGCTGAAGTCACCAAAGTCATTGTCCGAAATCTGAATAAAATTATTGATATTAACTACTACCCTGTCCCAGAGGTATGAATAGATTTCTCTGCTTATTGGTAATTATTGAAATCCGAGGTGGAAGGAGTTTATCACAGTCTTCTAGTTATCATCTAAATGGTTATCATTGGAATGGTGTGAGAAAACTGAGATAAAGAGAGAGAGTGTGTCATTTGTTACAGAATGTTGCTTTTACTGTTCATTAATGTTATCTCTTCTCTAAATCTGTTGGCACGAAGGCAAGCGTATCAAATAGATGCCATCGCCCCATTGGAATTGGGGTACAAGGTCTGGCAGATGCTTTTATTCTGATGAGGTACCCTTTTGAGAGTCCAGAGGCCCAGTTATTGAATAAGCAGATCTTTGAAACCATTTATTATGGAGCCTTGGAAGCCAGCTGTGAACTGGCCAAGGAGTATGGCCCATATGAAACCTATGAGGGCTCTCCAGTCAGCAAAGGAGTAAGTATATGGATGAAGTTTCTTTTTGCCTGTGAGTTCCTATGGTAGGCTGAATGGTAGCCTTCAAAAAGATATGTTCACATCCTAATGCCTGGAACCTATGACTGTTACCTTATTTGGTTTAAAAAGGGTCTTTGCAGATGTAGTTAAGGATTTTGAGATGAGGAGATTGTCCTGGATTATCCAGGTGGGCCCTAAATCCAGTGACAGTTGTCCTTACAAGAGACACAGAGAAGAAGAGGAGGCAACACAACCATGGAGGCAGAGATCGGAGTGATGCAGCCGCAACCCAGGACTACTGAGAGCCACTGGAAGCTGGAGAGGCAAAGAACAGAATCTCCTGCAGCCTGTGGAGGGAGTGAGGCCTTCCCAACATATTGAGTTCGGGCTTCTGGCCTCTAGAACTATGAGAGAATAAATTTTTGTTATTTTAAGCCACTAAATTTGTGGTAATTTGTTACACCAGACAGAGTAAACTCATATGGTCCTTTTGTCCTCTGGAGTAAAAAGGATACTCTATTTAAAACTAATCATTGCTAAAATGACGTAAGAAGAATGCTAACTGTATTAGTTTTTTTTTTTTCTTTTTTGGCCGCGCCATGCGCAGCTTGCAGGATCTTAGTTCTCCGACCAGGGTTCGAACCAGGGCCCACAGCAGTGAAAGCGCTGAATCCTAACCACTAGACTACCTGGGAACTCCCAAGTATTAGTTTTCTATTACTAAACTTAGTGGATTAAAACAACATACATTCAGTATCAGTTTCCATGGGTCATGAGTGCAGACTTGGGTTAGCTGAGTCTTAATCTCTGGATCTCTCAAAGCTACAGTCAGGATGTTGGTCTCATCTGAGGCTCAGGGTCCTCCTCCAAGCTCACCTGGTTGTTCATTTCCTTGTAACTCTAGAACTCTTGGCATCTTGCTTCTTCAAAGCCAGTAGGAGGGAGAGTCCCTCATTTCAAGAAGAGCCCAGTCCAGTCGCCCTTTTGAGGGTTTTCATTTGTTAGGTCAGGGCCACCCAGGATAATCTCACTTTTAACTAAAAAATTAACTGATTTTCACCCTTAATTGCACCTGCAGAAACCCTTCACATTTGTCATAGTTATGTGAGTGGCATCCATCATATTTCCAGGTCCTGTATACACTGAAGGGGAGGAGAATATAATGGCCTATACCCTAGAGGGGGTGGGAATCTGGGAGCTGTCCTAGAATTCCGCCATCCACACTGCCTTCATCATGGGTAGTATGATTCTCCTCCCTGTAAAATAAGATGTTATTTTTAGTTCTCACAGTTCCTGCTGATATTTAGGAACTCTATATTGTTTGAAAATAAGTTTATTAGCTAAATAGATAGATTGAGAGGTAGATCAAGGCAGTTAAAAAAGATGAGGCTAGAGTAATTCTTTTACTGTACAAAAACAACATGCTTTCATAAATGTTAGAATTTCCTGGTTTGTAGATATGATAGGGGTCCTCTGAGAGGACTCAGCAGGGACATGGGGAAGAGGTAAGCCTTAATCAGTTTTCTTAGCCCGCTTCTAATCAATATGACTACATAGAAATTTGTCCAGGAAAGTCTCTGGTCCTTGTATTTCTTACATAGCTTTACCAAAAGACAGCATTTGTTGGGATGTAGGGGCATGGCAGTTAGTTATTTGTTTGGTTTTTGTCATAGTTTTAAATTGTCATATAATGATTTCTCATAAATTTGGGTTGTTTATTCCTTAGATTCTTCAGTATGATATGTGGAATGTTACTCCTACAAACCTGTGGGACTGGAAACTTCTCAAGGAGAAGATTGCAAAGTAAGTAGAGATGTAAAGTGGCTTTGAAGTGAGGAAGGTTCGGGTTTTCAGCCTGGTTCTTTCGAACTTAGGTATGTTATTTTAGCTTCTGAAATTCATTTTTTCTCTTTTAAATGGGACTAAAATGACCTATCCATAGAACTATTTTTTAAAAAATGCTTCCTAGGACAATATATTTTATATGTATAGTAACCTGCAAATTGCTTGGCACAATGAAAGCACTTTAATACCTGGTAGGTATTATTATTATTAGTTGATCTTGTTTTAGGGGCTTAACTACCAAGATTAGGTAATTCTTTTTCCCTTAAACCTTCATATTTCTAAGTGTGTTTGCTTTTTAAATGTTTTTCACTTTTATTTATTGCTTAACCACATTGGGCACATAAATGACTTTCAATGAATTGATTGTCATAGGACTTCATTACGGATTTTGGAAGAGCTTTTGGAGGGTTTAATGTGTTAAACTGTGTGAAAGAAAAATGTAAAAATTGAAAAATGTAGACCTTTCCAACTAATAAACATAAGAGATTTGAGTGCAGGCAGAATGTTTTGCTGAATGTTTGTCATGTCTAGGTTAATGCATATACAAAGTGTTTAATGTTTGCAGAAGGAAGCAGTAGCTTTAAAATGCTCTTTAAAATATCTATTTACCTTAAAATTGTTTTGTTACTCAAATAATACATGTTAGATAATTTAGAAAACATACATGTGGAAAGGGAATAAAATGAAAATTATCCCAATACCATCACCCCCCAAAAAAACCTGTTTGTATCTTTTTGTCTGTCATCCTCAGATTTTCTTCTGAATGTGTGTATATTTACATGCAAATTCAATTTTTACAAAAATGGACCTGTACTCTATTTATTATTTTGTTTTTTCTCAAAATAATGTAGTTTAAATATTTTTTATGTATAACTTTTTAAATTTCAAAATTAATACATGAATACACATTCATTGTTAATAAAGTTCAAATACGGAAATAAAATAGAAAGTAAAAGCCCTTCTTTATACCTCTTCTGCCAACCATTTTGTCCCACAAAACAAACAAAAAAACCAACTTACTCCTTTTCTCAGAGATAACCATTGTGAATGGTGTATATTTTTCTAGACCTTTTGCAGTACATTTGCAGATACGCACACACAGTTTTATTATATAAATGAGATCAAACTTGACATGTTCTGAGACTTTTTATTTAGTGATTTATTTTGGAGATGTTTCTCTTTTAGTACATGCAGATTTACCTAATGTTTTTAGTGATTACAGACAATTCCATAGCTTGGATATATCATATATATATGACTTTTCAAAGCATTTTCCTGTCTCTGGACAGGAAACCACTGTCCACTCTACTGAGGGAGTAAAGACATGGAGATAGTTGGTGATTTGCTTGATGCCTCATAACTAGAAAGTGACATAGAGAGGTTGAAAGTCCAGTTGTACAGACTCCATTAGGATGTGAGGCTCTATGCTAAGTGCTGTATGAATCCAGAGGTATGGAATGTAGGAAAGATGAACTCTTTGTGCTTGAGAAACTTAAAACTAAGTAAGGTAAGACATGTAATACAAATAAAATATACGTAAAGGTACAGGTCACAGAAAATATTTGCAATGCAAATATTTGTATTTGACAGTTGTATTTAGTGTTGTCTGCCTGGTCAGGAAAGATGTTCTAGAGTAGGTATCTCTTAGGTTGAGCTTTGAAGGATGTGCTTAGGACAGTTTGAAGATTTCTCAGAGTTCAGATACTATATTTTTAAGCACTCTCTTTGGCACTGAATAGAGTCAAAAGATGTTAGCATTCTTCTAGGAAATTTAATTAAAGAGGTGATAGAGGAAGTCAGGAATATACTTGGAGCATAATTTTCTCTATTCATTATCCTATTCGGGATAATGGAGCATTGTGGTGATAGAGGTCTGGTTCTGACCACTTTCACATCATTATGTTTCCTTAAAGGGCCTAGCACAGTGATCACATAGGCACTTAGAAAAGAGTAAGGGTTGAATGAGTGTACCCTGATACAGGTGGGGACTCCCCAATAACCATGTGAGTGTTTCCTTGGGCAAGATAGTGTATCAAGTGCTGTGATTCCTAACTGGCATTAAGTCATGGCATGATAAGGATTACCAGCAGTAAAAATGGTGCTAATTCTGTTTAGGAATCAGGCTTTTAGGAGAGGGCCAAGTTATACCACCCATACTGTGGAGTTGCATCCCTGTAGGGGTTAAATGCAGAAGTCAACATGCGAGTCTAATGGATGCATGGTATTACTCGCAGCAACTGCATTTACTACAATGACTTAAAGTAGCTGTCTTCCTGACAGATTGTAGCTTCAGGACCAGCACCTAATAATCTCCTTTTCTTTAGGTATGGTATAAGAAACAGTTTACTCATTGCCCCGATGCCTACTGCTTCAACTGCTCAGATATTGGGAAATAATGAGTCAATTGAACCTTATACCAGTAACATCTACACTCGCAGAGTCTTGTCAGGAGAATTTCAGGTGAGAAGATCACAACCAGACTTACAGGAAAATCTTTTAAAAGCCTGATATTGGGAGTAAATGCTACTCATATTTAGTATGCCCCTTTATTTTAGTGTCGGTGCAAAGTTTTGATAAAGTGAGTTATCATCTCTAATATTGTTTATGTTATTCTAGTATATAATAGACATTTAATAAATATCTGTCAAAAGAATGAAGGATTGAGGGTTGAGTATGAAAGCAACTTGATATTAGAGTTCACATTATGTTTAACCATTTTGTAATCATCGTGACATATACTATAACCTCATATGCTTAAGTTGATGATACTCAAGGTGTATAGAAGTATCCTTTAAGATGGTGGTTCTCAGCCTTGGTTACAAATTAGAATTTCTGATGGGCAGGGCCAGTGTTTTTTTTAAGATTCCCAGGTAATTCTCATGTGCAGGTTGAGAACCACTAATTTAAAAGATACTTATTTGTGAATTTGCAGATACTCTGAAATAAATTTCTGTAAGGTTTGGGGTGGGTACGTTTCTAATTTTCTTAAGTATTTATTGTGTCCTTACTTAAAAAGAAAAAAGAATCATTCTACATACCCAGCTTAGGCAGCATTAGCTCTTTTCACTTTTGCAAATACCATATGTTATGTTTTGAATAACAGATGTCAAGATTTTAGAGGAATATAGCTTTCTTGTGGTGGGATAGGTCTCTCAGTTTTATAAAAAATAGAATTTACCAAGCAATCTAATGTTCTTCAGTGATCTTATTTACTTTAGGCTCCAAGTCTGTGATCCTGTTTAGGCCCTGTCATTGTTGTTTATTCCTTCACATCTTTCTCCTTTCCGTTTCAGATTGTAAATCCTCACTTACTGAAAGATCTTACTGAGCGGGGCTTGTGGCATGAAGAGATGAAAAATCAGATTATTGCGTGCAATGGCTCTATCCAGGTACAGAATGAAAAAAAAAGTGTTCTCTTCAGGAGCTGCCAAGTTGGTAGTTACACTGGTAACTTCTCACTTATCCCAGGCAATGTAGAGAAAGAATGGCTATTCACTGTGGTCATATAGGCTTTTGTAGCTCTGTTCAACTCTGCATTGCTGTGCTAGGATTAAATACATCTTCACATAGCTAGGCCTTACCCTGTTGTTTGTGCAACAATATAAAGTAGTGGTTCCCAACTTCTCTGCACATTAGAATACATTGAAGAGCTTTTAAAATCCTGAAGCTTAGGTTGTACCCCATACCAATTAAATGTCTGGGAGTGAGAGCCAGACATCAGTATTTTTTAAAGACTCCCTGGATAATTGCCAAGTGAGTCAGAGTTTGGGGACCAGTGATATAAAGCCTGAAATTAGAGTCAAACTTAATTAAAAAGTATGATGGAGAATTGAAGACTGATAGTCCAAAAGACAGAGCCAGAAATAGTGTTTAACAGTGAAATATTTGCAACTGAGAATCAAGAAGCATTTATTTATTTGTAGATAGAGGCCTCTGGCTGAATATTTGTCTGCTTGGCAACACAGATAAAGATTCTTGTAACATTTCTATATTTGCTGATGGAAACTGTAGCATTAGCCAGTCTGTGTTTTGATGCAAGCTAACCCTAGACCTAAGAAATAGGAAAGCCTTATTTCTGTTGACTCCAAATGGAGTTTGTGGAGTCCTAGCTTATTTAAAGGGTTTTGCCTCATTGCTTCCTTGGGTCATGTCCCTGTGAGTTACAGCCCTGAGTTTTTGTATTTTCTGCAAAACTCAAGGGTCATTTATTGTTGCTTAGCTCTGACTTTTCAGTGAATGTTTTGGCCATTAACCAATTAAAGATGAATCTTAAGTAACTATCACCAGATTGATATTTTGTTGTTTAGATGGGGTTTTGTTTGACTTCATAAGCCAGAAGTGAGTAGTCTTAGGAAACTTGATAAGGATCATACTGTATTAAATGGAATGGTAGGGTCAGATCTGACTGGAAGTAGAACCAAGGCCAGACCCTGGGGGTCACCATTCTGTTAATCATACTGCTTTCTTCAACCAGAGTGCCATAAACATTTGATTTCCCTTCTTCAGAGCATACCAGAAATTCCTGATGACCTGAAGCAACTTTATAAGACTGTGTGGGAAATCTCTCAGAAAACCGTACTCAAGATGGCAGCCGAGAGAGGAGCTTTCATTGATCAAAGCCAGTCTTTGAACATACATATTGCAGAGCCTAACTATGGCAAACTCACTAGTATGCACTTCTACGGCTGGAAACAGGTTAGTGGAGGAAGTCAACCAACTTGGGATATTTTAGAATTGGAACCGAGTTTTATATTCTAGCTACGTATTAAGTAATGCCACCTGGAAGTTCTTTCACTTTAAGTCCAGTATGTTAGAAACAACTGATGGGTTTTATACCAGATTAAGCTCTCACTTTGGATTTTCTTATTTCTTTTAGTATTATTTTATTCTACGCTTGAAACCTTGGAGATACCTATGATCCTTCCTTTACTCTCCATGCACTCATTCACCATGTGGTGTCAGTTGTTCCTTTGTACTATTTCTTGAATGTCTTACTTTCTATTCCACTGCTATTATTCTTAACTTCTTAACTGATCTCTTTTCTTCTGGTATCTCTACTCTAGGCCATCTTGTGTACTGCTACCATTCCTAAAATAAAACTTTACACATGTCAACCCACTATTCAAAAATATCCATTGTTTCCCCACTTTATCTATCTACAGGATAAAAGCCAATCCCTTAGCTAGTCATTGCCAACTGTAAAGGCCTGTGAGTCTATAATGTATTCTTATTCCCTAGCAATATTCTAGGTGTTTATGTAGAATTATGAATTTATTTTTTTATTTAACAAACTTTTATTGAACTTATACTATGTTCCAGGACTGGGGATACTGAATAGAGGATGGTGATTCTTATCCTTGAAGTAGTCATAATCTGTTCTTATACAGAGATACAGTCTAGACCTCTAAATAGTTATAATCTAAGGCAGACATGTTTTCTTAGGCACACTTGGAAGTCATACACATAAAAACAAACAAACAAAAAGACTAGAGAACAAAAATATTTGACATTTTCAAAGAGATAAGCTTGTTTTAGGGGTGAAAAGGACAGAGTATACTGTCTGACCATCTCTTTCTCTCTAAGCATTTTTGAGAGGGCTTTGCAGAGGAGATATAATTCTAAGTTTAGAAAGCAATTTGACCTGGTTTATGGAAATGTATTTTAAACATTGGTCTTGAATGTCTAGTGTTCTCACAGCTTCTCCTAATTAGTTGTATTTACTTCCCTTTTAGGGTTTGAAGACTGGGATGTATTATTTAAGGACAAGACCAGCAGCTAATCCGATCCAGTTCACTCTAAATAAAGAAAAGCTGAAAGATAAGGAAAAGGTATCAAAAGAAGAAGAGAAGGAGAGGAACACAGCAGCCATGGTGTGCTCTTTGGAAAATAGAGATGAATGTCTGATGTGTGGATCCTGAGGAAAGGCTTAGAAGAGGCCAGCCATTCTTTATTAGCCAAACTACTTCTTGAGCATAGATAGGTGTAGTAGGTTTGTTTGAAGTAATAAGGCTTTGCTGGACCTTACTGCAGCAAAAGGATCAATTGATTTAAAGTACTGTTTCTATATAAGTGTGAAAGTAATGATTTTTTAAAATTGATATATTGGGAATCAAAGTAGATGTTTTAGGAATGCAAAAGAAGTCATCTTGTAAATAGGGAGTGATTAAGTAGGGTTTCGTCACCCATCTGGCACCCCTTTTCTGGTGACTTCAGTTTTGGTAAGGAGACTTTGACTGGTGTGTCCATAGAAGCAAAACTGAGTCATAACACGTGAGAAGTGCTGACAGGACCTTTATCTGGATAAGGTCCTAATAGGTCATTCTGAAATAAAGATAAACACTTCTAAATGATTGTGTGAGACTAATTTTGTCATTTATTTTCATACAAAGGTCAAATTTGAAAAAGCATTTTTTGTTATTTGAGAGTTCAGGGAAGAAATTTTAAGACAAATTACTTAGACACCATATAGAATTCTGATTTTAATGTATGTCTTTTTCCTCTTTTTAAAAAAATTGTGGTAAAATATACATAACATAAATGTTACCATTTTACCCATTTTAAAGCATACAATTTAGTGGCATTAAGTACATGTACAATGTACAACCATCACCACTCTCTATTTTCAGAACTTTTTCATCATCCCAAACAAAAAGTCTATATTTAAAACAATAATTCCCCATTCCCTTCTCCCATTATTCCCTGGTAACCTCTGTTCTACTTTCTGACTCTGAATTTGCTTATTCTAGGTATCTCAAATAAAAGGGATCATACAATATGTGTCCTTTTCTGTCTGGCTTATTTCACTTAGTATAATGTTTTCAAGGTTTATTTACGTGTCATGTGTCAGAATTTCATTCCTTTTTTAAGGCTGAGTAATATCTCTTTATATATATGTGTGTGTGTGTGTGTGTATATATATATATATATATATATATATATATATATATATATAGACATTTGGGTTATTTCCACCTTTTGGCTATTGTGAATAATGCTGCTGTGAACATTGATGCACAAGTATCTGTTTGAATTCCTGCTTTCCATTCTTTTGGGTGTGTACCTAGAAGTGGAATTATTGGACTAGATGGTAATCTTGTATTTAACTTTTTGAGGAATTACCGAACTGTTTTCTACAGCAAGTGCACCATTTTACATTTCTACCAACTGTACACAAGAGTTCCAGTTACTCCACATCTTTGCCAATACTTATTAATTTTTTGTATTTTTGATAATAACCATCCTAATGGCTTTTGACAGTTTGATTATAATGTGTCTTGGTGTGGGTCTCTGAATTTATCCTAATTGGGGTTTGTTGAGCTGCTTGGATTGATATATTCACATCTTTTGTTAAATTTGGGAAGTTTTCAGCCATTATTTCTTCAGGTAATCCCTTTTTTTTTTTTAAATTAATTAATTTATTTTTGGCTGTGTCAGGTCTTCGTTGCTGAGCGCAGGCTTTCTCTAGTTGCAGCGAGCAGGGGCAACTCTTCCTTGCGCTGCGCAGGCTTCTTATTGTGTTGGCTTCTCTTGTTGTGGAGCACAGGCTCTAGGCACGTGGGCTTCAGTAGTTGTGGCTCGCGGGGTCTAGAGTACAGGCTCAGTAGTTGTGGCGCACGGACTTAGTTGCTCCACGGCATGTGGGATCTTCCTGGACCAGGGCTTGAACCTGTGTCCCCTGCATTGGCAGGTGGATTCTTAACCACTGTGCCACCAGGGAAGCCCAGGTAATCCCTTTTGCCCCTTTCCCTCTTTTCCTTCTGGAGGTCCAATGTTGCATCTATTGGTCCACTTATCAATGTCCCAGCAGGTCCCTTAGGCTTAGTTCACTTTTCTTCATCCTATTTCTGCTCCTTAGGCTCAGTAGTTTCAATTGCCTTATCTTCAAGTTCATTTATTCTTTCTTCTTCTTGCTCAGCTTTGCTGTTGAGCCCCTCTAGTGAAATTTTCATTTCAGTTATTGCTCTTTCCAGCTCTAGACTTTCTGTTTGGTTCCTTTTAATTATTTCTACATCTTTGTTGATAGTCTGATTTTGTTAATACATTGTTTTCCTCATTTCCTTTACTTGTTTTCCTTTAGCTCTTCAATCATATTTAAGACAATTGTTTTAATGTCTGTCTAGAAAGTCTGACAGCTGGGCTTCCTCAGGGGTGGTTTCTGTCAGTTTATCTTTTTCCTTTGAATGGTCTATGTTTTCCTGTTTCTTTATAATGCCTGTGGTTTTTTTGTTGTTGAAATATTCTGAGACTAAACTGTTTTTGCAGTGAAGTCTCTTCTGCAGAGTATGTTCAGTTTATGTTTTGACAGCTTTCCTTGGTCTTTGCAGATTGGCTCTGTGCTAGGACACTCCCATACTTGGTGAGGCTTGCTTTAAGCCTAGGCAATGTGACGGTTAATTTTATGTGTCAACTGGCTAGGCCATAGTATCCAGATAGTTGATCAAACACTGGATAGAGCTGTGAAGGTATTTTTTTTAGATGAAATTAGCATTTAAATTCGTAGACTTTGAGTAAATCAGATTATCCTCCATAATGCGGGTGACCTCATCCAATCAGTTGAATTCCTTAAGAGGAAAAATGCTGAGGTCCTCTGAGAAAGAAGGACTTCTGCCAACAGACTGCCATTGGATGTGAGCTGCAGTATCAGCTGTTCTCTGGGTTTCCATCCTGGAAGCCTACTTTGCCAGTTTTGGATTTGCCAGTTCCACAATTGTGAGCCCATTACTTTATTTATTTATTTATTTATCTATCTATATATCTATCTTTATTTATTTATTGATGGCTGCATTGGGTCTTCATTGCTGCGCACGGGCTTTCTCTAGTTGTGGTGAGCGGGGGCTACTCTTTATTGCAGTGAACGGGCTTCTCATTGCTGTGGCTTCTCTTATTGCGGAGCATGGGCTCTAGGTGCGTGGGCTTCAGTAGTTGCAGCACGTAGGCTCAGTAGTTGTGGTTCGCGGGCTGTAGAGCGCAAGCTGGGTAGTTGTAGCACACGGGCTTAGTTGCTCCACGGCATGTGGGATCTTCCTGGACCAGGGCTTGGACCTGTGTCCCCTGCATTGGCAGGCGGATTCTTAACCACTGCACCACCAGGGAAGTCCCCCGCATTACTTTATATATATGTGTGTGTGTATATATTTATATATATAGAGAGAGAGATGTATACGGTTGACCCTTGAACAACATGAGTTTGAACTGCACGGGTCCACTTACACTTGAATTTCTTCAGTAAGTACTACAGTACTACACAGTCTGTGGTTGGTTGAATCTGTGGATGTGGACCCGTGGATATAGACACTGTATGGAACTTGAGCATCCGTGGATTTTTGTATCCTCTGTGTGTCCTGCAACTAATCCCTGCATTGTTCAAGGGTCAACTGAATATATAGATAAGGTTGTGTGTTTGTGTGTGTGTGTATGTGTGTGTGTGTGTATACACACCTTATTGGTTCTGTTTCTCTGGAGAATGAGAACACTGACTAATATAGGTTCTGATACTGGAAATGATTCTAGAGGAATGGAATCCTAAGGATGAGGTTTCTGAGTTGGTTCTCTAATTTGATGAGATTTAAGCATGACTTTTCAGTAGTAAAGAGAGCTCTGATAGTCCATGGGGGTGATGTGGCAATAGAGAGATGCAGAATACCATCACTGGATACTCCTAATCAAACAAAGAGGCAAGGGTCTGGGTGACCATGTATATGTTCTGCCTCAGGGGTGTATCAGTTATCAGCTCTCTAGCCCAGTGTCATAATTTAGTTCATCTTGATCACTTTTCCTTTCCACAGTACATCACAATGCTCCATTACATTGAGATGCGGATTGGACCTAGCAGGAAGTGGCAGCTACTCTAGACTTACTGGTAAGACGTTTGTGTGTCAGAGAATGAGAAATAAATCGGACAAAAATTCAGGGACCTTCTACCTCAGTGAAATTTCTTGGGGTCCAATGGTATAAGGCATGTTGGGCTATTCCTTCTATGATGAGGGATAAATTCTTCTATCTGGCTCCTCTTACAACCAAAAGAGAGGCATAAGGCCTAGTGGGCCTCTTTGGATTTTGGAGGCGACATGGCAACATATTCCTCATTTAGATGTGCTACTCTGGCCCATTTACCATGTGACCCTAAAAGCTGCTAGTTTTGAGTGGGGCCCAGGACAAAGAACAAACGTGGCTCTGCAACAGGTCCAGTCTGCCATGCAAGCTGCTCAAGTATCAGTGGCAGATAGGGATGCTGTTGGAAGCCTTTGGCAGGCCCTGCCATCCTCTCTTGATAAATACTTACCTTGTGAGAGACAGCTTTAGGCTGCTACTGGGCCTTGGAGACTGCCTAACCAAAGACCACCAAGTTACCATGCAACCTGAGCTGCCTGTCATGAACTGGGTGTTGTCTGACCCCCTAAGACTAAAGTTGGGCATGCATAGTAGCATTCCATCATCAAATGGAAGTGGTATATACAAGACTGGGCTCAAGCAGGCCCTGAAAGCACAAGTAATCTACTGAAGAATTGGCCCAAATGCCCATGGTTCTCACTCCTGCTACACCTCTCTCCCAGCCTGCACCCATGGCCTCATGGGACATTCCATATGATCAAGTGATAGAGGAAGAGAAAACTTGGGTGGTTTACAGATGGTCCTGCACAGTATGGGACACCGTAGCCTCTTTCTGGGACATCCCTGAAGGATAGATACTCCATTCTATAGATGACAGCTATGGAGGTCTTTCAAGTAGGGGTGACTTAGATAAATCACACTGGCTACCATGGGAAAGAGTGGCATGACCTATGGTTTTGGGTCAAGCTCAAGTACAGATAAGGGCCTAGTCTGGTCTTTGGATGAACTTGGGTCCCAAGGAGAAGACCTGGCTTGGGTGTCTGTCAGACTGGAGGGCCCCCTGGCTGGACTTGACCTGTTTGGGCTAGACTGGACCCCTGGGGTAGGCCTGACCTGTGTGCCTGGGGATATCAGACTGGGAATATCAGGCAGAGCCTCACCTGTGTTTGGAACTGATTGGACTCTAGAAGCTAACTTGTGTGCTTGCATTAGACTGGTGGCATCAAGACTGACCTGTATATTCGGTGAGACTGGGCTTCATGTCAAGTCTTACTCTGTATCTGGGAGAGACTGGGCACCAGAGAAGAGCCTGGCCTGTTTATTTGTTTCAGACTGGGTGTTCAGGGCAAGTTGTGGTCTGTGCAACTTGCTCTACACAACTTCCAGTGGAGCTCCATATATCCAGATATTAATTGGGGGCTTTCTCAGGAGTCAGGGAGAAGAGGACAGAGAAACTAAACTAACAAGGATAAATAAGGAAAAGCAATTTTATTATTGGAGTGAAAACAGAGCATTCTAAGAATTCAAAAAGGAATAGTTTACCAACAATGAACCTGCTGTTGAGTCCATAATCTCAGAAAATTCTAGCCTGTCCCTCAGTACTGCCTGCTTATCTCTTGTTCCCAGAGGTCACAGCCCCAATTTCCCAAGTTGATGAAGTTCTCTCACCCTGGCAGTTTCTCCTTCACTCTCATATTTTGCAGCCTCTCTGGCTTCTCCCTAACCTCCTGGGCTAATTCCTTTCCACAGAGCATCTTTTCTACATGTTGCCTGATCTCTCTGATCCTCACCCCCTAAATGACAGGATTCAAGGCTCCTGGGAGCAGCAGATAGATGGCACTGAGCAGGTTCTAGATATCCTGAGACACAGTCTTGGCTACTCGGAAAACGATGGAAGTGGAGAGACTAGAGAGGTAGATGGTGAGGATGACCAATAGGTGGGAGCCACACATGTGCAAGGCCTTGGTTCGGGCTCCCCCAGGAGATATCCAGAAGGCAGCATAGATGATGCCGGTGTAGGAGGTCCCCAGCAGGGCTAGATCAAAGGTCACAGTGACCAACCGCATGGCCAGCCCCAACCGGTTGTTGAAGGTCAAGTCTCCACAAGCTATGCTCACAGTGCTATGTACTCACAGGTAAAGTGTCAGATCACTGCTGTCTGGCAGAATCAAGCTCGTGAGGTTAGCATTACCAAGGGCAGTGCCACTCCCAGGCTCCGTGTCAGGGCAAAAAAGGCCAGCACGCCTAGCAGATGGGAGGTCATCAGGTCACTATAGCAGTGTGGGTGGCAGATGGCCACCAAGCAGTCTAGGGCCATGGCCAGCAGGAGGTTGTAGTCCAGAAGGAGAGTGAAGTAGATGAAAAACATCTGGGCCAGGCAGCCATGCAGTGATATGGGGTTAACATAATGCTCAAAGCCCTCCAGCATTTTGGGTATCACCGCTGTAGCAGCACAAAGGTTGACAGCCAGGAGCAGGGCAATGAGCATGTACATGGGCTGATGCAGGCTCTGCTGGGCCGCCACCGTGTGGACGATGAGGGCATTGGCAGAGACGATGGTCACATAGGCAAAAGTAAGAGGCAGGACCAGGAGGGGCCTCCACTCTCGCAATCCAGGGAAGCCCCCCAGGAAGATGTTGGTGTAGGAGACGTTGAAGGTGCTGCTATTTCCATCCTTACCCATTGGCTTTGGCCCTGAGCTGGCCTCAGGAGTGGGGATCAGAGACTGTTAGAACAAAATGGTCAATGGAAGAAAACCTATTTTTATTTTAGGGCCTGCGGGGTTTGTGATGAAGATCCACCTCTTCGTGTATGTATGTCTACTCTTTTGGGGCACAGACATGTACTATGTCAGGTGTAATGGGAGCTACAGAGATGAACAAGACATTCCTTGTCCTTAGGGAGCTCTTGGCTTTTGTATGTGAAATGTAAACTTACAAGATGCTGTTTATCTGTGATACTCCAGGTATTTGATTGCTGAGTAAAAGATTAGGAGGAAAGTAGGTGTGGTATAGGAGAGAAAAAAGAGTGATGAAGAAGATCCTTGATTAGGAGGAAAAAAGAGTTTATGAGGAATCTTTGGTCCAAGAAGCCTGCGAAGAACCAAGTGGGGCTTATCGGGAGAGAGGAACATGTCAGGAATGATGGCCTCACTTTTGTGCCTCGGGTACACTGTGTGGCAAGGGCAGAGGAAAGTTGCTGAGGAGTACTTCTGGTCTTCCTGGACACAAACAACGGGCCACAGAGACTTCTCCCTTCCTAAGACCCTCTAGACTGGATGTGGGGCCTCCTGCCTGGCCTTGTCATCAGTGTCATGGATGATGCTTGCATTGCTTTCAGAATGTGAGTTCCAGGAGAACAGGGGTAACAGCATACTTCTATTGTGTTCTCTGAAGCTCCAAGCACAGAGCCACCATAAGCACACAGGAAGTGCTCGAGCATTGCTTGTCGGGTAAGGTGAATGAGGAACAGGGAGAAGATGGTAAGAAGCTAAACAGTTAACTGGGCTCTGAGAGCAGTAATTTCAAAGCTTTGGCCAGGTTTTTGTATAATTAAGAGAGCAGATATTAAGATTAAAGATGTGTGATTCAGTACTGGGCTCACATCTTATCCAGATTCTTAGGGAGCACCATTTGGTGGTGGTAGGTGTGATGATTAGAGGAATTAACACTGATATGCATAAAAGTAGCTGACGCCTATTGGACATTTACCATATGTCAGGCAGTGTTCTAAATGCTTTCATGTATTAACTTTTTTTAATCTTCTTAATTTTACTGAGGAAGAAAGTGAGGCACAGAGAGATTAAGTCTAGTTCGAGATCATACAGCTGGTAAATGGCAGAGCTGGATTTGAACCCAGACTCCAGAGTGCATGCTCTTAACTTCAGGATGACCAACTAGTCCTGGCTTGCCTGAGACTGACCTGGTGTTAGACCTGAATATCTGGTGTCCCAGGAAACCTTTCAGGCAAATGAGGCAGTTGATCATTTTACTATTACTACTAATTACATTGAAGGTTAGAGAAGCCTTATGAATTGTGGAGCAACTAGGAAGAAATATTCTTCCTTCTTATAGGTTTAAATGTATTGTCTCTGAAAATCAATGTTTATACTGGCATTACTATGGCCACCCTCTGAATACTCAGAAGAGTAAAGAGGAACATCTCTAAGTTCACAGAGAGACCTCAAAAGGAAGTGGATTTGGAATTCCAAAGCCCACCCTGGAATGTGTTTCTGGAACTCTTAGAGCATTATTTTAGTCAGAATAACTTAGATTTTGGGAAATGTACTTTCATTGTGGTTGGGCAAAGACCAGACAACACTTGCGGGGAGGTGGTAAGAATTCTTAGGGGAGGTCTGTTGAAGACTTTCCGGGGGTGGGGGAGTGGAATTAAGGAGCTGAGAGTGAGTGAGGTGAGAGGTGATCTGTGATAGAATAAAGGGGCGTGGAGGAAAATGCAACACGGAGGAGCAGTGGCCAAGAAGACATTTAGGGACCCCCGCTCCTCCTTCCCAAATACCGCAGGGTGGTCATCCTTAAGGGGGAGAAAAAGCTGGCATGGGCTGCCCACGAACCTCTTAACTTGGGCAAGGTTGGTCTGTCTCCGTCACGTGAACTGTAATTTGCTCTCCTGTTTTGTATCTTAGGGTTACTTAGGTAAACTCCTAAAGGAGCTTCTTTGACACTGGGCTCCAAAGCAGTCAGTAAAGGAAATGCAGAATAATAAGCTCCTCAAGGCAGGGCAGAAGGAATGAAAAAGACTGTAAAAGTTGAGGAGATCAGTTTACTGGCTAAGGAAGGTCTTAAGAGAGATGAATAGATGTTTCTAGAGACAGATCAATCAGACCTGAGAACTAACTGGAAGTGGAGAGAGACAGAGGAATCAACAATAACTTCAAGGTTTTGTTTTGCTTTTGTTTTTCAGCTGTGATGACTGCTAAAACCTGAGGAAGGAAGAACAGTGTTGGAGTGCTGGCAGGTACACTTAATAAACCCATCTGGATGTCGTGAAAACTCACAAATGAAGAGATGTCCAGTCAACAACTGGAAATAAGGGTGGAGTGCTCAGATGAAGGATTAAAGCTGGAGATGGGGATTATAATGTTATTGAGGGCATGGATAGAGTCTTAAGGGGCCGACAGAGTAACATAACAGGTGTCAGTGAAGGAGACAGAAAAAGAGGGAAGAGGGGTGGAATGAGAACCAGGAGCAAATGGGATTCTGGAAACCAGAGAAAGAGAGGTTCTGCTGCTCTGGAGCCTTCAAGGTAAAGAATTTACAGACTAGTAGAGGCGAAAGACCAACACAACTAAATCACCCTGCAAGGCTTAATGTTCTGAGTAGCAGAGGAGGGGGACAGATAGGAGGGCTGAGATGAAGAGGCCAGACGTCATGTGCTCTCTGCAGAAAGAGACACAGCTCCTCCCCTTTAAATGTCAGCACCACAGACAAGAGCTCCTTTAACTTCCCCGTCCCCACAAACTGGCTACTGTGCTCATCTTTCTCTCTTCTTTCTATTCCCAGTGAAAGAGATGTCTTTCCTCTCTTTTGTCCTCAGGATATCTTCCACTTCTCCCCTCTTACCCTCAGCATATGGAGTTCTAGTCTGTCATTGGTGAAAATAAACTCATCCTTCACTTCATTAAGTCCTCAAGCTTCCAGTCTTTCTCCTCACCATTAAAGCCAAGGCCCTGGACATGTCTTTATCATGCCATAATTGCTGGCTTGCTGATCTAGCTCCCCGCAAGACTGAAAGTGTTGCTGGTGGGGAGACCATGTCTTACTCATCTCTGTCCCAGTGCCCGGCACAGAGCCCACTGCAGAGTACGTACGTGCTCAGTAAGTGTTGTGTTGAAGGAATACATGAATGCACCAAGGGATTTTAATAAACATTTTCATTTGCAGCTAACTTAGAGTAGCTCTTTGAAGTTGAATGAATGAACGAATGAAAAACTAACCCCATCAAGGCTAGGAGAGTCTAAGTGACTTGTTTAGTCTCACCTAGCAAGAAGAGCCTGGCCTCAAATCTAGGTCTTCTTGGACTCTTCTGTCTACACCACCGTTTTCTCCCTCACACCCCACACACAAGGCAGCATCGGAGAGGCTCCAAGCAGTCTTAGTCTCAGCAACAGTACTACAAGTTAGCTTTTTTTTTTTTTTTTTTTTTGTTTATTTTTTAATATTTCTGGCTGTGTTGGGTCTTCGTTTCTGTGCGAGGGCTTTCTCTAGTTGCGGTGAGCGGGAGCCACTCTTCATCGCGGTGCGCGGGCCTCTCACTATTGTGGCCTCTCTTGTTCCGGATCACAGGCTCCAGATGCGCAGGCTCAGTAATTGTGGCTCACGGGCCTAGTTGCTCCGCGGCATGTGGGATCCTCCCAGACCAGGGCTCGAACCCGTGTCTCCTGCACTGGCAGGCAGATTCTCAACCACTGCGCCACCAGGGAAGCCCACAAGTTAGCATTTATTGAGTACTTACTACATGCCAGGCATGGTTCCAAGGGTTTTTCCATAGAGTATCTCTAATATTCACAGGAACCCTAAGAGACGAATACTATTTATTAACTCAGTTTACAGATGAAAATACTGAGGCTTAAAGAAGATAACTAATTAAAGTGTCATAAATGTTAAATGATAGCTGGGATGTGAATGTAGGTTTGTCAATGGTAAATGTGGAGTTCAATTCCAATCTCATGTTTACCCACCTCAAATCCCCCATAAATCTCTTGTCTTTTCATCCTCAACCTCACCGTGGTAGCCTGTAGAGGACTCCCGCTGGGTCGTAGCCTTCTGTGGCTTTGGTTTCACCTCTGAAAAGGTAAGGCCTGAGGTCAGTGCCCAGCTCCAAGGTACTGCTCTATGAGGCTGAGAGGAGGGATGGATAAGTAGACCTGTGGCTCCAGGGGATTCCCAGTGGAGGATGAGATACCCAGTGGGGAGGCATTTCCAGGGACTCAAAGGAGGAAACAATGAGAAATCCAGAAGAACTTAGGGAGAACCCCAGGGATAGAGGCTGGGTGGAGATGACAGTATACTAACATTTTAATTTCTATGGCTCTTGTTTTTTCTCACAGAGCAGTCACATCTGCTGAGGGGTTTCCCTACTTTACAGATGAGCCATTAGAGAGAGCAAGTCAGGGTTCAGGGCAGCTTCCATTTCAGGGGCACTAGCAGGCAGAAGCTGGGGATGACCTGGGGCTCAGCTGAGGGGAAGGGGCTCCTGAAATTTGGGGGTCACCCAAAGGCAGGAAAGGGCACTTGGGTGACAGTGAGAGCCCTGTGGTGGAGACAAGGACGTGATTCAGGTGTGGTGTGTGTGTGCGCATGCATGTGCCTGAGTGCCTGATCATGTATGCACACACTGAGATTCATGAGGCATCTACTTCCCCAGAATAGGCAGCTTAGGAGCTTGGGAAGGAGATGACTTTGGTGTGGGTTGTACTGTGAACAGCCAGGACTCACAGGGACAGGGGCTGGCTCTTCCAGAGAGGCATTTGTTTGTCCTCTGGAATTTGAGAGCAGTGGGACTGAAAAACTCTTTTCCTCTTTTTCTGCCTTCTTTGGGTTAACTATTTTCATGATTTCATTTTATCTTCTTTGTTGGCTTATAAGCTGTGTCTCTTAGTGGTTGCTTTAGGATTTGTAGTACACATCTTTAACTTACCATAATCTACTTTTAAGTAATATTATGCCACTCCAACAAAGAGTATGAGATCCTTACAACAGGATTCTTCTGTTTCCCCTCTTCCACTGTTTGTGTTATTGTTGTCATAGGCTTTATTTATGCGTAAATTATAAACCCCACAATACATTTGTATATTTTTGGCTTTATACAGTCTATTGTATTCTAAAGAGATTTATAAAAATAAGGAAAAATTAATATTTGTTTGCAAAATTCATTCATATTTTTATGTGACTGTAGCTTACTTTATTGCTAGCATCCAGTGTATAAATGTACCATAATCTATTTACATATTCTATCGCTGAGGGACATTTATGTTGTTTCTGGTTTTCCACAATTAAGAATAATGCCAATATGAATATTCTTGTACATGTATTTTGATGCCCACGTGCCTGAGATTTCCGGGATCAAAGGGTATGCATATATATCTTCGATTTTACTAGAAAATGGCAAACTGTCTTCCAAAGTGGTTGTACCAATCTATAACCTCAGTAGTAGTGCATGAGAGTTTCCATTGCCATCTGCTGAGAAATTGTTTGAATACATATACAAATCTACTATGTCTACACAATAGATGTTGTGAGGTTGTATAGTGCACAACCTGAACATCTGTATATGAGAGGCTGGAGATCAAATACCTTTTCTCTTTTTTTCTTTCTTTTTTTTTTTTCAGTGGGAGCCAGAATAGACATAATACTTATACCCAAAAACCTACATCCATAAGGACATTCTGAGGTCAACCAAGAGATCTGAGCTCTGAAGTTTCACCACTTTTTTTTAATCTTCTCCCATTCATGAGATTATAGTAGTGGCAGCTATTTTGTACCATTTTATACAATTTAGTCGTGCCACCAGCCCCAGTCACAGTTGATAAACCATAAGTCAAATGTTGACCAAGCTAGTGTAATCAGAGACCTTTCTCCCAGAATGAGGAATAAAGAGATTAAATTTTTGTATCATGTAGGTGGTTATATATAGGGCACGCAAAAATCCAGTTTTTAGAGAGAGAGAGAGATTGTAGAAAAAATAAATCACACTCTTAGAGGATAGATGAGCAAAGGAAAACAGAGAATCTTAGTCATTTTTATAGTTGTTTGTTATTTCCAGAAATTTCTTCAGGTCAAGCTGCACTCCAATCTTTTGGTGACTTAGCACCTTCATTTTAGAATTCCTCAATTTGTGTTAGCACTGGTTTGCCTTGGTATGTACGTATTTGCAACAACTTAAATGTGAAATCCATAAGGGCAATGAGTTTTGTTGGTTTTGTTCACTATTATGCCTCTTAGCATCTAAAATAATTCTTGCACCTAGAACTTTCTCATTAAGTAGCTGTTGAATGAGTGAATTGAAGAGCAACAAAAAAAAATGTCTACACAAGTCTCATAGAATTGTCCCTTATTTCAAGAGAGTTCTGGTTAGATTACAACAGGAATAAGAAAAAAAAAGTACTTAGGCTACAATAAAAGAGAAAAGTATAAGGTTCTATGACCTCTAAGATAAAAAAATTAACTCTTTTCAAGGTCTAAGCTAATCAGTGAGGGCTTCACTGATGTGGCATTTGGGGTGAATGTTGAAGGATGTCATAAGAATAAACAGTAGTGATTCAGGCTGGAGAAAATCTGAAATTTAGAAAAGATTTAGATTAGGTTAGAATTTTCTAATCTGAAAATTAGAAAGAGGAAACAGAACATGAGGATTCCCAGAGGCGCAAAAAAAGATAATGAATATATTCTGGATGCTTAAAAATTACCTTATGATTGACAGAATTTATGTGGGAATCTAACTGTGGGTGAGACTAGAGAGAACTGGGTAGAAGATCACATCACTAGGTCTTATAATCATAATTAGAAAGTTATCAATATTCACACAAAAGCAATTGAGACCCACTGAAAATCATGTCACTCTTCACAGTAACTCTTGATCTCCCCAAACTGTGATATGTTCGTTTCCTGAACACTTGACCTCTTGCCTGCTTTTGAATGACAGATAAGTAGCTTACATTACAAAGTTTTTAGTCCATTATTTTTCTAATGGTACATTGCTTTGTTAATTTATTTCTATATACTACTTATTAAAAAAAAATAAATTAACAAACAAAAAAACCCACACTCATTCTGACTTCGGAAGCCTGTGTTCATGTCTGCTCTGCTGTGCTGCAATCTAACTGGCTAGTCCTACTTTCTACTTTCTACTGTTCTTTCCCATTAGGAGAAGGAATTAAATGCATTGGAAATAGCTGGAGTATAGCAAATGATTAGCTCTTGTATTGATGGAGGCTGTAGAAGTACTTAATTTTCTAGGACAACTGGCTTACTTTTATCCAGCTTCTATGGAAAATTCCAAGTCTAGCTGTGGACATGAAACAGTTCTTAGTCTACAAAAATGATTTTGTTCCCAATCTAATGCAGTGTGATGTGACTTTAGTGCCTTTGAAAATGATGACACCCATGGTATATAACGACCATGCCAATTTCAGCCAAATTATCTTGGTCCTTTTGCAGTTTCTCTGTGGAAACTCTAATTTAGCGTAAGAAATCAAGTTTCTTTAACTGAAATATTTTTGTTTTTTCTTTTAAAATTTTTTAAAAACTGTGAAATACATTTAGTTTGTTTTAAATATGTGAGCTAGAGTGAGACATTTCATTCTGCTTTAAATCATAAATGACTAACATTTGAATTCTGAAATAGTATGGACAAATACCTTTTCATATGCTTATTTTCTGAAGTGACTGTCAAATCTTTTATCAATTTTACCTATTTATAAAATAAGTTATATGTCTTCTTATTGATTTGTAGTTATTCTTTATAAATTCTGGATACTAGTTCTCTGTTGGTTAAATGTATTGTAAATATCTTCCCCAAATCTGTGGCATGCTTTTTCACTTACTTATGACATCTTTTGATTGAAGATGTGTCTAGTACATAGGATACCTTTGTACAAATTACAAAAAGCCTCCCTTTCTGATGGCTTGGTAAGTGTGGTGTGGTAAGTGCAGTATGGGCTGAATTTCATCTTTCACTTGCTTTTGTCAGATGCCTTTGTGCAGATTACCTATATAATGTATTACATAAAAGTGGCAGGTCTGCTTTTGATTACCAAAAATTCTGAATTTTAATGTAGTCAAGTTTATATCACTTTTTCTTTCCTTTGTAAAAAAAAGTTAGTGCTTGTTGTGTCCTATTTAAAAAGACTTTCATTACCCCAATGTCGTGAAGATATATTCCTCTATTATCTTATAAAAGCTTTATGGTTTGGACTTTAACATTTAGATGTACCTTTCTTTAATACTTCCGATAAATAATGAAGTGTAATGTATATAGATATTATGTCGTGCGCATAGCCTCTTGTGAGTTCTGATAATACAGAGCCCTCACCATGATTTCAGCAAGTTCCTGTGGCTTAGCATATCACTTCCACTTTGTCTTTGCTCTTATGTTTGCTGTTCTCTTAGGTTTCTGTGTGGCTTTGTGATTTTGTAGCCGTCACTGAGGGGGCTTAAAGGAGGATCACACTATAGAGTCTGCACACTTTTGTCGTGTCCTGGATTGTCCTTTCTCTTTCTCATTTTCCTTCTCTCTGGGAGCTCAACATTTCCCTCATTTTTCTAAGAGAATAGTTCTACCCATTTTTACAAATGTTTAAAAAATTTTCAATTTTGAAATAATTTTAGACTTAAAAAATGTTGCAACAACAGTACAGAAAATTCCTGTGTACCCTTCACCCGGATTCACCAATGTTAGCATCTTCCATAACCGCAGTACACTTATCAAAACCAGGAAACTAATATCAACACAATACTATTATCTAATTTACAGACATTATCCAAATTCTGCCAAATGTCCCACTAATGTCCCTTTTCTGATCTAGGATCCAATCCAACATTGCATGTTTGCATTTAGTTTTCATGTCTTCATATTCTCCTTTATTTAGAATAGTTCTTCAGTTTTTCCTTGTCTTTCATGATTTTAACACTTTTGAAGAGTACTGGACAGTTGTTTCGTAGAGCATACCTCACTTTGGGTCTGTTTCATGTTTCCTCTTGATTTAATTCAAGTTATATATATATTTTTGCAAGAATACCACAAAAGTGGTATTGTTCCCTTCTCAGTACATCATTTCAGAAGATATATGATACCACTTTGTGCCATTACTGGTGATGTTAACATCTATCATTTGTTTAAGAGACTGCAGTTTTCTCCATTGCTTTCTGGCACTATAAGAGAATCTAGATCATCTTCCATTTTCCATACCCCAACACTGAATCAGCCATTTCCCCAGGCATCCTTGATTCCTTTTATTGGCACTATCCCCTCACTGTTAACACCTTCTACCTTCAAGCAACTGTCAATGTATTTTCTCTAACAAACAATGACTTTCCTATTAAAAGAATAATGTTTTCTTACTACCTTACTCTGATATCTTTAAAATGCAGTTTCTACCCTTATAGAACACATTGTTAAGCAGTTAAAAAGACATTTATCCAACATATATTACTATAGTGGGATATGGGGAAAAGGCAAATATTTATTGTAGACATAATATGTATAAACCATTGTTTAGCCATTTTGTCAGTTATCTCTTATCACAAAATTGCTGCATAACGAGCAGAAACAGAAAATCAATGGCATGTATTTACTGTAATCGTTTATTGTTCGCACACTTGGGGTGGTCGGCTAGGTGGCTCGGGCGACTGGCTGGGCTTACTCACACGTCTAGGGGTTGGCTGGCTATAAGCTTATCTAGGTTAGCATTGGGTGGGATGGTTGGGGCAACTCAGCTATGCATCTTTTGTTCCTCCAGCAGGCTAGCCCAAGCACGCTCTCACAGTTACGGCAGAGATGCAAGAGCATAAGTAGAAATACTATAGAAGAAAAACCAGAGCTGGATAGTAGTTAAAGAGGTAAAAACAGATTTTCTTCAAAACTATGTCAACAGTAGAAGAGAGACCTCAGTATAGAACCAGGCTCAATTACAAACACGACATGGTCAAGTGGGAATTTATAGATAAGAAACAGGAGGGGGTGTCAATGGATAGAGAATTACTAAGAGGAAACAATAAGGGTCAGGGGATTTGGGCTAAAGTGACCTACCAGGATTCTTTGCTCGAGGACAGGCCAGGTGATCAGACATTACCTGAGGGATGGTAGAGGCTGAGGAACTGGATCAGATATTGAGGGTGAAGGATTCTAGTTAAACTGACTTAGCAGGGTTCTTGCTGAAACTGGATTTTACAAGGAAGTGCACAGATGGGCCTAGGAGAAGGTTCAGGAGCCTGACCAGAGTTTGGTCAAGCAAAGATACTTTGTCAATACCCAGGCAATTTTTTGACTCTTTGCCTGCATCAGCTTTGCTAACATCCCCTTGGCCAAAGAAAATCCCATGGCTTAGCTCAGAATCAGAGTTTCCTCTCTGCTTTTCTTGCCTTAGTCCTCTGATCAGTCTCAGGCCAATGCCACATATTTTAGATTTTTGTTATACAGCACCCTACTCCTGCTACCACTATCTGTTTCACTTGTCTATTGCGACAAAATTGCCATGTAACAAACTATTGCGAACCCTCAGTGGCACACAGACATCAGCAAGAATTTATTGCTCCCATCTTGTTGGTTGACCAGGCTGCTCTGTTGATTTTGACTGGACTTGCTCACGTTATGGCTGTCGGCTGGCCTTGGCTGGGATAACTGGGGTGACTCGGCTCTGCTCCATGTATATTTCATCCTTTGCAGATTAACCTGAGAATGTTCTCTTGGGGATGGCAGATGTGCAAAACGGCAAGAAGAAACAGACACTTTGTCAAGATCTGCTAATCTCCCTTTCACCAAGACAAGTTGTTACCGAATTGGTTGACTTGACCCGCGCTGGAGTCCTAGCCCATGTGAGACCCCTTGTCTCGGCCAGGGAGGTTCTTTTTCCAGTTGGATTTGCACAGCCAGTAACTGGAGCAGCACAAGTTTTATTCAATGGCAAAGAATGGAGAAGCTGGAACCTAATTTGCAAGTCAGCTTAACCTAATTCGGTGGAAACACCAAATATACAGGAAGCTTGAGATAAAATGGAGGGAGTTACAAAGAGTGGGAGGAATATTCATGAGTTATCTGAGAATAGGGGAGAACCTGGAACTGAGACAACTCTCCTTTTCTGTCCTTGTATGGGCTTTTTCTGTTGTTGTCATGGAGATTGTTAACTGTCACAGCGCTGGTGGGTGTGTCATTCAGCAAGCTTATGCATTACAATGAGTGTATAAAGAGACTCAAGGTCTCCTGGAAGTCGAATCTTCCGCCATCTTGGGCCTAGTTGGTTCTAACCCGTTCTTGTTTTTTCTCTTTGCAGCTTCCTCCCGAAACTTAGATAACAGTAATTGGTTTCCATTCAAGGGAGGGGCAGGGGTATGATTCTGGGGCAACAGCCTTGGTAACAAAGTCACTTGCTGTCATTGCAATATCTGTTACAGGAGCTATTGTGGGAATATCCTAGACAGTATGCCTATTTTCCTGGCTGAACAAAATGTAAAGGAGGCCTTTCATGGTCCCCTTTCAATGTGTATAAAATATATAAGAAATAGACCAGAGTTCTTCTCGGCTCACTTGCAAAATGGTCACGTCAGGCCAACCCCATGCAATATTCTCATTTTCTCTTTTTCTATGAAACATTTTTTGCAACAGTTTCAAAGTTGTGAAGCTATTGTGTCTCACCCCAAACTCGACCTTCTGAACTCAGCTTTGTTATGGTGGGGTTAGGACTCTGCAAATTACTTCTTATTCGGGCAGGCATTAGTTTGTATTACTCTAACGATGGATACTTGAGGGTTATTGGAAAGAAGGAGGAAGGCAGAATGGACTGGCTCCTTCCTGTTTGCTTATTATTCCCGTCAGTATCACCACCAACAGACCTTTGCTCTGGCAACTGCAATCGGTTTCAGTTTATAACTTCTCTGGGCTCTCCCAGATCCAGCCTCATTGTATCCCCTCAGAGGTACCAGCACCTTCTGGGCAGTCCCCAGCCCACCAAGAGGTCTGCATCCCCGTCTCATGGGGCTCTGAGCTCCAAAGGTACAACACTAGCCAAAGAGCACCTCCTTCTCATAAATCTGTGTCCCCGCTGTACACAGCCCTTCCTATGAGTTCCTAAGGTACCAGCAGCGTCCTTGCAGCACCTTCTGCTCAGAAGCCCGAGTTTCAGCTCTGTGATGCTTCTTCTCCAAGTTTCTAGGTCCTGACCATCTCAACCTCTTCCCTTTGTTCCTTGAACCCTGGGGGTGGTAGCTGCTTCTGCTACCCATGTGTTACCTCAGGGTTTTCTTTTTGCCTTTTCAAGTCTCTACCTCCTGTCTAATTCCTTACATTAAATTCTCTGTTGAAATACCTAGTGTGGCTTCTGATTTCCTGACTGGACCCTGACTGGTAGAACTTGTTAGGGGACCATTTATATCTTCAGAATGGTTTTCTCTTTAGAGAAGATGTTAGGGCAATTTAACTGATACTCTGAAGGTGGAACTAGGAGAGAGTGAGATAAAATCCCAGGTGATCATTTTGGTTTGTGGCTTCTAGTTCTGTGAAAACTTCCCCTCACCTTTAGAACAGTGAAGCTGCAAGCAGGGCTCAGAGAGGGCTTGCTGTGCTAATATTTTCTTCTGTAGGTCTGCATTTGTTCTTTGTTCATCATGCCTACCACGCAGCTCAACTTTCAGGCATAGCTGGGTTTTAAACCGACACCTAATGGACTCTTACCACCCATGCTCTTTGCTCCATGTTGAACAGTGTCCTCAGGCGCTAGTGGTGAAGATGAAGGCAAGGACGTGAGGGACTCTATGGAGAGCATTAGGAGACATTCTGTTGTATTTTGAAATCATATCTGGATGCTTTGGACAGTCATGGGACACAGCAGTGGCTGACTCAGAAATGAGTAGCCACCTTAGAATGGAGAGAATTGCTTCTGCCTCCCTAGTATTTTCTCTAGGGTTATGATATGTCACTGAATTTAATCAAGAAACATTTATTGGGCTTCTTTGGAAACTTGACTGTTTCTGTCTTCTAGAGAAGGAGAGTGGTGGAACAGCAGAGTGCTAGTACCGAGTATATACTTAGACCAAAAGTGCCCTGAAGGTGAGGGCTATTTCCACCCGCAGGGAGGAGAACATGCTCCCTCCAAAATCCTTGGAAGACCACAACTCGTCTATCAGCCCCGGTGCTGCCCTCTTTGTGCTTCTCTCCTTGTACACTCAAAGCCTGGGAAGGATGACTTCCGTGCTATTGCACTCTCCTGTTCCCAGGGACATTGTAAACATGCTTGTTTATTCTCCTCATGTGTTCCCCACCCCATGTTCTTCCTAAGAAAAATCAAGAAATATCCCCCCAACCCCATCAATAATATCTGCTATACTCATTACATGTTGTTACTTTGAAAGAGAACTGATGGAAAACTTGGGATGTAAGTTAGCCTGGTGAAGAGGAGAGCAGGTTATATAAAAAAATAAATAAAATAAAATTCAAAAATTCAAAAAAAATCAATTAAAAATTAATTACTTAAAAAAAGAAATCTTTTTTTAAAAAAATTTGTTTTATTCAAGTATAGTTGATTAACAATGTTGTGCTAATTTCTGCTGTACAGCAAAGTGATTCAGTTATATATATATATATGTATATATATATTATTTTTCATATTTTTTCCATTGTGGTTTATCACAGGATATTGAATACAGTTCCCTGTGCTATATGGTAGGACCTTGTTTTTAATCCATCCTGTATATAATGGTTTGCATCTGCTAGTCCAAAACTCCCAATCCAACTCTCCCCCACCCCCTCCCACTTGGCAACCACAAGTCTGTTTTCTATGTCTGTGAGTGTTTTGTAGATAGGTTCATTTGTGTCATTTTTTTTTTTAATAAACATTTCTAGGAATTCTTTTTTTTTTTAAGATATTTATTTGTTTATATATTTATTTTCGCTGCTCTGGGTCTTAGTTGCAGCATGTGAACTCTTAGTTGCAGCATGCATGTGGGATCTAGTTCCCCGACCAGGGGTCGAATCCGGGCCCCCTGCCTTGGGAATGTGGAGTCTTACCCACTGAACCACCTGGGAAGTCCTGTCATATTTTATTTTTCATTTTTTTTAATTAAAAATTATTTTATTAAAAAATTATTTTATTTTATATTGGAGCATAGTTGATTAACAATGTTGTGTTAGTTTCAGGTGTACAGCAAAGTGATTCAGTTATACATATACATATATCTATTCTTTTTCAAATTCTTTTCCCATTTAGGTTTTTACAGAATATTGAGCAGAGTTCCCTGTGCTATACAGTAGGTCCTCGTTGGTTATCTATTTTAAATATAGCAGAGTGTACATGTCAATCCCAAACTCCCAATCTATCCCTCCCCTCACCCTTCCCCCTGGATACCATAAGTTCGTTCTCTAAGTCTGTGAGTCTGTTTCTGTTTTGTAAATAAGTTCATTTGTATCTTTTTTTTTTAAAGATTCAGCATATAAGCGATATCATATGATATTTGTCTTTCTCCGTCTGACTTACTTCACTTAGTATGATAATCTGCAGGTCCATCCATGTTTGCTGCAAATGGCATTATTTCATTCTTTTTAATGGCTAATATTCTATTGTATATATGTACCACATCTTCTTTATTCATTCATCTGTTGATGGACATTTAGGTTACTTTCATGTCTTGGCTATTGTAAACAGCACTGCAATGAACATTGGGGTGCATGTATCCTTTTATTTATTTATTTATTTATTTATTTTTTGGCTGCATGCGGGCTTTCTCTAGTTGCGGTGAGTGGGGGCTACTCTTTGTTGCAGTACGTGGGCTTCTCACTGCGATGGCTTCTCTTGTTGTGGAGCATAGGCTCTAGGCGTGCGGGCTTCAGTAGTTGTGACATGCAGGCTCTAGAGCACAGGCTCAGTAGTTGTGGCGACCGGGCTTAGATGCTCCGCGGCATGTGGGATCTTCCCAGACCAGGGCTTGAACCCGTGTCCCCTGAATTGGCAGGCAGATTCTTAACCACTGTGCCACCAGGGAAGTCCCTACATGTATCCTTTTGAACCATGTTTTTCTCCAGATATATGCCCAGGAGTGGGATTGCTGGATCATATGGTAGCTCTGTTTTTAGTTTTCTGGGGAACCTCCATACTGTTTTCCATAATGGATGCACCAATTTACATTCTCACCAACAGTGTAGGAGGGTTCCCTTTTCTCCACACCCTCTCCAGCATTTGTTATTTGTAGACTTTGAAATAATGGCCATACTGACCGATATGAGCTGGTACCTCATTGTAGTTTTTTTGTTTTTGTTTTTGTTTTTTTTTAAAAGGGCGTGTGAGGGAGGGGACATCAGACTGAGGTCAAGCAAGGAGCAAGGGCGCATCAGGACAGGGAGGAACCCGGCGACATCTTTCCGGATAGTCTACTGATGACCCCAGAAGGTTGATTTTTTTTTTTTAAATTTTATTTATTTATTTTATGTATTTATGGCTGTGTTGTGTCTTCGTTTCTGTGCGAGGGCTTTCTCTAGCTGCGGCAAGCGGGGGCCACTCTTCATCGCGGTGCGCAGGCCTCTCACTATCGCGGCCTCTCCCGTTGCGGAGCACAGGCTCCAGACGCGCAGGCTCAGTAACTGTGGCTCACGGGCCTAGTTGCTCCGCGGCATGTGGGATCTTCCCAGACCAGGGCCCGAACCCGTGTCCCCTGCATTGGCAGGCGGACTCTCAACCACTGCGCCACCAGGGAAGCCCGCTCATTGTAGTTTTGATTTGAACTACTACTAATTTTTCTAATAATTAGCGATGTTGAGCACCTTTTCACGTGTCTGTTGGCCATCTGTATGTTTTTGGAGAAATGTCTATTTAGGTCTTCTGCTCATTTTTCAATTGGGTTGTTTGTTTTTTTGTTATTGAATTTTTTGAGCTGTTTGTATATTTTTGGAAATTAAGCCCTTGTTGGTCGCATCATTTACAAATATTACCTCCCATTCTGAGGGTTGTCTTTTCGTTTTGTTTATGGTTTCCTTTGCTGTACGAAAGCTTATAAGTTTGATTAGGTCCCATTTGTTTATTTTTGCTTTTATTTCTATTGCCATGGGAGATTGACATAAGAAAACATTGGTACGATTTACGTCAGAGAATGTTTTGCCTATGTTCTTTTCTAGGAGTTTTATGATGTCATGTCTTATACTTAAGTCTTTAAACCTTTTTTTTTTTGGCCGCACTGTGCGGCTTGTGGGATGTTAGTTCCCCAACCAGGGGTTGAACCTGGGCCCTTGGCAGTGAAAGCACCAAGTCCTAACCACTGGACCGCCAGGAAATTCCCTCTTTAAACCATTTTGAGTTTATTTTTGTGTATGGTGTGAGGGTGTGTTCTAACTTCATTGATTTATATGTGACTGTCCAACTTTCCCAATACCACTTGCTGAAGAGACTGTCTTTTCTCCATTGTATACTCTTGCCTCCTTTGTCAAAGATTAATTGACCATAGGTGTGTGGGTTTATTTCTGGGCTCTCTATTTTGTTCCATTGTTCCGTATGTCTGTTTTTGTGCCAATACCATGCTGTTTTGATTAGTGTATCTTTGTAGTATTGGCTGAAGTCCCCAGCAGGAGGGTTATGCCTCCTGCTTTGTTCTTCTTCCTCAGGATTGAGATAGCTGTTTTTTTTTTTTAAACCACTTTATGGAGTTATGATTGACATACAAAAAGCTGTACATATTTAATGTATTTAACCAGATGAATTTGGTGATAAATACAATTGACCCTTGAACAACATAGGTTTGAACTGCATGGGTCCGCTTATATGTGGATTTTTTTTTTTCAATAGTAAATACCACAGTATGACACAATCTGCAGTTGGTTGAATTCACAGGTGTTGAACCGTGGGTACAGAGGGCCGACTATAAGTTTTTCATGTATTTTCATCTGTGCAGAGGGTGTGTACCTCTAAGGCCTGCGTTGTTCAAGGGTTGATTGTATATACCCATGATACCATCACCACAATCTATGCCATAAACATATTATCGCCTCCAAAAGTTTCCTCCTGCCTATTTATTTACTTATTATAATTATTTTTTTGTGATGTAACCTAACACCTAACATAAGATCTACCCTCTTTCATGTTCCTCAACTGATTTGATTTCCCCATCACACCTGGGAGGTAGGAGGCACTACTTTATGGCTGAGGGAGCTGAAGCTTGGAGCCAGCAGTCTTGCAGCTGCTTGGTAACAGAACGGGGCCTGGAGCTGGTCCCCTGGCTCCTCCTGGCTCCTGAGCCCACTCTGGTTGCTGGGGAGCTGGAGGTCCCCTCAGTACTGGGGATGTTGTGGTAGCTTCTTCTCTCCATGTGTGATGGGCATGGACCAGGACTAGCCCAGTTTCCCTCCTCTTGCTCACCTTGCTGTGTCCAGTCTTGAAGATGGCTCTCTGTCCCCTCAGGCAGACCCCTGGCCTCTCCACACGTAGCTCCTCCTCTTGGGAAGGAGTGGGGGAAACCTTCCAAGGGTGGCAGGTCAGTGGGCCTTGGCCTAGGAGAGAGGGCTTCCTTTCCCAATGGGGCAGCTCTTAAATCTTCTCCTCTGCAGGGAGCAGGCTGGTCTCTGCAGACAGGCTTCTGGGGCCCACCCTGCCTTGGCTAGAGAGAGGGTCCTGACTAGCAGTCTTTCAGCACAGGGTAGGGGGCAGAGCAGGGGGTGGGGGCAGACCTCCAGCCAGGATGGTTCCCTATACCAGGCACAGCCTTGTCAGCAGACTCACCTGTGGGTCCATCTTTGAGCCCAAAGGAAGAGTGCCTGGGCCTGAGGAAGATGGGACAGCAGCTGCCTGACTCTGAAGGGTCAGACCTGATTTGCCTAAGCCTGGGGTCTGTCTTTGGCTACTTTAATCAGTTGTGGCTGGAGTGCTTCAGCCTCCTCTAAGCTCTCTTAGTGACCCCTCCCCTGGCTGGCCGGGGGCTAGAGGGAAGGAGTAGCTCATTCAACTATCTCCTGCCCTGGCCAGGTCTCGTACCTGGGGTGTTACATGTCGTATCTCATTTAAAACAACCCCTTGCAAGGTGGTAATCATTAAACCCACTTTACAGATGAAGAAACTGAGTTTCAGAGAGGTTGCTATTGGCCAAGCCTCGGCATTAGTAAGTGGCAGAGTTGGGACTTGAAGTCAAGTCTGGTTCTGATCCCCAGACCCATAAGATGCCTGACCTGGCCCAGGCTGGTGGTAGCCCCCATCTCCTGCAAGAATGGGAAATGGGAAGGAGGCACTCTATAGACTGTCAGTCCACGAGGGCAGGTCTCAGATTGAATGAATGTGTGCCTGAATCTCAGTACTTGCTCTGCTGTTTGATTTGTAGGAAAAGGGGGTCCTTATTGAGAATCCACTGGTTTGAGAGTCTGGAGGCCTGGGTTCTGGGCCTACCTGGCCAGGGCCCATCCCCCTGTGGGCCTCATATTCATAAGGAAGGAGACGGAACTCTCCACTCTGAGGGTCATTTGGGCTGAGCACCCCAGTCCTAAGAAACCAGGCTGTAGACCCAAAGACCTCAGGCTGTGGCCTGTTGCCAGTGGGAAATCTGGCAAGTGGCCTGATATGGCCCCTGTGTGTGTGGCTTGTGAGACGGGCAAGTGAGGGGCCATCTGGGGTTGGTGGTCCAGAATGTCAGAGGCCACAGGCCCCTGCTAGACACATGAGCACCACCTGCCCCCATCTCTACCTGACCTAGCCATAAACAAATTATTTGGCTCTAGGTGCCCTTTGGTCTCTGAGAGAAGCTTTTGGAGCAGCCTGTCCTTCCCTATCCATGTCAGGGCTGGGGACCTTGCCCAGGATCTGTGGACTGACAGCTCTCTGCATGCCGGGCTGACCTTCCTCCGCGCGGTGAGCCCTTCTGGCCAGGCCAGGTGCAGCCTGCACTTCCCACAATAGCCACAAGGTGGCACCCAAGCACCATGTCAGGCAGAGGCTGCCTCGATTCAGGCCTGTGCTGCAGAGTCTGTGCCTGGGGGAAAGAGTATTCTGTGCCTGGCAGGGCTAGTTAGAGATGCCTCATCCTTGGACATTCCTGGTGCACACAGCCCCCTCCCTGTGAGCCTGAGTCAGTCAGAACACACCGGTGTCAGGGCCTGGGACAGGAGACCTGGCTCTGTGTGGCCCTAGCAAGTTGCCTGCTCTCTTTTTGAGCCTCAGTGTGCTCTCCTGAAAAATGGGCATAATAATAACACCAATCCCATCTTCATTCACTCATTCATTCAATACATATTTATTGAGCACCCAGTAGGCTATGTGTAGTATAGAGCTGTGAACAAGCAAAGCCTCGCAGTGATGTTCTAAGGATCAAATGAGGTAACGTCTGTAACTTATTCTGCACAGTTACTAACACAGTGTGGACTCTATAAATATTGGCTAAGACTTTCTCTCTAATCCTCACAACCTGTGTGTGGTTGGCCCCCACATTTTATAGAGAAGGAAACCGGTAAAGGCTACACACTTGTCCAAAGCCATGCAGCCTGTAAGTGGCAGAGCTGGGACCTGAACTTGGGCTGTCTGACTCTAACCCCACTGCTGCTTGTTTCCACATTTAGTGTGTGTGTGTGTGTGTGTGCACACGTGCGTGCATCCTCAGCTCTCTCCAAATCTCCCCCAGGGGACCTGGGACCAACCTGGGTCACCTCCTCAGACCTTCCCATCCAGATCCTCAGCCTCCTCCCTCCCCCACAGTCTCCGACTTCTCCTGCAGGTTTGGTTCTTCTGGAAGGGGAAGTCTGTGGCCACCAATGATTCAGGGGCCTGAGAAAGTCCCAAGCCCAGCTCCCTTCTGCTTTCACCTAGGATCAAGTCCTGCAGGGGAACAGAGGTCAGAGCTATTCAGGCCCAGCCCTGGTCCATCGTGATGACCCATCACACTGAGCTCAGACCTTTCCTAAGGGGCAGAGAGCGGAGGGCCCATGAGATTTTCTCTCTCAGAGAGACTATGGGGCCCCCATCTGATTGGAAGGGGGCTGTGGGACACGTCTTGAAGTCGTGTGTCTATAGCAGGCTCTCTGCTTCTGCATAAATTGTGGGGTTATCTGGGGGCAAAGGAAGCAGAGGAGGGAGGGTCCTGGAGCTCACAGGTATATGTCTGAGCAGAGAGAGACAGTGGAGGCAGCTGTCAGCCCTCACTCCCTCTGGATGCCCCCAGGCTGTGTTCCCTTTCCTCATGTATTTTGAGTGTCTCCTGCTTGTCTTACTGACCCGCAACTGTGAGCCCCTGGGAAGAGGTAGGGTCTGCCCCACACATCTCGCCTGCTGACCAGGGAGTCTGGAGGTGGAAGGCTGAGGAAGGCTCCCATTCCTGCCAGGGTGTCGAGCATTGTCTGGGTAGAAAAACCCTGGGATTCATTCTGGGCTTGGCCGCCACCAGCTGGGTGACCTTGGGTAATGATGGGAGGTCCCCGGACCTCAGCTTCCTCATCTGTGGAACAGTAGGGATATTTCTATACGGCTCTAGAATCTACCGACCATGCTCACCTTTGTCATGGCAACCAGCTCTCATGATAACACTTCGGGGAAGGTATCTCATTTAACAAATGATAAAACTGGGCTTGGAGAGGCCAAGTAACATCTCAGACTGACCTCTGAGCTGTCCTCCCCTCCCAGCTTATTTTCTGGTCTCATCCAGCTTGGGGAGGGCAGGGAGAGCCTCTAACTGACACTGCAAACTCTAGAACCTGGGACAGAGCCTGGCACGGATCAAGGGGGCAAACATATTTTTTGAATTGCTGGCTCCAAATCCTGTGCATTTTTCATTCCACCGAGCAATCAGTCATTTAATGAATGTTTACCCTGGGCCAGGACTGTGATTGGCAGTTTATGTACGTTGTCTTTAACCTCACAATCCCATGAAACAGATATGACCTCCCCAATTTACAGATGAAGAAACAAAGACTCAGAGAAGTTAGATAACGTACATAAGTTTACACAGCTGGTTAAATGGCAGGGATTTGAGCCCAAATTAGTCTCACTTCAAAGCTAGTATGTCCATACAGGAAAAGCTTGTATGAGGTGGGTAAACTTAATATCTCTGAGTCTCAGCTTACTTATCTATGTTATAGGGATACTAATTCCCACCTCATGGGGCTTATCTGAAGGGTACATGGGCTGATGCGTAGAAGATGTTTAGCTCTGAGATAGTGACCTTTTGTTTGCCACTGTCATCATCTTTACATCACCCTTCCTGCCTCTCTCCTGAGGCTGGTGTGAGGAAAAATGGGCTAACAGGGGGAGGTCCTCTGTGAACTGCCTCGGGGTTGGGAGGCCCATGGTCATGTTGACTGCCAGACCTCTCTTCCCCGTCAGGGATGTAGTCCTCGGCTCGGGGGAGGGCCCAGACCCTGCTCCCCGGGTGTGGAGGGTGTGCTGTCCCACCAAGTGTCCTGGGATGGGGTGGGCGAGTGGAGGACCAGAGCTAGGGCAACCCTCCCCAGACTGAGGGCATCCATGAGGCTCTGGGGAGCCGGGAGGTGCCTCAGACAACCAGGCTACAGCTGAGGGTTATACCAGCCCCAGCGTGACAGCAGGGTATCAGTGGTGCACCTGGGCCTGGGCATCTTGGAGAAACCTGGGCACCAACAGGGACCTCGGTGCCCCCAAGGGCTGGGAAAGTTTGGGCCACTGCAGAGAAAGTTTTGGCGGCTCAAACTTTTCTCACTCTGAGCTCATCACTCTGCGTCCCTGAGGTTGGCTGAGTGATTTGCCACCAATTAGGCCATAATGAGCTGGACCTTGGTGGCCTGTGAGGCTCCCCGTGGGACAAAGGCTCAGCAGGACACGTGGGGCCCAGTTACAGCAGCCTGAGCCTGACGCTGGGTCCAGCGGTGGCCTGAGCCCCAAGGAGCTCTGCCTGCCCACACGTGCCCACTTTGCTTGCCTGGCCAAACTTTTAATGAGTGGAAAAGGCTACTTCTTTCACTTGACTCTGGTCCAGCCATGCCACCTGGGTCCTGCTCACTCCCTCCTTAAAGAGCCAGAGCAATTTCTGGAATATGGCTTATTGCAGTTTAAATTGATCAGTCAACAAGATGGGTCATGTGAGGTCTAGATGCTGAGCCACTGTGTGACCCTGGGCAAGACCTAGTCCTCTCTAGGCCTTAGTTCTCAGGGGTAATAATCACAGGGTTGGCATGAGACCCAAGTGAGATAATGGAAACTGTAAAGTGCTGGCTACCTGTGAATGGTCATTATTGCCCTTAGTTATTATTATCACAGTAGCCTGGCTGGGACCTTGACCCTGATCCCCGCTCCTAGCTGAATTAAGCCACCTCTGACCTGGGTGCTCACAGAGGCAGCAGTGGGGCCCCTCCCTGCTCTGCTGGCCCCTGGCCTGCCCTCTGCTCCAGGCTGGGCCCACCAAGCTCTTGTGCTGTTTCTAGGTTTCTCTTGGCCCAACCTCCCTTTCCCGCTCTCCTTCCCTGCCTTCTAGGCCTGCAGACAAGCACCATCATGAGTGTAAGAGCCTTGATATATAATAAGTCCAACGCTTATTTCATAGATGGGGAAACCGAGGCCTGGGAGGAGCAGGTCTTGAACCAGGAATTCCTTCCTTTTCTGGGAACTCATAACAATAAACCTCTGTGCACATGTAGGGCTTTTAGTGTCTTTTGACCTTCTCAGCAACCATGCGGGTAGGTAGGCATCCATCTGTTCACTTGTTTATTGTGGTTTAGCTTACAGGCTCTAAAGCCAGACTGACTGGGTTCAGATTCTTTTTTTTTTTTTTAATTAATTAATTAATTAATTAATTTTTGGCTGTGTTGGGTCTTTGTTGCTGCGCGTGGGCTTTCTCTAGTTGCAGCAACGGGGGCCACTCTTTCTTGCAGTGCGCGGGCTTCTCATTGTGGTAGCTTCTCTTGTTGCAGAGCACGGGCTCTAGGAGCGCAGGCTCAGTAGTTGTGGCGCACAGGCTTAGTTGCTCCGCGGCATGTGGGATCCTCCCGGACCAGGGCTCGAACCCGTGTCCCCTGCATTGGCTGGCAGACTCTTAACCACTGTGCCACCAGGGAAGTCCTGGGTTCAGATTCTATCTCCACATTTATCAGACACATCTCTGTGTCCGTTTTCTCAAATGGGAAAACAATAGTGCTTGCTTCAAATGGTTGTTGTATTAAATGAGTTAGAATCTGTAAAATATTTGGAACGGGGCCTAGTGCACAGTGGGTTCTCAATTAATATTAGCTATATCTCTTGTTATAATTCAATCATTAAGTCAGCAAACATTAATTGGGTTCCTACTGAAAAGGGAAACCTCATACGCTGTTGGTGGGAATGTAAATTGATACAGCTACTATGGAAAACATTATGGAGGTTCCTTAAAAAACTAAAAATAGAATTACCATATGACCCAACAATCCCACTACTGGGCATATACCCAGAGAAAACCATAATTAAAAAAACCACATGCACCCCAATGTTCATAGCAGCACTATTTACAATGACCAGGACATGTAAGCAACCTTAATGTCCATCAACAGAGGAATGGATAAAGAAGATGTGGTTCATATATACAATGGAATATTACTCAGCCATAAAAAGGAATGAAATTGGGTCATTCGTAGAGATGTGGTTGGACCTAGAGAGTGTTATACAGAGTGAAGTAAGTCAGAAAGAGAAAAGCAAATATCGTATAATAACACATATATGTGAAATCTAGAAAAATGGTATATATGATCTTATTTGAAAAGCAGAAATAGAGACATAGATGTAGAGAACAAATGCATGGATACCAAGGGGGAAAGGGGTGGGGAGGGAGGAATTGGAAGACTGGGATTCACACATACATTATTGATACTATGTATAAAATAGACAACTGATGGGAACACACTGTATAGCACAGGGAACTCTACCTAATGCACTGTGGTAGCCTAAATGGGAGGGAAGTCCAAAAGGGAGGGGATATCTGTGCGTGTATGGCTGATGCATTTTGTTGTGCAGTGGAGGCTAACACAACATTGTAAAGCAACCATACTCCAGTAAAAATTAATAAAAAATAAAAAAATTGGGCTCCTACTATGTGCTGAGCTTGGTGTGCTAGGCCCTGGGGATATAGCTGTGAATGAGACTGACATTTTGGGCTCAATTTTGTGAAATAAAACCATAATTTCAAGACCAGGAGGTGTGGCAGGCTGAGGTGGGGATAAGCCAGGGACACAGCAGAGAGGTCCTGACCCGCCTTGGGGTGGAGGGAGGCACACACAGTCAGGGAAGTCTTCCCAGAAGAGGTGAAGGGGCCATCATTTATTGAGTGCTTAGACTAGGTCGGGCCCTGTGCTAAGTGCTTTATATCCATTATCTCAGTCCATCCTCACACAAACCTGTGAGGTAGATGGTGCTCTCTCTTTTTAAAAAAAATTATTTTATTGACATATAGTTATTTACAACGTTGTGTTAATTTCTCCTGTACAGCAAAGTGATTCAGTTATACACATATATGTATATTCTTTTTTATATTCTTTTCCATTATGGTTTATTACAGGATATTGAATATAGTTCCCTGTGCTATACAGTAGGACCTTGTTGTTCATCCATTCTGTATATAATAGTTTGTATCTGCTAATCCCAAACTCCCAATCCATTCTCTCCCCACTCCCCTACCACAAGTCTGTTCTCTATGTCTGTGAGTCTGTTTCTGTTTCATAGATAGGTTGATTTGTGTCATGTTTTAGGTTCCACATATAAGTGATACAGGGTATTTGTCTTCCTCTTTCTGACTTACTTCACTTAGTATGATAATATCTTGGTCCATCCATGTTGCTGCAAATGGCATTATTTCATTCTTTTTTTATGGCTGAGTAGTATTCCATTGTATATATATACCACATCTTCTTTATCCATTCCTCTGTTGATGGACGTTTAGGTTGTTTCCATGTCTTGGCTATTATGAATAGTGCTGCTACGAATATTGGGGTACATGTATCTTTTTGAATTATAGTTTTCTCTGGGTATATGCCTAGGAGTGGGATTGCTGGGTCATGTGGTAACTCTGTTTTTAGTTTTTTGAGGAACCTCCATACTGTTTTCCATAGTGGCTGCACCAATTTACATTCCCACCAACAGTGTAGGAGGGTACCCTTTTCTCCACACCCTCTCCAGCATTTGTTTTTTGTAGACTTTTAAATGATGGCCATTCTGACTGGTGTGAGGTGGTACCTCATTGTAGTTTTGATTTGCATTTCTCTAATAATTAGCAATGACAGATGGTGCTCTCTTTTCACTGAAGAGAAAATTGATGGTTAAGTTACTTGTCTAAGATCCCAGTCAGTAAACAGTGAGGCTGGGGTCCAATCCAGTGTTGTCTAACCCCAAGTCTTGTCCCCTTTCTTCTCCCATGAGGGAGCTTGTGGTGGTGGTTATGACAGGCAGATGGGATGGGCAGGATGGGGGATGTGGCCCTAGATAGAGAAGAGATGCTGTCACAGGCAATGCTGGCTTTGCTGATGAGGGCCCAGATCCAGGGTGTCCCCTCCACCTCTGGCAGAGAGGCAGACTGTATAGTGGTTACCAGCAGAGGCCCTGCCCCCAGGCTGCCTGGGTTTCAATCCACTCACTACCAGTGTGACCTAGAGCAAGATACTTAACTTTTCTGTGCCTCAGTTTCCTCCTCTGTAAAATAGGAATAATGATAATAGCAAATGCTTGTAGTAATTCCAAGTGCTTTTTTCTAAGAATTTTACAACTCTTACTTACTTAATCATCATGGTCTCATGCCCCCCCCCTTTTTTTCTGCCAGGTGGGGATAACACCTGGATAATTGTAAGATATAAGTTAGTTAATACACACAGAGCACTTAGAGCAGTGCTTGGTACATAGGAAATGCTCAGTAAATGTTAGTTATTATTATTATCCAGCACTACAGAGTGGCCAGAAGGCCACAAAGAGAATCCTTAAAAAATAATGAAGCACATGATGATGATAACAATAACAATAATAATAATCCGTGCCCTCATAGCTCTACAAGCACTTTTCAGTGTCACTTTCCAGGAACTTCCACATCTATCCTTTCATTGGCGAATAAGGAGGCAAGTGTGTTCCAAAGTGTATTTCATGCAACACAGTTCCACAGGATGCCAAGAGTGTCTTTTAAAGAAGAGGTTTTCTGTTCAACTTAGTTTGGAAAACACTGAATTAAACCAAGGCAAACAGTTTTCTTCTCTGAGAGGCTCTAATTCACTAAAATGCATTGTCAGCCTCCACAAAAGCAGAGGGAGATACAGTATCCAGTGTTTCTCCAAATTATTGGGCCATGGAATCCCTTGCTCTGAGGAGCATCTGTGTGGGTTGTGAGGCCTGGAAGACACATGAAAACACTGGAGTAAAGAACTTTGGCTTTGAGTCACTTCCTGGCTGTGTGCCTTCTGGTCAAGTCATTGTGATCCTAGGCCTCAGTGTTCCTATCTGTGAAATGGAAATAACGGTACACATCTGACAGGTCCCATCAGCGTTGGTATGTAGACTAAACAAGGTAACTGGCGTAACAATGCACCCAGCATAATTCCTGGCTAATGGTAAATGGGCAGTATGCGCATTATCGATACAGCAACCCTATTACCCCCATCCAAATAAGCAGAGCTCAGGGAGGTTAGCAAGTAGCTCCCGAGCCCCTTCAATTTCATGAGTATGGCTAGAGCACCCACACAGCTCCAGCTGAGGGCTGAGGGCGCCACAGACTTTCCCTTTTAGGGTCATCGGTTTTGGTGGGGCGAGGGAGAGTGCACCGGGGTCCCCAGCCTAGTCCTCGGTGGCAGCCGAGCCGGGGGGCCGGGGGAGGGGGGCGGTATGGGAGGGCTCCCGGTGTACAGCCGGGGGCAGCGATGGACACGCCTAGTGGGAAGCTGCGGAAGCTCTGCAGCCGGCGTCTGCGTTGCTAGGAGACGGCCTCTGGCGGCTTCGCCCAGCCAGGTTGCCAAGGCCGAGCTTCTCTGGCTGCCGCGCTCCCGCGGGGCTCGTTAGCTCCACCCGGCCGGCCGCCGCCGCCCCGGCCCCGGGGAGCCAGGCCACCTCGCAAACAGCGGACCCGCCGCGCGCTGACGAAGCCCGGGGGAGACTAGCGGCGTCTTGAACCGCCGGGCTGGCGGCGCGCCCGCGAGCACTAGGCCTCGGGGACCCGCCGCCGGGACCGAGGGCGCTCGAGGCAGATGCGCCGCCCGCCCGCGGCCGCGCGGGAGCGCCTGAGTCCACGGAATGACGCGGGCGGGGCAGCCGGCCGGAGCCGAGGGTGGCACCGCCGCCCAGACCCAGACGGGCCCTTGCCGGCGGCCTGGGCGGGCTTGGGGCGGGTGCCATCAGGGAAGGCGCTTGCTAACCTTCCAGTTTAGTGGGCAGAAGCCAGTAGGGTGGGACCTGGGGCACAGGGTTGCCTGCCAGATGCAGCACCGATCCTTACGCTTGCTCACTCGGCTATTTAAAGAGCAACTCTGAAGGCTTGAAACCACGGTCCGAGGCTGGTAGAGCTGTAGGAGAAGGTCTTGGCTTTAAGATTTGTGGATGCCTCAGTTTAATTTTTCCACCTTATTACCTGGCAGTAGTTGGTTTTTCTCAACGACTATTTTTTCTGTTCTAGCCTTAAACCCAGTTAATTTTCTCCACCCCTTACCAAAGGAAAAATAACAAAATCAATCCAGGATGTCTAAGCCTCATCTTAAAGCCTATACTTTCACTTGTTAGCCACGCAGGTGAGAGTATCCCGGGTCTCAGGATGTGTATCAACTCTCCAAGTAGCCTGACTGTCTTGGAGAACAGAGCCTGTGCCCATGGCTTAGCAGACAAGGGCTGTGCTTGTGATGCTCTGTTTGGCCTCAGGCGTTCTGAGTGGGGGCCTAGTGCTGCCTGTCTTCCCTTTTTGCTGTATCCTTATCCCCTTGGTCCAGAAAGCTATAATGCTGTCCCTCTGCGAATAGCTCGTATTTCCTTATACCTAAGGCCTCGCTCTTTATGCCGTGCTGCCTGCTGCCTGCACTGTTACATTGCATTGGCACGTGCTGCTGCCTATTTGCAGATGGCTTCCTAACAATAGTAACCAGCGCACTATGCATTACTCCTCTCTTCCTCCCCAGCCCCAGCCCCACCCCCAGACCTCTGCTCTTAGGGTCATGTTTGACTGGAGTGGGATAGGGAAGATTTGGCTGCTATGTAGAAAAGGTCAAGAAGCCAAGTCTTGGCTAAGAATGAAATTTGGTCAAAAGTTACCTCTCTGACTCTTTAAAATGCTATATTTTATAAAATTAAAAAAATTTCCCGTTCAAGTATTCCCTTTCACATATTTAAGTACATTAAGGTGTGAGTTACATGGACGACAAAGGAACTTTAGCACATTTTAAAATACCCACATCATCATCTAAGATCAAAGTTGGCTGCTTGAGGACCTCTTCTGAGTTTGTGACTAGGGTGAGAACTCTGAAGGGGAGAGTTCTTAGGAAACACCTGGCTTGGGGAGCAGGCTAACCATTTTGGAATTAGGGAGTGGGTGCAGTGTGCTAGAATGGATGGCAGCACTGTTGTGGCGCCCAGGCAGAGGTTTGCATAGTGTGGGAGGCAGTTCTATAGTCCTCAGTTCCCCTCTGCCCTTGGCCTAGCTTCTAAGGTTACAACCAGCATTGTAACTTTTATTTATTTATTTATTTATTTATTTATTTATTTATTTATGGCTGTGTTGGGTCTTCATTGCTGCACACGGGCTTTCTCTAGTTGTGGCGAGCGGGGGCTACTCTTTGTTGTGGTGCGCGGGCTTCTCATTGCGGTGGCTTCTCTTGTTGCAGAGCATGGGCTCTAGGTGCGCGGGCTTCAGTAGTTGTGGCACGCGGGCTCAGTAGTTGTGGCTCGTGGGCTCTAGAGCTCAGGCTCGGTAGTGGTGGCGCATGGGCTTAGTTGCTCCGCAGCATGTGGGATCTTCCCGGACCAGGGCTCGAACCGTATCCCCTGCATTGGCAAGTGGATGCTCAACTACTGCACCACCAGGGAAGCCCCCCCAGCATTATAACTTTTGACTTGGTTGTGATGAAATTAACTTGGGTGGCAATCACGGCTACTCTGTTCCTGAAGGTACAGAGGTGGCACTGGAGGCAGACTGCTGTAAGGAAGTTAGGGGAGACCCACCCCGGTGGTACTGTTCTCACAACTCCTCCCCACCCCCACAAACAAAATAAAACAAAGCAAGCAAGCAAAACCCCTCCAGGTAGCCTGTTGTATTTTCAGTTCCGCCCAGGATGATCCTCTCTTTAGCCTGTATTGTTTCCCAAGGGCTTCATCTGGCCTAATGCTTGGTCAGGACCCACGTCTTGACAGGAACTGAGGAGAGAGACTTCCTTCCTGCTCAGAGGGAAGAGGGTCCCTCCTGGGTCTGCAGGGCTACACTCCCACCTGTGCTACAAGGAAAAACACACCGGCCAGGAGTCAGATATGGTTCTACCTCTCTGCTCAGTCTCTCACTCACCAGGGCCTTGGACAAGTCAATTCTTTGTCCTTAGCAGCATCTTGGGCAGAATAGCCCTTGAGGGATCTTTCAACTCTTGAGTCTCCTTCCACATCCAGGCCTAGGTGAGGCAGGAGGGAACAGGGAAGAAGTCTTGGCGCAGATTGTATAGTGTACTTCACAGCAGGGCCTGCATGAGGGAGGAGTTGGATAAGAAGGGCTGGGTAAGACCTGGGGGTGGGATGAACAGTTAATGATTCTTGGGCTGGAAGCTAACCTTCAGGTTCTCTTAAGGCTTCACAGAAGTGAGACCTGGGGGTTTGCTGCAGCCTCTCCTCCTTTGCTGGGGCTTAGTTTTCCCATCCCTCACTTCTTGTCTGGCACCAAACTTGGCTGTTTGTCACAAGGCTCACATTAAATTGTGACCGTGAAAAGTGTAAAGTGGGGTAGAAATACAAGGACGGGGCCCTGCTTTGTCACGGGCAAGGCTAGGATGTCTTTAATATTTGGGATCTGGGGAAGCGGGTTGCAGGGGTGGGTGGATGGCTCATGCTCCAGTCCTCTGCCCTGGGAGCTCCCCACATGGGAGATGGGTAGTAGGGTGTCAGGAAGAGCTCGAAATGGGGAAGGGCAGGCTCGATAGTCAGCCTCTGTGCCAAGTATGGCAGTACCAGTTACTACAATTTTGAAACACTAGATACTATTTTTTTTTTCTTTCCAATCTCAGCATTTTATTTTGTATTTATTTATTTATTTATTTATTATTTATTTATTTTTTAACCTCTTTATTGGAGTATAATTGCTTTACAATGGTGTGTTAGTTTCTGCTTTATAACAAAGTGAATCAGTTATATGTATACATATGTCCCCATATCTCCTCCCTCTTGCATCTCCCTCCCTCCCACCCTCCCTATCCCACCCCTCTAGGTGGTCATAAAGCACCGAGCTGATCTCCCTGTGCTATGCGGCTGCTTCCCACTAGCTATCTATTTTATGTTTGGTAGTGTATATATGTCCATGCCACTGTCTCACTTGTCCCAGCTTACCATCGCCCCTCCCCGTATCCTCAAGTCCATTCTCTAGTAGGTCTGCATCTTTATTCCCGTCTTGCCCCTAGGTTCTTCTGACCATTTTTTTTCTTTTCTTTTTTTTTTTAGATTCCATATATATGTGTTAGCATACAGTATTTGTTTTTCTCTTTCAGACTTACTTCACTCTGTATGACAGACTCTAGGTCCATCCACCTCACTACAAATAACTCAGTTTCATTCCTTTTTATGGCTGAGTAATATTCCATTGTATATATGTGCCACATCTTCTTTATCCATTCATCTGTTGATGGACACTTAGGTTGCTTCCATGTCCTGGCTATTGTAAATAGAGCTGCAATGAACATTTTGGTACATGACTTTTTTTGAATTATGGTTTTCTCAGGGTATATGCCCAGTAGTGGGATTGCTGGGTTGTATGGTAGTTCTATTTTTAGTTTTTTAAGGACCCTCCATACTGAAATACTAGATACTATTTGGAAATGGCTGGGGCCCCAAGCTCCCTGAGAACCCCCAGCCACATTGGCCCCCAGAAACCCTGTGTGGACCCCATCAGGGGTTGACCTGGTGCTCATTGGCTCACACACCATCAGTGCTGCTGTCCTCGGGCTGACCCCTGTGTCTGTGTGTCCACCGACCAGGGTGCGCACCTGGACCCTGGTGGGAAGACCACTTCCCCAGGGATGGTGCCGGAGTTCCCAGATGCACTCGTGGGCCCCTGAGGCTGTGGCTGCGGGATGGTGCCTGAGTCACTCTTGCTTGGCAGCTTGTGGGACTCCTGCCTCCACTGTGAGGTGTATCTGTTGTTAAATTTGTGTGTGTGTGTGTGTGTGTGTGTGTGTGTGTTTGTAAAAGATGCTACTCTGCACACATTTTACCCTTGGAGAATTCCTACTCATTCTTTTTTTTTTTCTTTTTAATTTTTATTGGAGCATAGTTGATTTACAATGTTGTGTTTGTGTCAGGTGTACAGCAAAGTGAATCAGTCATACATATACATGTAGCCACTCTTTTTTAGGTTCTTTTCCCATATAGGCCATTACAGAGTACTGAGTAGAGTTCCCTGTGCTATACAACAGGTCTTTATTTGTTATCTATTTTATATATAGGAGTGTGTGTATGCCAGTCCCAATCTCCCAATTTAGCCCTCCCCTCTTTAACCCCTGGTAACCATAAGTTTGTTTTCTACATCTGTGATTCTATTTTTGTTTTGTAGATACGTTCATTTGTACGCTTTTTTTAGATTCCACATATAAGCGATAACATATGATAATTGTCTTTCTCTGTCTGACTTACTTCACTTAGTATGATAATCTCCAGGTCCATCCATGTTGCTGCAAATGGAATTATTTTGTTCTTTTAATTTTTTCCCTATTTTTTGGCTGACCTGCACAGCATGTGGGATCTTAGTTCCCTGACCAGGGATCAACCTGTGCCCCCTGCTGTGGAAACGTGGCATCCCAACCACTGGGCTGCCAGGGAAGTCCCTATTTCATTCTCTTTTATGACTGAGTAATATTCCATTGTATATATGTACCACATCTTCTTTATCCATTCCTCTTTGATGGACATTTAGGTTGCTTCCATGTCCTGGCTATTGTAAATAGTGCTTCAATGAACAATGGGGTGCATGCATCCTTTTGCATTATGGTATTCTCCAGATATTTGCCCAGTAGTGGGATTTCTGGGTCATATGGTAGTTCTACTTTTAGTTAGTTTGTTTGTTTTTTTAATTAATTAATTAATTAATTAATTAATTTATGGCTGTGTTGGGTCTTCGTTTCTGTGCGAGGGCTTTCTCTAGTTGTGGCAAGTGGGGGCCACTCTTCATCGCGGTGCGCGGGCCTCTTACTATCGCGGCCTCTCTTGTTGCGGAGCACAGGCTCCAGACGCGCAGGCTCAGTAGTTGTGGCTCACGGGCCTAGTTGCTCCGCGGCATGTGGGATCTTCCCAGACCAGGGCCCGAACCCGTGTCCCCTGCATTGGCAGGCAGATTCTCAACCACTGCGCCACCAGGGAAGCCCTACTTTTAGTTTTTTAAGGAACCGCCATACTGTCCTCCATAGTATCAATTTACATTCCCACCAACAGTGCAAGAGGGTTCCCTTTTCTCCACACCCTCTCTGCATTTATTGTTTGTAGATTTTTTGATGATGGCCATTCTGACCGGTGTTAGGTGCTATCTCACTGTAGTTTTGATTTTCATTTCTCTAATGATCAGAGATGCTGAGCATCTTTTCGCGCACTGTTAAGTATTTTGACAGTCACTGCTGGATAGGGGTGGGGACAGCAGGGTGAGGAATTCTGTTCTGGCATCTGGTCTCTCCACTGTGGGGACAGGGTGGCAAGACCTGGCGGGTTTGTGGTCTCCCTCAGCTGTGGTGAAGAGGATTGAGGGTGCCCAATCCAGCCCATCGGGGTTCCCACAGACCCTAGCATCTTCCCCCAACAGGCAGGGCCATCCGTTTGGTGCAGCCCACCCCCAGTTACCTGCCCTTCCTGCTAGCCAGCCCTGGCACGAGCCCCTGCTGTGCTCCCGGGAGCTGAGTCCTGCTGGGAGCTGGTGCCTGCCGAAGGCTGGGGGCCATTTCTTCCTCTACTCTCTGTGGGTAGAGCAGTTGAAGGGCCGAGTCCTTGCTTCCCTTGGCCAGTCCCTGCCACAGCTAATCTCCCCATGGCCCGTTCCTGGCAGTGAGCCCTCTCTGGCAGACCAGGCTGCACGTGGGGTGTCTTTCCCAGGCAAGCCCGCCTCCGTTGCTGGCACTGGCCCCGTTTCCCCGGAATCTTTCATGGGTCGCACCATTCCCTGTAGAATTCTCCTGGGAGCCTCCAGAGTGCCTCTCTTGCTAGTCCAGCACACAATCACTTTCCTGGATATTCCCCCTTAAACTCTCCTGGTGTTTGCAGGGTGTTTTAATGGTGCACAAAGCACGTTCGTATTTTATCTCATCAGATGCTCAGAAGCCCCTCAAAGAGGAAGTGGTACCCTGAGGCTGAGGGCCCAGGACGAGGCAGATTTCCTGACCGATTTGCTCCAACTCTGCCTTTGGGCCCTCGGCCAGGGCTTCATGGGAGACTGTGTCCTGAGGGTCTGCATGGGGCATGTGTGTGGCTATCTCTTGGGGGTGGCCATGTGGCCTCTTCTTCTGGGGGAGGCATCAGAGGGGCCAGGAGAGTCTGGATCTGCTGTGGTGGCCAGATCTGAAACCAAGAGGGGAGCTCTCTTACAAGAGCAACTGCTTTGGGATTGATCTGTAGGGGCCGTGAGAAAGGGTGGGTCGGCTGGTCTCCTGCGTTCTTAGGCCTCATGGAGACTTTCTGGGCTTGGAGTGGGCTCAGGAAGCTACCTGATGAGGGGCACTCACTAGGGACAGATGTGGGTATGGGGGTGGAGCTGGGAAGGACTAACTGTCCATCAGTTGGGTCCGCACAATATCTTAAGTGCCAAAATTTGGGGAAACGATGTTGCCCCAAACTGAAGGAGGCAACCTGAAGTTTGCAAGAGCTGGTGAACTCGCTAATCCTTCTTGGTGGTCTGTAGCAGGCTGCCGCCAAGGCCGTTTCCACCAGACGATTCGGGGATGGCTCTCTGACTTTGCCCTGGCTGTCCTTCCGTGGGTCTGCCTGGCCCCAGGGCTGAGGACAGCTTTGCGGGGTGGGAGTCCTTCCCCTGCAACCTGGTGTGCCCTGTGGCTTCGGGCCCTCCCCTTCCACCGGGCCTCCCACCACGATGGGACTGGGTTCCAGTGGAGCAATCTGTGGACTCCGGGGCTCCATTTGTTTGTCTCCCAACAGTGGGCAAGTGAGATGGGGGAAGACAATTGTTTTTTCAAAATGTCACAGTTGACTAGTCATGGTCTGTGGCCCCTTCTAAGGGGTTCCTGGGAACCACCTCCCTCTCCATCTGCCCAGTTCTTACCCCTGAGTCTGAGAGCCCCTCCAGGCTGACTCCTGTGTCCTTTTGTCATGTCCCCATCCTTCTCTAAGCACTTCCTTATTTTATGGCACAGCAAGATATTCCAGGCTCATCTTGTATTTTCTCTGCCCAAGCTCTGTAATGAGGTTTTTCTAAGAAACACTGTTTCTTTTTAGTAGAAAATGGTGTTTACAAACAAACTAAGACCTGGAATAGGTGTGTTCATCGCTGGGGTGTCATTGTTGCCAGGCTTTGTCAGGGGACTGAGCTAGGATACATGTGTATGCTTTAAACACACACATATGTGTGTATACATACATGTGTGTATATGTGATCTATCGATATCTATATGTATATCTATCCACAAATATATAGTTAAATATACACACACAAACACAATCACCCACATTGATCTATCATCTTCTTATCTCTTTCCCTATGTATCTTCTATCTATCCATCTTAACAACCAGGATTTCGTACTGATATGGGTTGGCCAAAAGGTTCATTTGGTTTTTCCGTAAGATGGCTCTAGTACTGCTTAGTTGTCTTTAACATCCTTTGAAACAATTCTGTTAGATTGGATTGTGACAGCTGTCGTATCAGCATGCACTTAAAAAAAGACTTATCAAAATTGGTGAATTTTTGTGTAGCCATTTTAATATTGAAGATGGAAGAAAAAAGCAACATTTTCAGCATATTATGCTTTATTATTTCAAGAAAGGTAAAAATGCAACTGAAATGCAAAAAAAATTTGTGCAGTGTATGGAGAAGGTGCTGTGACTGATCAAAAGTTGTTTGCGAAGTTTAGTGCTGGAGATTTCTCACTGGATGATGCTCCACCGTCAGGTAGACCAGTTGAAGTTGATAGCGATCAAAATGAGACATTAATTGAGAACAATCAGTGTTATGCCATGCGGGAGATAGCCGACATACTCAAAATATCCAAATCAAGCGTTGAAAATCATTTGCTTGGTTATGTTAATCGCTTTGATGTTTCGGTTCCACATTAAGTTAATCGAAAAAAACCTTCTTGACCCTATTTCTGCACGTGATTGTCTACTGAAACGTAATGAAAACGTTCTGTTTTTAAAACAAATTGTGACGGGTGATGAAAAGTGGATACTGTACAACAATGTGGAATGGAAGAGATCGTGGGGCAAGCGAAACGAACCACCACCAACCACACCAAAGGCCGGTCTTCATCCAGAGAAGGGGATGTTGTGTACATGGTGGGATTGGAAGGGAGTCCTCTATTATGAGCACCTCCTGGAAAACCAAACGATTAATTCCAACAAGCACTGCTCCCAATTAGACCAAATGAAAGCTGCACTCGGTGAAAAGCATCCAAAATTAGTCAACAGAAAATGCATAATCTTCCATCAGGATAATGAAAGACTGCATGTTTCTTTGACCACCAGGTAAAAACTGTTACAGATTGGCTGGGAAGTTCTGATTCATCCACTGTACTCATCAGACATTGCACCTTCCAATTTCCATTTACTTCAGTCTTTACAAAATTCTTCTAATGGAAAAAATTTCAATTCCCTGGAAGACTATAAAAGACACCTGGAACAGTTCTTTGTTCAAAAAGATAAAAAGTTTTGGGAAGATGGAAGAATGAAGTTGCCTGAAAAATGGAAGACGGTAGTGGAACAAAACAGTGAATACGTTGCTCAGCAAAGTTCTTGGTGAAAATGAAAAATGTGTCTTTTATTTGTACTTACAAACCGAAGGCACTTTTTGGCCCACCCAATACCTCCAGGTCCAATCAAACAGCTAAGATTCATTTGAACTTCCTCTCTTTCCATATATGTCAGTCCTCTAACAGTGAAGTACCAGGCTTCCATTATCTACAATATATTTACATGTTTGCTTAATCCTAGAGTACATAGAATGTAGTTTCAGAATTGCTAACTAATTCTGTGGTGGAAACCAAATCTACTGCATGGAGTCCAGTATTTGTTAGAACCTGAAGGTTTAGAGCCTAAATACTGGTTCAAAACTTACTTTTTCACCCCTTCAGTGTGTTATGTCATTCACTGGAAATATAGTTAGGTTCACTTGCTTTCATTTGTATTCTATGTTAGGGTTTCTCTCTTTTATCCTTGATTTTTATTCATTAAAAAATTGAGTATGTGAAACATTAGCACAAACTCTAAAAACATAAAACAATAAACTCTACTAAGTGTCTCTCCCCCATCTTTCCTACTCTGTTGCCACCATCTTATTCTTTTCACCCCATTTCCACCCACTCCCTGAACGTAATCAGTCTCATTAGTTTCTGGGTTACCTTCCTAAGTTTTTTTTTTTTTTCTACACTTGTGCAGATCACATATAAATTTTCTTATTTCCACCTTTCTTCCTTTCATAAAAGGTGGCATACTGTAAATATTCTTTCTCACATTTTGCTTTTTTAAAAATTAATTTTTATTGGAGTATAGTTGCTTTACAATGTTGTGTTAGTTTCTACTGTACAGCAAAATGAATCAGCCAGACATATACAAATATCCCTATCCCTTTAGGACTTCCTTCACACTTTGCTTTTTTAATTTAACAATATATTTTGGACTTCAATATATTTTTCTACTTTTGTATGATTTGATTTTTCAAAAAATAGCATACTTTCACATATTACTTTTATAGTGATCAGTCAGTATACAACATGAAATATAAAAGAACTAGGAAGCCTGCTACCTAGTAGTTATTCAAGAAATTTAATTTTATGAATGGGTAAATCAATACCCATGAGTACTGAACCAGAAATCTTTTTTTTTAATATAAATTTATTTATTTATTTATTTTATTTTTGGCTGCATTGGGTCTTTGTTGCTGTGCGCGGGCTTTTTCTAGTTGCAGCAAGCGGGAGCAACTCTTTGTTGTGGTGCACGGGCTTCTCATTGCAGTAGGTTCTCTTGTTGTGGAGCATGGGCTCTAGGCACGTGGGCTTTAGTAGTTGTGGCACGCGGGCTTCAGTAGTTACGGCTTGCGGGCTCTCTCTAGAGCACAGGCTCAGTAGTTGTGGCGCACGGGCTTAGTTGCTCCGCAGCATGTGGGATCTTCTCAGACCAGGGCTCGAACCCATGTCCCCTGCCTTGGCGGGTGGATTCCTAACTGCTGCACCACCAGGGAAGTCCCCCGAACCAGAAATCTTTTATGCACCACTTCAGATCCTCTTGGCCCCGTCCATCTCTTTTTTCCAGTTGCTGCTGTGGCCAGCACCTCTGTCCAGCTTTGTGCAGCCTGACAGCACCTCTCCTCCAGCCTGTGCTGTGAGCCTCTGGGCTCCCACCTTGGGGCCTCCCCACCGAGGCTGTTGCTGGATTGCCCTTGGTGTTTGTACATAAGCAACCTGTGGTGCAAGGGATTCATGCCCCATGGAGTAAACCTCTGACCAATGGGGGACGGAGCCAGTGGGTGCACTCTTCACTGTTTCACCCATGGATGGTCTGGAGATGAAATTTAGAAGGATTATATAACACTCACCCTTGCTTACTCTCACAGCTATACCTACCTCCCTGCTGGTTTTTGAATGATACAGGGGTGATCCCTCCTCAAGACAGTTGCTATAACTGGTCTTTCTTCCTGAAGCTCTATTCCCCGGGACAAGCTTGGCTGGCTCCCTCCTTTCGCTGTAGTCTTATCTTACGTCTTATATTCTCAGGATACTGATCCTGACCCTTATTTAATGTCACAGCCTGTCACCCCCAATCCTCTTACCCTCTACGTTTTCCTGTTTCCATAACTCTTATTGTCTTCTAGCACATGGCACAATTTGATTATTTATTGCGTATGTGGTTTATTGTCTCTCTCCCCTCTCCACACTGTAAGCATCACAAAGGCAGAATCTTTGTTCAAAATGTCCCATTTTCACTGATGCCTCCCAAATGCCTAGAGCAGTCTTTGGATCATACTATGGGCTGAATTAATTTTTGTTGAATTAATTACCTTTATAAAGTGATTAGAACAGTTGCTGGTAGAAATCAAATGGTTTCTTAAACAAATACAATGTATAGTGTAAGAAAACTGTCCTTTTGGCCTCTAAGCTCAGGCTCTTGAGCCCTCTGCAGGTGCGCCTAGCTCCTCAAGATCAGATACACTAGGAGAGTAACAGTGTACATTTTTTCTCCCCGTAACTTTACTTATAGACCCACATGGCAAATCTCTCTTAGAATGAATTATATGGTAAAGTTCTTTCTCCCGAGGAACAAAACTACTAGATTCATTTTATATTCCTACTGTTGTCATGGTAGCTCAGAGTTCCATATTGTGCAAGTCAGGGCAGACAACTTTTCTAAGTTAAGGAACAATCATTTCCTCTATTCCTGCCTTCCTATATGTGGTGCCAGGCCTATATGTTACTTTTTTGTTCTATACCTTCCTTTTGGGGGCTGTCCCCACAAATACCTTTCAGAAGTAGGAGAAGTATGAATTATAACCAAAAATTTACATTTCTCACCCAAGAGGTGACCTACCCCTGGGCACACTGAACCTTTTCCTGCTGGAGGAGATGAAGTACTCAAGAGGTGGCAATATGACCCAGAGATCAGCTTTCAGCACAGACATTTTAAGTATGGAAACCTGGCTGGGTCCCATACGAGCCAGTTTAGGCAGTTTAGCTCACCTTTTAAAGCCTCAGTCTCCTGTTCTGTAGAATGGGGATAATAGAACTAATACACCATTGGAATATTGAGAAAATTAAATGAGAACAATGTAAGCCACTGTTTTATTTTTATTTTTTTAAAGATTTTTTTTGATGTGAATGTTACAATATTGCTTCTGTTTTATGCTTTGGTTTTTTGGCTGTGAGGCATGTGGGATCTTAGCTCCCTGACCAGGGACCAAACTCACACCCCGTGCATTGGAAGGCAAAGTCTTAACCACTGGACCACCAGGGAAGTCCCTGTAAGCCACTGTTTTAAAGGCCCAATAAATATCACTTAGAAACTGTATCCATCTTATGTGGTGAAAGGACCTCTTATTCCTGGAAAGATCATCTAGGTGGCACAAATCAGTTCAGATTTAGAGATGAATGGACTTTGGGCTGTGAAGAGAGCATGTACAGCAAGAGACTAACGCAGGCCATCGCCAGCTAAGGGCTCTTTTCATCTTTCCCTTAGCGCCCTCTCTTCGATAACTTCTGCAGCCCCTGTGTTGCCCCCCGTGGAATGACCTATCTCCAAGAAGTCCTCTAGCCCCAGAAGGGAGGTGGTTGTGGGGTGTGATCTTCAAAGGAACGTTTATGAGAACACCCTGAAGCAGGGGAAGAATTGGAAAGAATAGGTCGTCCATGGAGAACCCCATTGCTGGGCACTGGATCCCAGTGCCGTGGCTGTGACAGTCAATGCCTCACCAAAGCATAGGCCCTGCCGCATGTAGAGCCTTTCCCAGTGTCTGGAAGGTTCACATTCACTTCAGGGGCCGCAAAGGGAGAGCAACACACATCAGTTCCTACTTTCATTCCTTTTAAGCTTCTCCCTTTCAAGGCACCAACTGGATGCTGGAAAACTTATAAGCCTCAAGCACTTTAATACATCCTCGGTCAAAAATTCAATTGAAGATGGAGAATACAAAATAAAATAACATTTCATGAGAAGCCTAAAAAGGAGAGTAGTAGACATAAGCAGATTTGAAATGTAATCCTCTGGGCAAAGATTATCCCTTGATGTGACAATTAGAGAGTTACAGATTATTTAAAAAGTCATAAGAACAACTACAACATTATTGAGGTGGGACAAAGGTCCTATTTATATTAGATACATGCATATTCTCTATTTTGTTATCATAAAATTGGCTCCCAGATTAATTCTTTTGCAAGAAGTTTTCCTGTAATATTTTTATTAAATTAAAAAAACTCATCTGTTGTGAAATGTAACACTTCATATCAGGATTCAAAGCTCATATGGATGTTTGTAGTAGGAAACTACATTTATTAAAAATACGTGTTAGAGAAAATAAACTAGAGAAAGGAACTTGTTCAGTTATACATTTTTTGCACTGATTATGATGACTCTAAGCTTGTTAAAATCAATCTGGCTAGCTATAAGTCGTGCATGTTGTATTTTTTGTGAGAAAATTTTTTCTTTTTTAAATTTAGATTTTTTTTCCTTGCAAGGGTTTTGCAAATAAAACATCAACTTGATCATAGAGAAGAATCTAATCCTGCATCCCAACCAGGACTCTCTCTGGTGGATGAGGATTATTGGTGCATCAGGCCAGGAACCTCAGCTTCCTGGAATAATAAAACTGTTTCCTTTGTGGGTGTTTCATTTCTCCATTTAAAAATATCCCTGGGAAGATTTAAAGCTCAGTGGAGAGATAATTAAGTAAATCAAACTCACTGTATTTATATTTTTGGGTTAGCATGGGAATAATCCTGTATGTTTGTTACTTAATGTCTTGCAATATGTAAGAGAATTTGGCATACTAGAGTACTGACAGACATAGTACTTAGTAGATTCCAACTTTTAAGTGTCTATATGAATAACTGCTATAGCATAATTTTAAATTTAAATGTATAATAAAATTCCAGTAAACTTACTTTAAAAAAATAAATTTATTTATTTATGGCTGTGTTGGGTCTTCGTTGCTGCGTGCAGGCTTTTCTCTAGTTGCGGCTAGAGGGGGCTACCCTTCGTTGCGGTGCACAGGCTTCTCATTGCGGTGGTTTCTCTTGTTGCGGAACACGGGCTCTAGGTGCACGGGCTTCAGTAGTTGTGGCTCTCGGGCTCTAGAGCGCAGGCTCGGTAGTTGTGGCACACTGGCTTAGTTGCTCTGCGGCATGTGGGATCTTCCTGGACCAGGGCTCGAACTGTGTCCCCTGCACTGGCAGGCAGATTCTTAACCACTGTGCCACCAGGGAAGTCCAGTAAACTTATTTTTAAGAGAACCTCACATTTACCGTAGTTCTAAATTTATTTTATTAGATTGTAATTGTTTATTAGGAACTCGGTAAGACACTCAGATTGAAAAGCAATTTATGTACTTAAAAGGGGAAATCAAAACTTGGAAGTTTATAAACATAGTTTAAAATTTTTAGAGAAATTTAATTAAATAAGTTGTATTGGTCCCTTAAAAATGATTACTAACAGTATCTAGACTTGTAAATAGAAGGAAACATTTTGTAAATTGAACTTAAAAATATCAGAAATAATGAGGTTTCTTAGTATGTAAAGAATTACACACTGAAAACTTACCAAAAAAATGAAAGAAAGGGTTAAGTAACACACATAAGTGGAAAGACACCTTGTGTTTGTGGACTGGAAGAATTAATATTGCTAAAATGTCCATACTACTCAAAGAAACCTACAGATTCAATGCAACACCTATTAAAATCCCAAAGCCATTAAAATTTTTTAATTGAAATATAATTAATTTACAATGTTGTGTTAGTTTCAGGCATACAGTAAAGTGATTCAATTAGACATATATATACATATAAATATATATATCCTTTTTTTTTACATTCTCTTCCATTATAGGTTATTACAAGATATTGAGTATAATTCCCTGTGCTATACCATAAGTCCTTGTTGTTTATCTATTATATATATAGTAGTGTGTATATTTTAATCCCAAACTCCTAATTTATCCCTCTCCCCCCTTTGGTAATCATAAGTTTGTTTTCTATGTCTGTGAGTCTATTTCTGTTTTGTAAATAAGTTCATTTGCCTCCCTTTTTTAGATTCCACATACAAGCAATATCATATGATATTTGTCTTTGTCTGACTTACTTCACTTAGTATGATAATCTCTAGGTCTATCCATTTGCTGTAAATGGCATTATTTTGTTCTTTTTTATGGCTGGGTAATATTCCATTGTATATATGTACCACATCTTCTTTATCCCCCTGTCGATGGACACTTAGGTTGCTTCCATGTCTTGGCTATTGTAAGTAGTGCTGCTTTGAACATTGGGGTGCATGTATCTTTTTGAATTATAGTTTTCTCTGGATATGTGCCCAGGTAGCTCTATTTCTGGTTGGTTTCTTAAAGAACCTCTATACTGTTCTCCATAGTGGCTGTACCAATTTACATAACCACACAACAGTGTAGGAGGGTTCCCTTTTCTCCACACCCTCTCCAGCATTTATTGTTTCTAAATTTTTTGATGATGGCCATTCTGACCAATGTAAGGTGATACCTCATTGTAGTTTTGATTTGCATTTCTCTAATAATTAGTGATGTTGAGCATCTTTTCATGTGCTTTTGGCCATCTGTATGTCTTCTTTGGAGAAATGTCTATTTAGATCTTCTGCCCATTTTTTGATTGGGTTGTTTTCTTTTCTTGATATTGAGCTGCACGAGCTGTTTGTATATTTTGGAGATTAATCCCTTGTGGGGCGCATCGTTTGCAAATATATTCTCCCATTCTGTGGGTTGTCTTTTCATTTTGTTTATGGTTTCCTTTGCTGTGCAGAAGCTTTTAAGCTTAATTAGGTCCCACTTGTTTATTTTTTTATTTTTTTTAAAGAATGATCATTCTAGAAGGCAAAGCAGGGTGACTAATTTTGTTTTATTTATTTATTTATTTATGACTGTGTTGGGTCTTCGTTTCTGTGCAAGGGCTTTCTCTAGTTGTGGCAAGCGGGGGCCACTCCTCATCGCGGTGCGCGGGCCTCTAACTATCGCAGCCTCTCTTGTTGCGGAGCACAGGCTCCAGACACGCAGGCTCAGTAATTGTGGCTCATGGGCCCAGTTGCTCAGCGGCATGTGGGATCCTCCCAGACCAGGGCTCGAACCCGTGTCCCCTGCACTAGCAGGCAGATTCTCAACCAGTGCGCCACCAAGGAAGCCCCCCACTTGTTTATTTTTGTTTTCATTTTCATTACTCTAGGAGGGGGATCCAAAAACATATTGCTGCGATTCATGTCAAAGAGTGTTCTGCTTATGTTTTTCCCTGGGATAAATCCCACTTGATCATGGTATATGATCCTTTTAATATATTGTTGGATTTGATTTACTAGTATTTTGTTGAGGATTTTTGCATCTATGTTCATCAGTGATATTGGCCTGTAATTTTCTTTTTTGTGGTATCTTTGTCTGGTTTTGGTATCAGGGTGATGGTGGCCTCATAGAATGAGTTTGGAAGTGTTCCTTCCTCTGCAATTTTTTGGAATAGTTTCAGAAGGACAGATGTTAACTCTTCTTTAAGTGTTTGATAGAATTTGCCTGTGAAGCCGTCTGGTCCTTGACTTTTGTTTGTTGGGAGTTTTTAAACTCCCAGATTCAACTTCAGTACTTGTAATTGGGCTGTTCATATTTTCTATTTCTTCCTGGTTCAGTCTTGGGAGATTGTACTTTTCTAAGAATTTGTCCATTTCTTCTAGGTTGTCCATTTTATTGGCATATAGTTGCTTATAGTAGTCTCTTATGCTTCTTTGTATTTCTGTGGTGTCGGTTGTAACTTCTCCTTTTTCGTTTCTAATTTTATTGATTTGGGCCCTCTCCCTTTTTCTCTTGATGGGTCTGGCTAAAGGTTTCTCAGTTTTGTTTATCTTCTCAAAGAACCAGCTTTTAGCTTCATCGATCTTTTCTATTGTTTATTTTAATCTCTTTCATTTATTTCTTCTCCTGAACTTTATGATTTCTTTCCCTCTAATAACTTTGGGTTTTGTTTGTCCTTCTTTCTCTAGTTGCTTTAGGTGTATTGTTAGGTTGTTTGTTTGAGTTCTTTCCAAAGCCATTTTTAATAGAAATAGAAAAAAATAATCCTAAAGTTCATATGAAACCGGAAAAGACCCTGAATAGCCAAAGCAATTTTGAATGAGAAGAACAAAGTTGGAGACATAACACTTCCTGATTTCAAAATATATTACAAAGCTACAGTATGGAACTGGCAGGTACTGTCAACTCATCTTTAACAAGTGTGCCAAGAACACACAATGGGGAAAGGATAGTCTCTCTTCAGTAAATAGTTTTGGAAAAACTGGATGTCAACATCCAAAAAAATAAAATTGGACACTTATCTTGAGTTGACTATTGATTTTAAAAAGTCAGACAATTGCACTACAAAGCTTTCTGTAAGAAACTCAAAGAATTCACATGAACAAATGTAGCTTTAAAAAGTTTCAGTTCACTGATATCCTAAAGTACATGAAACATAAATTGTTTGGGTTGCCTGGGTTCTTGAAGTAATTTGGAAATAAACAAACTGTGTTCAGCCACAGAAATACAACTGAGTGTCCACTGATTTCACATAAAAAAGTGTCTGGAGAATATGGACTTTCTCATAGAGGTAATTACAAAAAGACATAAGAACTTTGAGGGCAAGGTATTTTTTTTCAGAATAGACTTTAAAAAAATGGAAATAAAGTAGCAATAATAAAAAAAACATTTAAAACATTCAAAAAATACTGACTATAGGAAAAACCATCTTTTAAAAAATTGAAGTATGGTTGATTTATAATATTGTGTTAGTTTTTAGGTGTACAGCAAAGTGATGCAATTATATATATATCTGTATATATATATATATATATATATATATTATATATATTTCCAGATTATTTTCCATTATGGGTTATTATAAGATATTGAATATAGTTCCCTGTGCTATACCATAAATCCTTGTTGCTTATATATTTTATGTACAGTAGTTGTATCTGTTAATCTCATACTCCTAATTTATCTCCCCCTCCCTTTCCCCTTTGGGGAATGTAGCTTCAGGCAGGGGAAACCCAAGCCTCCTCATGCCCAAGGATGTTATTTTCTCAGTTAGGTGGTCACTTATTCAGGTCTGAGGGACCATGAACAGTAACATACAGTGGCTACTGTTCCTCATTCTTCTACTCCAAGACTGTCTTCCAGCCAGGTCTGGACTTATTTCTGAGGTTGAAATATGAACCATGGACTAGAACCCACTTGAGCATCTCATGGACCTTCCCAGGGATAAGAGCAGCTGGAGCTCAGGAAGCTGGGGAGGAAGCAGAGAGAAAAAAATAATTCTGAATACTCACTGTAAATTTAGATTTATTCCTTGTACAAAATGACAGTACTTAATATAGAAGGCAAAACTGTAAATTTAATTTAGAAAAAAATTAATATATAGGTACGCTGGTGCATCCATTGGTGCATCCATTGGTACATCCATAGCTTGTTTCACAAATTTTTCATTTTGGGCCTCAAACAAGTAGGGAAATATTTTTATTGCATAAAAACATTGATTTTCTTGTACTTCTACTCACTGCAGTATTCCAACTATATACTGGGTGACATCTTAACACGAGAGCTTCTCCTTCAACTCTCTGGCTGTCCTTCAACTTAGGAGGTTGAACAAGAAATTATTGTTGAGTTTGAAAACTTGGATGGTGCCTTTCAAAGCTTTCAAGCAGATTTTTCATACCTCCAAAGGAGGAGATATATCATCTATTCCTGTATATTCTCTCAAGGAGTAAAAATTGGCTGCAAAACAACCTGACATTGAAGTGGATGAAACTACAGCAATTTTCATAGTCACCATCTTTCTGAAACACATTTGTATTTATATCCAAGAAATGGGAAAAAACAGATACATCTAGTCCATACATCTGAAAGTCAACTTTATCAAATAGGATTTTCTGTACTTAGATTCCCTCAGTAGCCGGATAACACAGGTACTCAAATATTAGGTCTCTGGTCACCTAAGCTGAGTAAATTGGAGAGATAATGCACAAAGGAGGTGATTGTGATCTGAGCAGTGGCTGTGTGTTCCTGCTGTAAACAAGCAGGACTCTATGGGCCTTCTGGGGACTGACCCACCCTCCCCACCCCTGTCCTTTGCCTATCTCTTGTTTGTAGAAAAGCTTTATCCTCCTAGGCCTTCTCTGAGTTCCAAAGAATAAATTTAATCAGAGAAGTGAGAAAATTCAGAAACAAAAGCAAACAGTTAATAAGACAAAATAATAGTTTTGTCATTAAACAAAGTCAAGGACCTTAAGTTCCTTCTCAAGGGCTGTAAGATGATATGCTGAGCCATATCCTTTGAGTGATTTTGCAGATGCTACAACCCCCACCAGGTGGAAGAAGTTAACTGCATGCTAATCACAAGCACGTAGACCCCAGACCAGTTGGAACTAGAAGGTTGATAATGCTGACTCCCCATTACCTCACCACCAACCAATCAGAAGAAAGTCTATGAGGTGATCACTCACCCTGCAACCGTCTACTGCACACTGTCTTTAAAAACCTTTCACTAGAAGCCATGGGGAGTTTGGGTCTTTTGAGTGTTTGCCACCTGGACTCCTTGTTTGGCACCTGCAATAAACATTGCACTTTCCTTTCCCAAAACCCGGTGTCAGTAGATTGGCTTTACTGAGCTTGGGCAAGCGGACACAAGTTTGGTTTGGTAAGACTACCCTCTCCTTCATCTGCTGTTTGAGGCACATCTTGTTGTCTTTTGTCAATTGCAAAGCTCTCAGGCCTTAGTCCTTGTCTTTGAGATATTTATAGAAGTACTTCTCCCTGCCCTCCTTAGAGAAGCCCAAGATTTCTAGACAGTGGGAATTCTTCCAAAGGCCAAAGCTTTGTCAGGTCATTGAGTCAAGTGGTGATGTGATGGGAGGTTTTGGGAAGCAAAGTGCTCTGCAGTAAACTGCTCAGCAGGTGAGGTGTTATTCGCTGTTCCACTCAGTCTTAACAGATCATATGTGTGCTCGTCACAGGGTTATCTCTGTTTCTTGAACTAATCTAGGAAGAATAGGAGTCTCTCAGGCTGGGCCAGAATCTCTGAATAGAGTCACAGAGGTCTGTTTAATACAGGCATTACGTCTGAGATACAGATGAGTCCTCATAGCTCACATTTGTAGCTCAGTTCATAACATTAATTAAGGTTGGACCAACACTCAGTAGAAATGTTTCTGTGCATCTTCTTGATGAGCCTGTGATGGCAATAGGCAACTACTTATGGTCCTGGAGATCCTGGATGGGGACTTCTCTTTTGGTGATGATTTAACTTTGAAGACACAATTGATATTTTCTAAAAGGATCCAGATAACCATTTTATTAAAAAATATCTGTCTGATAATTCCAATATTTAATTCATTTGTAGTTCTGTGCCTGTTACATTTTTCTCATTGATTTTTGTTATTGATAATATTTCTTGAAATGCTTGGTAATATTTGACTGGGTGTGATTGCATAATAGACATTGTATGTGAAAAACTGCAGAGGTTATAGCTACTGTTCTTTCTCCAAAAATGCAGATCTTGCAGTGATTTACTATTTCTCAAAGATATATAAGCAGATGTACACAGCCTTAATGGGAAAAGTAAAGAATGCTAGAGCAGTAATGGAACCTTACACACCTTGGGAAGAAATGAGAGAATCAAGCCCCATTCAGAAGATTCAAGACTGCAAGTATCCCTTTGATGTCAATTCCACCTGTGAGGAGAGCATCTTCAACAGAATTGTGGAAGATCTGTGCGCCAGAGAGCAGGAGACCTGTCAGACTGTGCACGTGATCAATGTGGACACGGATGACACCCTGGAGGACACCACCCTTGGAGCTTTGATCATCTGTGAGCTCTGCCAACGCCTCCAGCATGCTGATGACCTAAAAGACCATCTGGCCCAGCTGCTCCTGGCAGTGGAGGGGAAAACTGGAAGGAGCTTTTTTCACATGGTCTGCTTCTACTGAAGATCTTGGGCTTCTTCAGCCGTCAGAACTTGTGCCTGGAACTTTGAACTAGTCTGTATTTTCTGTGAGAGGTGTCTTTAATGCCCTTTCCATTAAAATATCTTTGTATGATTTTTTTCAGGTACACCTACCCAGGGAAGAAAATGGATGGGAAAAGCGTTTTATGGAAATTGGAACCTGGACTACCAGTAGTCATAAAATCGCTTCCTATGTGGGAGACGATTCTCAAGGTACTTACCTTGGAAGAGACAATTCAGGGATCACATCACTCTGCAATGAAGTTACCATCCAGGAACTCCATTTTCCAGATGAGCAAACCATGGCTGATCCTCCCAGTCTCCTCCCTTCACCTCTGTCCAAATTATACAGCACCATTTTGTGAACTGGCCTTCAAGGGTTGGCTTAGCATAGTGCTTCTCAATGCCTTTGAAACATGGTCCTCCCCTTGGGTCGTGATTACAATTTGGGCTCTGAGACCTTAATTCTCTCCTTTAAAAATTTTATTTTATTTTATCTTTTTACACTGTTCTTTACTGTTTAATTGAAGTATAGTTGATATACAGTATTACATTAGTTTAAGGGGTACAGCAAGGTAATTCAAAATTTTATAGATTATACTCCATTTAAACTTATTACAAGATAATGGCTGTATTTCCCTGTGCTGTACAATATATCCTTGTTGCTTATCTATTTTATACCTAGTAGTTTGTGCCTCTTTATATATATATATTTAATTGAAGTATAGTTGATTTATGATGTTGTGTTAGTTTCAGTTGTACAGCACAGTGATTCAGGTGTATATATGTGTGTATATATATACACATACATATATATACACACATATGTATACACACATATATATTCTTTCTCACATTCTTTTCCCTTATAGTTTATTACAAAATTATGAGAATAGTTCCCTGTGCTATACAGTAGGTCTCATTTTTTAAAAATGTTTTACGTCTGGGTCACTGACTCTAAGAAAAAATTTTCACAACTTATGTAAGCTCTGACAACACTTTCATTTATGCCTTTTCTCTAACAGGACTTTTAAGATCTTCCTGCTTCTCTTCTATTCTTGAAACAGTGCTTTTTACAACTTCCCAGGGACTTTCAAGGTCCAGTCAAGTTGCAGAAACCTCTTCTTCAAGGCAGGTGCTCTTAAGCCTTGGTGTAGTACACAATCATATGAGTGTTTCTAAAAAACACAGATCTATGGGCTCCACTCCCAGAGATACTGATTGGGTGATCTGGGGTCAAAATTTGCAAAATTTGCATTAACACATTCCCAGTTGATGTTGATGCTTTTGGTTTGGGGATTCCACTATGAGACTGAGTGTATTTACTGAGGTAGACTCTTTGCAATGTGACAACCACTGTAACTGACAGAGGCACAGGGACATAAAATCTGTGGCTTTATAACAGATATTTCTCCTGCAACATTTAGAAGTGACATGACTATCTCTTCTTACTGTTTGGTATTCTGTTCACAATTTTTAAGTATATATAGTTTACTTAATAAATTATGCAAGCTAATAAAAGCAAAGTACTTAAAATTATCATATTTCAATATAGAATGCTCAGACACAGCTGTACTCAAAGACATCAGAAAGCCAGTGGAGGCCACTGGAGTCTTTCGAGAATTATCATGAATTTAAGAAAATCAAAAGGAGGATGTGTGGTTTTCTTGTAACTCCTGAAACACTATTAGCAGGGATGTTTTCCAGAAGTCACTTTTTACACTGGTGAATCATTTTATGATTTTATTGACAAAACTATGTGTGCCTTCCTCTGATTTAACACAGTTACATTTGTAGAGTATCAATTGTATGAAAGAAATACGCAAAAACACTTTTAATTTTATGTGTAAGCGAATTAGTGTAAGCATGGAAATTCAAACACATTTTCCACATGCATGTTCTCAGGTCACTGGAGTGGCCAGTGACAAGCTTGGGAATAGTCTAGGTATTTTGTCTAATATCAATAGTAGCCCCATACACAGGTGAACAAACAGGGCTAACTAGAGATTTCAAAACGCTCCCAGTGGGTAACCATACCCTTTCGAAGAATTAGATTTTCAGTTGATTTAATCACCTGATTGTTCTGATGACTGGATTGAGTTCTCTGGTCAGAGCCCGCTATCCAAACCCAGTCAGTCAAGAGTTAACCCAATCAATCAATCAATCAAGAGTTCTCCAGGCACCAAGGGTGGGTGGTGACTTAATATAAGCCTGGTCTCTGTTCTTTGACAGTACACTAGTTGGAAGAGCTGGACGGAGGCAGCCTTCTCCGTGGCTTCAGAGTCCCCTCAATCTCCAGCCGCCTGGCTGGAGTCCCAAGTGGCGACCACCATGCCCTCCTCCTCGCTCTGGGTGGCTGTGGTCTGTATGAGTAACATGAACAGGAGCAGGGAAGCCCACAGCATCCTCATGAAGAAAGGGTTCAGTGTAAAGTCTTTTGGAGCTGGATCCCATGTGAGGCTCCCAGGACCCACAGGCAACCTCTATGTCCTTTGCTCAGTCAACTGTGCAAACTAACAAAAGGAATGGAGCTAAAAATGACTATTTCAGTATAGAATGGTCCAACAGAGCCGTACCTGAAGACATGGGAGAGCCAGTGGAGGCCGCTTCAGTCCCTGGAGAAACATCATGAATTCAAGAAAATCAATCGGAGGATGTGTAGTGTTCTTGTAACTCCTGAAACACTGTCAGCAGAGATGTTTTCCAGGAGTCGCTTTTTACACTGTCGAATCATTTTATTATTTTATGGGCAAAACTATAGGAATCCTCCTGAGATTTGACACAATTACACTTCTAGAGTATCAGCTGATGAAAGGAATATGAAACAACCCTTGTAATTTTATGTAAAATTGACTTAAGTGTGAGCTTGGAAGTTTCAAACACGTTTTTCACAGGCATGTTCTCAAGTCACTGGAGGGACTGGTGACAAGTTTTGGAGGAGTCTAGGTAATTTGCCTAATATCAATCGTAACCCCATCCACAGGTGCACCAATAGGGTTAAGTGGAGATTTCAAGACACGCCCACGGGGTAGCCATACCCTTGTGGAGATTTAGACGTTCAGGTGATTTAATGACCAGATGGTTCTGATGACTGGATTGGGTTCTCTGGTCAGAGCCCACTATCCAAACCCAATCACTCAAGAGTTAAGCCAATCATCAATCAAGAATTCTCCTCCCACTGTGGGGAGGTGACTCCATATAAATCCGGTTTCCGTTCTTTGACACTAACACAGGTTGGGAGAGCTGGACGCAGCCGGTCATCCTCCTGGCTTCAGAGTCCCCTCGGCCCCTGAAGTCCACTCGTCTGGCTGGGAGTCCCAAGGAGCCGCCATCATGCCCTCCTCTCCGCTCAGGGTGGCTGTGGTCTGTATGAGTAACATGAACAGGAGCATGGAAGCCTTCAGCATCCTCATGAAGAAAGGGTTCAGTGTCAAGTCTTTTGGAGCCGGATCCTGTGTGAGGCTCCCAGGACGTGCAAGCAACCTCCCCGTGGTTTATGATTTTTCCACCACGTATGAGCAGATGTGCAAGGACCTTCTCCACAAAGATGGAGAACGTTATAGAAGCAATGGAGTCTTACACATCTTGGGAAGAAACGAGAGAATCAATCCTCACCCGGAAAGATTTCAAGAGTGCAGGGATCCCTTTGATGTCATCTTCACGTGTCAGGAGAGCATCTATGACAGGGTGGTGGCAGATCTGTGCGCCCGAGAGCAGGAGACCTGTCAGCCTGTGCACGTGATCAACGTGGACATACACGACACCCTGGAGGACGCCACTCTTGGATCTCTGATCATCTGTGAGCTCTGCCAAGGTCTCCAGCAGGCGGATGACATGGAAAGCAGTCTGGCTGAGCTTCTCCTGGCAGCAGAGGGGAAAACAGGAAGGAGTTTTCTGCATACGGTCTGCTTCTACTGAAGATCTTCGCTGGTTTGAACTCCTTCGTCGGTAAGAACTTGTGCCTGGACTTTTGGGCTAGTCGGTATTTTCTGTGAGAAGCGTCTTCAAAACTCTTTCCGCTAAAAGACATGTGTATGATCTTTTTTTCAGAGACACCCCAGCCAGGGAAGGAAGTGGAGGAGAAAAGCATTTTATGGGAAATGGAACACGGACTACCACTAGGCATAAAACCCTTCCAACACTGGGGACAGCATTCGAGGTACTTTCCTTGGAAGAGACAATTCAGTGCTCACATTGTTCCGTGAGGAAGTGAACATCCAGGAACTCCACTTCCAGATGAGCAAACCATGGCCGATCCTCCGAGTCTCCCCCCTTCACCTTCGTCACATTATATGGCACCAGTTTGTGTACTAGTCTTCAAGGGTTGGCTTAAAGAAGTATTTCTCAATTCTTCTGAAACATGGTGCTCCCCTCTGGTCTTGATTATAGTTTGAGCCCAAGATCTTGCTCTTTGACGTGTGTTAGAATGTTTCAGGTCTGGGTCACTGACGCTAATAGAAAAAATTTCACGCTATATGTAAATTCTGAGTACATTTTAATTTATGCCTGGTTTTTCCTACCATGACTTTTCTCTTATGAACATCCTGCTTCCCTTGTGCTCTTGAAGCCCTGCTTGGAATGAATTCCCAGGGACTTCCAAGGTCCAGCCAAGGCTCAGGACCCTCTGCTTTGAGACAGCTGATCTCATGCTTTAGTGCACATCACAATCATCTGAAGGGCTTCGTACATCCCAGATCTCCAGGCTCGACTCCCAGAGTTTCTAATTTGGTGGTCTGGGGTCCAAATTTGCCTTTGTCTCACGTTCCGGGTTGATGTTAAAGCCCTGGGTCTTGGATTCACACTTTGAGAAGACCGAGTGTGTTTACCGAGGTAGGACTCTTTGCAATGTGACAATCACTATAATTGACAGAGGCACAGGGACATAAAATCTGTGGCTTTCTAAATGGATGTTCCTCCTGTACCATTTTGAAGTGACAGGACTCTCTCTCCTTCCTGTTTGGTGTCCCGTTCATGAGTTTTACCTCTATGTCCTTTGCTCAGTCAACTGTGCAAACTAACAAAAGGAATGGAGCTAAAAATGACTATTTCAGTATAGAATGGTCCAACAGAGCCGTACTTGAAGACATGGGAGAGCCAGTGGAGGCCGCTCCAGTCCCTGGAAAAACATCATGAATTCAAGAAAATCAATCGGAGGATGTGTAGTGTTCTTGTAACTCCTGAAACACTGTCAGCAGGGATGTTTTCCAGGAGTCGCTTTTTACACTGTCGAATCATTTTATTACTTTATGGGCAAAACTATAGGAATCCTCCTGAGATTTGACACAATTACACTTCTAGAGTATCAGCTGATGAAAGGAATATGAAACAACCCTTGTAATTTTATGTAAAATTGACTTAAGTGTGAGCTTGGAAGTTTCAAACACGTTTTTCACAGGCATGTTCTCAAGTCACTGGAGGGACTGGTGACAAGTTTTGGAGGAGTCTAGGTAATTTGCCTAATATCAATCGTAGCCCCATCCACAGGTGCACAAATAGGGCTAAGTGGAGATTTCAAGACACGCCCACGGGGTAGCCATACCCTTGTGGAGATTTAGACGTTCAGGTGATTTAACGACCGGATGGTTCTGATGACTGGATTAGGTTCTCTGGTCAGAGCCCACTATCCAAACCCAAACACTCAAGAGTTAAGCCAATCATCAATCAAGAATTCTCCTCCCACTGTGGGGAGGTGACTCCAAATAAATCCGGTTTCCGTTCTTTGACACTAACACAGGTTGGGAGAGCTGGACGCAGCCGGTCATCCTCCTGGCTTCAGAGTCCCCTCGGCCCCTGAAGTCCACTCGTCTGGCTGGGAGTCCCAAGGAGCCGCCATCATGCCCTCGTCTCTGCTCAGGGTGGCTGTGGTCTGTATGAGTAACATGAACAGGAGCATGGAAGCCCTCAGCATCCTCAGGAAGAAAAGTTTCAGCATCAGGTCTTTTGGAATGGGATCCCTCGTGAGGTTCCCAAGACTGGCACCCAAGGAACCAGTGGCTTATGATTTTTCAACTTCATATAAGATGATGCGCAAGGACCTTTCCTGTAAAGACTGAAAATACTACAAAGGGAATGGAGTCTTACACATCTTGGGAAGAAATGAGAGAATCAAGCCTCACCTGGAAAGATTTCAAGAGTGCAGAGATCCCTTCGATGTCATCTTCACCTGTGCGGAGAACGTCTATGACAGGGTGGTGGCAGATATGTGTGCCAGAGATCAGGAGACCTGTCAGCCTGTGCACGTGATCAACGTGGACATAGAGGACACCCTGGAATTATCCACCCTTGGATCTCTGAGCATCTGTGAGCTCTGCCAAGGTCTCCAGCCGGCGGAAGACATGGAAGGCAGTCTGGCTGTGTTGCTCCAGGCAGGGAAGGAGAAAATAGGAAGGAACTTTCTTCACACGGTCTGCTTCTATTGAAGATCTTGGCTGATTTCAGCTCCTTTGCAAGTAAGAACTTGTGCCTGGACTTTTGGGCTAGCCGGTATTTTCTGTGAGAAGAGTCCTCAAAACCCTTTCCATTAAAGGCTGTCTCTATGATTTTTTTCAGGTACCCTTTTTTTCAACCCAGGGAAGGAAGTGGAGGAGAATATATTTCATGGGAAACGGAACATGGACCGCCAGTCGGCATCCAAACCCTTCCAATTTGAGGGACAATGGTGTGGGTACTTGACTCAGAAGAAAGAATTCAGTGCTCACATGGCTCTGCAAGGAAGTTAACCTCGAGGACTCCGTTTTCCCGATGAACAAACCACGGCTTATAATCGAGTGCTGGACAAGTGATGTGTTGAAGGATGCTCCGGAAAAAAAAAAAAACAACATTGTGTATTCCATCCATTTTTATGAATTTCCTTTTGCCCTTTTGGCGAGGTGTATGTTAATTTTTTTTTTTTTCGTGAGATAGGATTATATTAAATGTTTGAACTTTGAAATATTTTTATTTTTAGATTGTATGTCTTTTACTAATGCCAACTGTATTAGAAACTCAGGGTAGATAATGGGTGGCATTTATTACTAAAATCCTGGTATGATCTGTTCAATTAAATAGCTCATTAAATGAAATAAAACCTCTAATTTAAAGAAAAGGTGTCTTTTCATTTGTGGTAGGGGATACATATTACAAACAGATCCCCTTGGTTTCTTATTGTTCAAGCCATTTGAATTCTATGGAGAAAAGCATTCTTTCCTGAGGAGAATTTTCTTTATGCTTAAAACATTCATCATTTTGAGTTTTGTGCTCCTCTGAAAGTGGATCCTTACTATTGGGAAGTAAAACACTCTTGGTTCTAATCAGCAGTGGCACCAAGTCCTGTGTGACTTGCAGGAGAAAATAAAGGAGAGGTAGTTGGGTTGGTTGAATTAGGTTACTTGCTATGTCACAAAGTAGATGTCGACTTTCTTTACAGAGTGTAGGCAGATTGGAGCAAGGTTGGACCTGTTGGGACTAGCTTGTACAGTAATTCCTGAGGATAAGAGTGGAGCCAGGAGGGGATAATCCATTGAGGCTATCATTTCATGTGATGGGAACACCAAATTAAAGTAGATTTTTAGGTAGTTTTGGGTGTTCTGAAGATAGAAATGTTTTGTCCGGTTGATATTATTTTTGCTGGAAAATCCATTTTGAGGAAAATTTAATATGTTGCTAATTGAGTTCCTATCTGTTTGGGCAAGTCAAGGAAAATATGACAGATGAGTAAAATGTTGCAGGTGCTAAAATGGAGTGATTACAGTGATGAATTACAAAATATAAAGTGTATATAAAATAGATAACTAATAAGGACCTACTCTATAGCACAAGGAACTCTTTTCAACTCTGTAATGAGCTATATGGGAAAAGAATGTAAAAAAGAGTGGATATATATATGTATAACTGATTCACTTTGCTGTACAGTAGAAACCAATACAACATTGTAAATCAACTATAGTCTAATAAAAATTAAAAATAATATTATACATTTACTTAAAAAACAAAATATAAAGTGTATGTGAATAAATGAAAAGGAATGGGACTGGATTAAATAGATGGTGGAACATTGTCTAAGAGTCCTTATAGGTCATAAACATATAAAAGAGATTGGAAAGTTAGAACTTTAATGTTGGTGAATTTACTGTTTCGATTTTGATCTAGTGGTAGAGTTCTTGATGGAACTGTAGAAGTTGGTGTCTCTTGTAGAGTTAGAAAAATGCAGTTGAGGGACTTCCCAGGTAGTCCAGTGGTTGGGACTTCACCTTCCAAGGTAGGGGCTGGGGGTTCGATCCCTGGCCAGGGAGCTAAGATCCCACATGCCTTGCAGGAAAAAAGCCAAAAAATAAAACAGAAACAATATTGTAACCAATTCAGTAAAGACTTTTAAAAAAATGGTCCACATCACAAAAATCTTTAAAAAAAAGATGCAGTTGAGGAAGACATCAAAACCCTGAACATCGTGGGCATCGAGTGGGTAAACTTTTGGTTGCTGGAGTTGCTAAGAATGAGAGCAGAAGGTGAGTTAAAGGTCACCTGGGAGGCTGCCTGGGCCCATATTTCCTCCCAAACCCCTGCAGCACCTGGGGCTTCCTTGTGCGGAGAGTTGGAGACAGATTAGAAGGGGTGATTGGAACCCAGAGATCATTTACGTGGAGCTGTAGATGTTACCCACAGTGTTTAGCCAGGACTGCGAACTGCTGGCAGCATTCCAAAGGTATCTTCGGGTCTTACTCGTGGTGAGTGCAGTCCCAGGATGCCGAGTCCTGATCTTCATCATTGGACAGTCCTTTTACCAGTATCTTAGGATGCTCTTCGTTGTGGCAAGTTCTTTCCAGCTTCAGATCCACCAAAATTGAGTCAGAATTTGGACCAGAAAGCTGCTAAATTCTCTGTGGTCCTCCGGGTGCTACATTAAAAAAAATCATTGGGTGGGGAGGATGGGGCTAGATCAGGTGTTAGTTAAATATGGTGGGAGAATAGTTACCATGTGGTCTGAACACCACTGGTGTTGGTAGTTTTGCTAAAGGGAGAAGTTATGTTTGTAAGTTGTAATTGTAGCTAGCAATAATATCGTTCTGTCTAACCATGAGGAATGGGAAATAAAGATTTAGATGTGCTGCTGGAAATACAGCAGTTTCTTGAGTAGACAGACACGGTTCCAGTTAAGACACAGAGGCAAATGGAATATTTAGAAGGTTGTTGAAAATGAAATGGCAGCATTTAGATGCAAATTGCTGTAAGATATGAATATACATGTAACTAGAAAGGTTAGGTATGCCAAGGATGGCTTTGTGACTGGGACTGGGCACATGGACATAGCTGCAGGTGTGTCTGATCAAGTTTTATTTCTTGACCTGGGTGATGTTTGCCTTATAAGAATTTGTTAGGCCATTCATTTGTTTTGTTTTGTTTTCTGTATTTGTGTGTATGTTTACATTAACAATTTTAAAAAGTCCAAAAATGATAGAAATACTTTATAATCCAAGAAGCAATAACCTCACAATATAAGTGTGTCAGTAGCTTCATTTGTAATTATTTTATTTCAAATCCCTCACTTCCCAAGTCCAATCTACCCCGATGTTGCTTCTTGATTATATATTCACCTTCTGACTGTTGTTCCTGCTTTCACTTCACTCTAAATCCGCTGGGCAGGGGATATAATACTTCCACCTCACTCCATTGGCCAAAGCAAGTCATGAGGCCATCACAGATGCAAGGGAGTGGATAATAGACTGTAGCTCATGATGGAGGAGTTGTCTTGTGTGGACAGCAGAGGGAAGAATTATTGCCATCCATTTGTGCAGATAGTCCCACTCGACACACTATCAGATTGACAAATGTTCAATGACTTGACAATATAGTCTACAGGCAAGTTTGTGAGGAAAAAGTTACTTTCATACATTGCTGTTAGTAATGAAAGATAGTGTAGCCTCTCAAAGGGAATCTATCCATATAGGACAAAACTACAAATGCATTTATCCCTTGACCAAGGTAACCCTACTTGTGGAAATAGACCATCAGATCTTTCAATAGAATTATCCAACTGGAGAAGAGACAGAAAATGCAGAAAAATCAAGAGACTTTCAAATAGTGATGCAACAATGTCAAAAGGTCTAACATATGTGTTGTTGTTGGGATGTCAAAATGATATGAGAGAAGGGGGCAGAAAAATGTCTTGTAGGAAATAATTGCTGAATATATCCAAATGTGGTAAAAACAATAAATTTACAGATTCGAAAATCTCTGAGCACTTCAAGGACTTTAAAAACAAAGAAAGCTATGTGTAGGCCTCTGCAAATCAAAATGAAAATTAAGATAAAGTGAACAATCTTGAATGCAGTTAAAGGAGTTAGTTAGGCAAATGAAATAGACATGTCTAAGGCATCAGGACTCAACACGTCTCCTACTAACTGCTAAGCTCGTACAATTATATACCCTTAGACAACAGAGGTAAACATCAGTATTCATGACTCTGGAATTTGAAACTCATGTGAATTTCATTAATTGTTTTCATGAAGAATAAAACTTTAAAAACCATGAGTCCATATTAATTGTAAGTATTTATATTCCTGTTGCATTACAATAGGCCTGAAGCAAGTCTGGTTTACATGGTAGATGATTTATGTGTCAGATTATCTGGAGATGAAAAAGAGAGAAAAGGAGCGGGAGGAAGTGAGGAAGATGTGGAGTGGTCTTAGAGACCCAGCCCATTTAAGAAGAAGGTGAGGCTCTTGGAGACAGTTCTGTCCCTGGAGCCCTGGTGTAAGTGCTTTCCCTCAAGGGCTCTCGTGACAGAGGATAAAGAGCCCAAATCCTGCAACATGGTAAATTTCATCTCCAATTGAACAGCTGTTCCTGAAGACTCAGTCTAAGGCTGATAAATGAATTATACACCTGCAGATGGGGTTGGTTCAAGGCCGAAGGTAAGTGCTGGGCAGGTGTTATGTCCCAGACAGGCCAGAGGGTACAGGACACTTGGAGGCTGTTAATATGTGTGGAATGATAGTGACCAGAGACACAAATCTGGTTGGTTCTAGCAGAAGTGGAGGGTGAGGTCTGGGGAGGGAGGTGAGAATACATGGTCCATCTGATGTTCCTGAAAGTTAGTAAATAAAGAGTCATCATCCAAAAAATAACTGGTGCCCAATAAGCGGACCGGGCATTAGAAGATGGAGATACTGACTTAGACTGCAGATATGTCTTGGCAAATATGAGAGGAGCCCTGAGAATGTCTGGGATCTGTGCTGGGGTTCCTAAAGCAGGGTGTGGAAAGAGGAGACCTCCAGGCCCTCTTAGGCAGATGTGAGAAGAAAACATGAGACAGGAGACATTTGAAAGGGGATTTCTAGGATGAACATGTATTACACCAAAGTCGCTCTATCAGGAGACCAAACAGGCAAATACCCCTGAGTTCCCTGGCTTCCATTTTTCAGTGAAACAAAACCAAAAAAACAAACAGCACTTCCCTTTTACTCCTTTTCTCCAAACACACACCCATCCTCAGCTTCTATCATCTCCTCCCTTCTCAAGCCCCTCTCTGTGTTGAATTGTGTCTTTCTGGCTTTTTCCTTCTCACAGAGCAGCCCTATGCTCTGCAGAGACAGTTCCCTGTATCAAGGCCAGTGACTAGACTCTCCTGACCAGTAACTCTAATTGTAGAAGAGTTTCTTCCATCACTGGGAGGATGGTTATAGGAGCTGATTTTCCTCCCCTCAAAGAAAAAACAGAGGCACCGAGAGAGGTAACCTGGGATGGAAGATAAACTGTTAACGAGCCTAAGACATAACTTATACTGAGATAGATATTCTGAGATACCCTTCAACAGAAAGAATCAACATTTGTCTCCAATTTTCTAAAACGACCTGCTTAAAGTTTGCTTCACTCTCAAACTTACGCCCCTAGGATCCTGGAAGTTTCCCATTTTTTTCTGCATCTGGATTAATGAATGAATGAATGTACACTAAGAACCAAATGACAATATTTCCACCTGCAGAAAAATCTTCCAAATGTCACCCCCATCCCCTCCCAGCACTAACGCCTTATTTTCCAATTTCAGTCATTTCTAAACGTATTTCCTAAGATGTAGGCATGAGCAGTGTGTCACCCCAGGCACACAGGCCCTGTCAGTGTTATTCCTTAACCTTTGTCTACTGAATCCCTTCACAAGTGTGCAAATTGTATGTGGTGAATTCAGAGAGATTTTAAATCTCATTTCCATCAGTTAGACCAAATCTGCCTGTATGACCCCACACGCTGCTTTCTTCAGTATTCCCTGTGCATAGCTGCCTGGATCTGAACGAACACTGTTCATAAATGGTATACTTCAATTTGAATACCTACGTTTTCCATATTACTTCGTTCTCTTTTCATTCTCTTTATGATAAACCATCCACCACAAGGTGAAGTTCAAGTTTATATTCAAGAAACCTCTTGTTACAGCCTTCACAGGTACATATAATGACTTCCTTTGAATATTCATAAGCCTCTGTTGGTAGGAGAAATATATACAATGATATGTTTTGTTTGATTATCTGGAGATATGCATATCTTTTAATTAGACTGTCACTCATTGAAGCAGAGAACATACCCTATTGATTTTTTATGTTTCTTATTATTTGCATGTTCAAAGAAGATGGAGAGTGTGAGATATGCCAAAAGAATATTCCAGGAAAATCTGGATTTTCATCTCTGTGAGTATGAGGTGATGTCTCTGGTGGTCTCCATGGGTATGTTTCCTTAAACCACACTGGTGTCAGTCACACAGTCTTCCACTTGCTGGGCATCCCTGGCCTAGAGGACCAGCACATGTGGATTTCCATCCCTTTCTTCTTTTCGTATGTCATTGCCCTATCAGGGAACAGCCTTCTCATCTTCATTATTGTGGCAAAGCACAACCTCCATGAACCCATATACCTCTTCCTCTGCATGCTGGCTGGGGCTTTGTCCTCTCCACATGCGTAGTACCTCAGGCCTTGGCCATCTTCTGGTTCTGTGCTGGGGAGATCTCCTTGAATCGTTGCATCACACAGTTCTTCATTACACACAGCACTTTCATGTCTGAGTCAGGGACCTTGCTGGTGGTGGCATTTGATTGCTACATTGCCATATGCTTCTACCCGCTGAGATACACCACTATTCTTACACACACACTGATTGGGAAAATTGGTGTTACCATCTTTCTGAGAAGTTATTGTATGATTTTCCCCATGATATTTCTTCTGAAAAGATTGACTTTCTGCCAAAGTAATATAATTCCACGCACCTGTTGTGAACACATTGGCTTGGCCAAATATGCTTGTAATGACATACGAGTAAACATCTGGTATGGACTCTTTGTTATAATGTCAACCGTGGTCTTAGATGTCCTACTAATTTTTGTTTCCTACACGCTGATTCTCCATGCTGTCTTCCACGTGCCTCCCCAAGATGCTTGTCACAAGGCTCTCAACACGTGTGGCTCTCATGTCTGCATCATCCTCCTCTTTTATGGGCCTGCGATCATCACAACGCTTACTCAGCAGTTTGGAAGCCAGGTTCCACCTCATATCCACATTTTGTTGGATAATGTGTGCATTCTGGCTCCACCTATGCTGAATCCCATCACTTATGGGATCAAGAGCAAGCAAATTCGAGAGCAGGTAGCTCACATATTTTTTCCAATGCAGAAATAACTTTGGAGGAGGAACAGTGTTTTCAGCATCTCTAGCTATCCATGATGTGAACTATGGAACTGGTGGATATAAATGCTCACGGTAAACTGACACAGTAGGTAATAGTTTAGTGAATTGTTTCTGTAGAATGTTCACCAGGTAGGTACTGAACTTCCAGTTTCTACTGTCAAAGCAGTACAGTGAGCAGTGTCGTGTTTGACTGAGTAAGCTCCATCCTGCCCAGAGTATGTGGCTAGAAATAGGACTTCCCAAAGTCTTACATCTTTCATATCACTAACCTGATCTTTGGTAATAGAAGAAATGAGAACAATGAGAACAGTTTCACATTTTTTTCAATTATTCATCACTGAGTTTCTCATCCTTTGAGACATCTTGTGACATCCCTGAACTATCACATATAAACCTGCATTCCTTTATGTCTTTCTATGTAGCTAAGCGACTTTCTTAGAATCAGTGATTCTTAGGGTTTCAGGTATTTTTATTATACTATAATTTATATCCTATCACATATATGTCAGAGTACAGGAATGTAAATGAATTGCTTGAATCACATTTTCAAAACCCTTTGGGAGACTGAGGCTGATCCCTTGTGTAATGGGAAAATGCTAATGTGGTATTTGATGGGTGCTATGTACCAGGAGAATGTTGAAGAACGGGAAGTCCCTCAATCTTCACATCAGACCGTGATCTTCAGTGATCTCATCAGCTGGGCAGTCAAGGACTGTTTTTTGGCCTCCTTTAATGCAGTACTTCCTAGATCAATTTCCAAGGAATCTGCACTTCCATTGACCCACCTGCTCATTCACTCTTTACCTTTCCCAATTCATACCATACTCCAAATATATCCATGCTTTGTCTTGGGATAACATCTCTTGACTTGTAGAAAATATTTTCTCCCAGGTTTATTGAGATATAATTGCCATACAACATTGTGTAATTTAAGGTGTATATCTTGTTGTTCCTACACACTTCGTTTTTTACAGCGTGATTACCACAGTAGCGTTAGTTAATGCCTCCATCATCGAACAAAACTATCATTTCCTTTTTTTGTGGTGAGAACATCTAAGATGTACAGTGTTATCGACTTCCAAGTATATGACACAGTGTTGTTCACTCTAATCACCATGCTGTTATTATCCTGAGAACTTAGTCCTCTTCTAACTGGTAGTTTGTACCCTTTGACCAACATCTCCTCCTTTCCCCTACCCCCAGACTCTGGCAACCACCATTCTATTACCAATCTCTCTGAGCTCAACTTTTTAAGATTCCACATACAAGTGATATCACACAGTATTTATTTTTTCTCTGTCTAACCTATTTCACTTGACATAATGCCGTCAAGTTCCATCTATGTTATCACAAATGGCAGGATTTATTTCTTTTTTAATCTGGAATAATATTTCATGATATATATGCTGCATTTTCTTTATCTATCCATGCATCCATGTACACTTAGGTTGTTGCCATGCCTTAGCTATTGTAAATAATGCTGCAATAATAAACCTGGGGGTGCAGATGATTTTTGAGTCAGTATTTTCATTTCCTTCAGATAAATACCCAGAAGTGCAATTTGAGGATCACATGGTAGCTATATTTTTAATTTTTTGAGGAACTTCCATACTCTTTTCTGTAGTGGCTGCAACAATTTACATTCCCACCAACAGTGCACAGTGGTTCCCTTTTCTTCACATCCTCACTGACACTTGTTATTTCTTGTCTTTTTGATAATATCCATTGCAAAGGTGTGAGATGACATCTCCTTGTGGTTTTGATTTGTATTTCTCTGATGATTAATGATGCTGAGCTCCTTTTCATGTACCTGTTGGCCATCTGTATGTCTTCTTTGGAAAAATGTTCATTCAGACCCTCTGCTCATTTTAAAATTAGATTGTTTCAGTTTTTCCTATTGAGCTGTATGAGTTCTTCATATATTTTGGATATTAAACCCTTATCATTGTTGAAAAATTCAATTAACAATCAAATTGAGAAGAAAAAAAGAATTTTTTTCAAGCCAAATTGAGGATTATAACCCAGGAGACAGACCCTCGGAATCTCTGAGAACTGTTCTGTCTCTTAGAAGTCGAAGGCAGAGTCATGTACATTTTTGAGACAAAGGATCATACATCAAATGACATACTGACATTTTACATAAAGTTCACCAAATATACATAGTCCAGGTAAACAGGTACAAAGTGAACAGCAAGTCACCATGACCCCCTACAGAGTTGGAAAGAAGGCTGATATTTTAAGAAGTTACAGTGTTAGCTTCAGAAGAAAGGAAGAAACACATTGCTCTTTGTGACTGAGAAACATTTCTCCCTTTGAGGAGATCTGTTTAATGGGTAAGGCAGATGCACATTGCACATTAGGGAGGGAAGGAGGAAGCCCACACAGACAGAGAGAAGAATCTTATGTTTAAATGTTCTTGTCCTGCCTTAAAATATACATTTTATTTCATTAACAGATATACGATTTGCAAATATTTTTTCCCCAGTTGGTAGGTTGCCTTTCCATTTTGTTGATGGTTTCCTTTGCTGTTCAGAGGCTTTTTAGCTTGATGTAATCTCACTTGTTTGTTTTACTTTTGCTTTTGGTGTCAGTTTCAAGAAATTATCACCAAGACCAACGTCACATGGCTTACTGCCTGTGTTTCCTTCTAGGCGTTTTACAGTTTCAGGTCTTCTGTTCAAGTCTTTAATCCATTTTGAATTGATTTTTATGAATGGTATAAGAGAGGGGTCCAGTTTCACTCTTTTGCATGTGGCTGTTGAGTTTTCCCAGGACCATTTGTTGAAGAGACTGTCCTTTCCCTATTGTATATGCTTGTCTTCTTTGTTGTAAATCAATTAACTTTATATGGATGGGTTGATTACTTGTCTCTCTTTTCTGTTCCATTGATCTATGTGTCTGTGTTTATGCCAATACCATACTGTTTGATTACCATGACTTTGTGATATAGTGTGAACTCAGGAAGCGTGATGCTTCTAGCTTGTTCTTTCTCAAGATTGGTTTGGTTATTTGGGGTTTTTGTGGCTCCATACAAATTTTAGTATTGTTTTTCTATATCTCTGAAAAATGCCATTGGAATTTTTATAGGGGTTGCATTGTATTTGTAGATTGCTTTGGGTAGTATGGTTCTTTCAACAACATGAGTTCTTCCAATCCATGACCACAAAATAGTTTTCCATTTGTTTGTGTCTTCTTCAATTTCTTCCACCAATGTTTTATAGTTTTTAGGGTACAGGTCTTTCGTCTCTTTGGTTAAATTTATTCCTAGATAGTTTATTCATTTTATGCAATTGTAAATGGAATTGTGTATTAATTTCTCTTTTGGATTGTTTGTCATTAGTGTATAGATACAGAACAGATTTTTGTGTATTGATTTGTATCCTGCAAGTTAGCTGAATTTGTTTTTTTTGCTAACAGTTTTTTGATTACTACTGAGTTTGAATATTTGTTGGATAGTCTTATTTCTTCTTGTGAGTTAAAGATAGCTATCATTTGTTTAGTGATTAGCAAATTGCAGCTCCATGCAACAAGCATGATACCAAGGAAACGGAAACTCTGCCAAGATCAATGGAAGAGGTAGGGACAAACCAATTTCTGTTTTATTTTTAAAGTCTGTTCTCTTGGGTCCTTTAACTTGTAAATGATCTGGCTCTTCCTGTCTTTGCTCATTTAACTCTTGAAAGCTCTATGTTGTTCTTTTCTATTTTCATTTTTTTTAAAAAAACAATAATTATATTTTCTCTATTATATTTAGTTTAACTATTTGTGCAGTATTTTTTTAAACTTTTATTTTAAATTGGAGTATAGCTGATTAACAAAGTTCTGATAATTTCAGGTGCACAGCAAAGCGACTCAGTCATACATATACATGTATCCATTCTCCCAGAAACTCCCCTCCCATCCAGGCTGCCACATAACATTGAGCAGAGTTCCATGTGTTATACAGTAGGTCCTTGTTGGTTATCCATTTAAAATATAGCAGTGTGTACATGTCAATCACGAACTCCCTAACTATCCCTTCCCCCACCCTTCCCCCCAGTAACCATAAGTTTGTTCTCTAAATCTGTGAGTCTGTTTCCGTTTTGTAAATAAATTCATCTGTATCATTTCTTTCTAGATTCCACATATAAGCGATATCATACAACATTTCTCTTTCTCTGTCTGACTTGCTTCACTTAGTATGATAATCTCTAGGTCCATCTATGTTGCTGCAAATGGCGTTATTTCATTCTCTTTAATGGCAAAGTAATACTCCATTAGTTAAAAAAAAGACAAACATTAATAGCTATATTTGTGAAAAATACTTTGTCTTTTTCATTGTTTAATGTTTGAAAATTCTTAAGCTATGATTTGAATGCTGTTTACATCAATTTCTATATTTTAGTTTTTAAAACTTAAAAATGAAAGATTATTTAAACAACAAAGAATTTGAGTGAGGATTACATGGGATATTATACGTAAAGTACTTGGAAAAGCATTTATAGACTTAGAGGTTTTATATATATATTTGCTGTCATTATGATTATGTTCATTCTTTTTTGTTTCATTGAAGTTTTATTTATTTATTTATTTTATTGATTTACAATGTGTTAGTTTCCAGTGCATAGCAAAGTGACTCAGTTATAAGTGTATATGTATATATAATCTTTTTCATATTCATTTCCATTATGGTTTATTACAGGATATTGAATATAGTTCCCTGTGGTATAAAGTAGAACTTTGTTGTTTATCTATTTTATTTTTTATTTTTAAATTATTATTTTAAAAAACTGATGTATAGTGAAATTACAATATTGTGTTAGTTTCTGGTGTACAGCATAGTGATTCAGATATATATATGTGTGTATATATATATATATACACACAACACATATATAATCTTTTCATTTTCTTTGTCATCAAAATTATTAGAAGATATTGAACGTAGTTCCCTGTGCTATACAGTAGTCCCCTGTTGTTTATCTATTTTCTATATAGTAGTTTGTATCTGCTAATCCTAAACTCCTAATTTATCCCTCCTCCACCCCCTTTCCCCTTTGGTAACCATAAACTTGTTTTCTATGGCTGTGAGACTGTTTCTGTTTTGTAAATGAGTTAATTTTTGTTATATTTTAGATTCCACATATAAGTGGTATCATATGTTATTTGTCTCTCTTTCTGACTTACTTCACTTAGTATGATAATCTCTGGGTCCATCCATGTTGCTGCAAATGTCATTACTTCGTTCTTTTTATGGTTGAGTAATATTCCATTGCATATAAGTACCACATCCTCCTAATCCATTCTTCTGTCAATGGACGTTTAAGTTGCTTCCATGTCTGGCTATTGTAAATAGAGCTACAATGAACATTGGGGGTGCATGTATCTTTTCAAATTAGAGTTTCCTCCAAATATAGGCCCAGGAATGGAATTGCTGGATCATGTGGCAACTCTATTTTCAGTTTTTTGAGGAACCTCCATACAGTTTTCCATAGTTGCTGCACCAATTTACATTCCCACCCACAGTGTAGGAGGGTTCCCTTTTCTGCCCACCCTCTCCAGCATTTGTTACTTTTAAACATTTTAATGATGGCCATTCTGACTGGTGTGAAGTGATACCTCATTGTAGTTTTGATTTGTATTTCTCTAATTAGTGATGTTGAGCATCTTCTTATGTGCTTATTGGCCATCTGTATGTCTTCTTTGGAGAAATGTCTATTTAGGTCTTCTGCCCATCTTTTGATGGGTTGTTTGTTTGTTTGTTTGTTTTAAAACCCAGATTTATAGACTTGCCATTACATGATGCTATCTTTTATTTTTAATTAAATTTAATTTTATTTATTTATTTTTGTCTATGTTGGGTCTTCGTTTCTGTGTGAGGGCTTTCTCTAGTTGCGGCAAGCGGGGGCCACTCTTCATCACGGTGTGCGGGCCTTACACTATCGCGGCCTCTCTTGTTGCGGAGAACAGGCTCCAGACACGCAGGCTCGGTAATTGTGGCTCACGGGCCCAGTTGCTCCGTGGCAAGTGGGATCTTCCCAGACCAGGGCTCGAACCCGTGTCCCCTGCATTAGCAGGCAGATTCTCAACCACTGTGCCACCAGGGAAGCCCGGGTTGTTTGTTTTTTTGTTATTGAGTTGTATGAGCTGTTTGTATACTTCGTAAAGTAAGCTTCTGTTGGTTGTACTGTTTGCAGTTATTTTCTCCCATTCTGTACGTTGTCTTCTCATTTCATTGATGGTTTTCTTTGCTGTGCATGTTTAATATTTTTGATGTTTGTTTTGTGACCCAGGATGTGGTTTATTTTGTTGCATGATCTCCAGAATCTTGAAAAAATATATTCTGCTGTTGATGGATGGACTGATTTATACGTGTCCATTAGAATTTGTTAGTGGTGTTATTCAGGCCTTCTCTATCTTTGCAGATTTATTGTCTAGTAGTTGTATCAACTAGTGAGAATGGGCTATTAAATCCCCAATTATAAATGTAGATTTGTCTGTTTTTCCTTATAGTTCTATCAGTTTTGGGAGGAGCTTCAAGATGGCGGAAGAGTAAGACGCGGAGATCACCTTCCTCCCCACAAATACATCAGAAATACATCTGCATGTGGAACAACTCCTACAGAACACCTGCTGAACGCTGGCAGAAGACCTCAGACCTCCCAAAAGGCAAGAAACTCCCCACGTACCTGGGTAGGGCAAAAGAAAAAAGAAATAACAGAGACAAAAGAATAGGGACGGGACCCGCACCAGTGGGAGGGAGCTGTGAAGGAGGAAAGGTTTCACACACTAGGAAGCCCCTTCTCGGGCGGAGACTGCGGGTGGCGGAGGGGAGAAGCTTCGGAGCCACGGAGGAGAGCGCAGCCACAGGGGTGCGGAGGGCAAAGCGGAGAGATTCCCGCACAGAGGCTCGGCGCCGAGCAGCACTCACCAGCCCGCGAAGCTTGTCTGCTCACCCGCCGGGGCGGGCGGGGCTGGGAGCTGAGGCTCGGGCTTCGGTCGGATCGCAGGGAGAGGACTGGGGTTGGCGGCGTGAACACAGCCTGAAGGGGGCTAGTGCACCACAGCTAGCCGGGAGGGAGTCCGGGAAAAAGTCTGCAGCTGCCGAAGAGGCAAGAGACTTTTTCTTGCCTCTTTGTTTCCTGGTGCGTGAGGAGAGGGGATTCAGAGCGCTGCTTAAAGGAGCTCCAGAGACGGACGCGAGCCGCGGCTTTCAGCGCGGACCCCAGAGACAGGCATGAGACGCTAAGGCTGCTGCTGCAGCCACCAAGAAGCCTGTGTGCGAGCACAGGTCACTCTCCACACCGCCCCTCCGGGGAGCCTGTGCAGCCCGCCACTGCCAGGGTCCCGTGATCCCGGGACAACATCCCCGGGAGAACGCACGGCGCGCCTCAGGCTGCTGCAACGTCACGCCGGCCTCTGCCGCTGCAGGCTCGCCCCGTCTCCTCCGTACCGCTCCCTCCCCCCGGCCTGAGTGAGCCAGAGCCCCTGAATCAGCTGCTCCTTTAACCCCGTCCTGTCTGAGCGAAGAACAGACGCCCTCAGGCGACCTACACGCAGAGGCAGGTCCAAATCCAAAGCTGAACCCCAGGAGCTGTGCAAACAAAGAAGAGAAAGGGAAATCTCTCCCAGCAGCCTCAGAAGCAGCGGATTAAATCTCCACAATCAACTTGATGTACCCTGCATCTGTGGAATACCTGAATAGACAACGAATCATCCCAAATTGAGGAGGTGGACTTTGGGAGCAACGATATATACATATTTTCCCCTTTTTCTCTTTTTGTGAGTGTGTATGTATATGCTTCTGTGTGTTATTTTGTCTGTATAGCTTTGCTTTTATCATTTGTCCTAGGGTTCTGTCCTTTTTTTTTTTTATTACTTTAAAAAATTTTCTTAATAATTATTTTTAATTTTAATAACTTTATTTTATTTTACTTTATTTTATTTTATTTTATCTTCTTCTTTCTTTCTTTCTTCCTTTTCTTTCTCCTTTTTATTCTGAGCCATGTGGATGACAGGCTCTAGGTGCTCCAGCCAGGCATCAGGGCTGTGCCTCTGAGGTGGGAGAGCCAAGTTCAGGACACTGGTCCACAAGAGACCTCCCAGCTCCACATAATATCAAACGGCGGAAATCTCCCAGAGATCTCCATCTCAACGCCAAGACCCAGCTCTACTCAACGACCAGCAAGCTACAGTGCTGGACACCCTACGCCAAACAACTAGCAAGACAGGAACACAGCGCCATCCATTAGCACAGAGGCTGCCTAAAATCATAATAAGGCCACAGACACCCCAAAACACACCACAAGACGTGGACTTGCCCACCAGAAAGACAAGATCCAGCCTCATCCACCAGAACACAGGCACAGTCCCCTCCACCAGGAAGCCTACACAACCCACTGAACCAACCTTAGCCACTGGGGACAGACACCAAAAACAACGGAAACTACGAACCTGCAGCCTGTGAAAAGGAGACCCCAAACACAGTAAGTTAAGCAAAATGAGAAGACAGAGAAACACACAGCAGATGAAGGAGCAAGGCAAAAACCCACCAGACCTAACAAATGAAGAGGAAGTAGGCGGTCTACCTGAAAAAGAATTCAGAATAATGATAGTAAAGATGATCCAAAATCTTGGAAATAGAATGGAGAAAATACAAGAAACGTTTAACAAGGACCTAGAAGAACTAAAGAGCAAACAAACAGTGATGAACAACACAAGAAATGAAATTAAAAATTCTCTAGAAGGAATCAATTGCAGAATAACTGAGGCAGAAGAACGGATTACTGACCTGGAAGATAAAATAGTGGAAATAACTACTGCAGAGCAGAATAAAGAAAAAAGAATGAAAAGAACTGAGGACAGTCTCAGAGACCTCTGGGACAACATTAAATGCACCAACATTAGAATTATAGGGGTCCCAGAAGAAGAAGAGAAAAATTAAGGGACTGAGAAAATATTTGAAGAGATTATAGTGAAAACTTCCCTAATATGGGAAAGATATTCTTTTTAAATGTTCTATTGTCCGTCTTTATCCTACAAGTAATTTAACCTCTCTTTATTATTTTGTAACTCTTTAATTCTTTGTGTCACATTGGGACACATTTTTCTGATCTATCTTTAAGTTTCTAATGATCTCCTTAGGTCTATCTAATAAGCTGTTTATCCAATCCATTGTTTTAATTTTTTTAATTTCAAGGATTGCATTAAAAAATTAATAGATATTATTTTTTAAGAGTAGTTTTAGGTTTATAGAAAAATCGAGTAGAAAGTAGAGAGAGTTCCCATATACACCCTACCCCCTTCCTCCTCCTTTGATCAGAGAGTTTCCCCTATTTTTAGCGTCTTGCATTAGTGTGGCACATTTGTTACAGTTAATGAACCAATACTGATACATTATTATTAATGAAAGACTGTAGCTTATATTAGGGTACACTCTTTGTGTTGTATAGTTTATGGGTTTTGAAAAATGTATAATGACATGTATCCACCATTATAGTACTATTCAGAATATTTTCAATGCCCTAAAAATCCCTGTATGCCCCTATTTATCCCTTTCCTGCTCTCTCAAAATTCCTGAAAGTCATGGATTTTTTTTTACTGTCTCCATAGTTTTGCCTTTTTCCAGAATGTCATAAGGTTGGTATCATACAGCACGTAACCTTTACAGAGCACCTTATTTTGCTGAGTATAACGCTTTTAAAATTCCTCCATGTCTTTTTGTCTTATCTCACTTCTTTATATTGCTGAATAATTTTCCATTGTTCGGATGTACCTGAGTTTGTTCATCCATTCACCTGTTCAAAGGCATTTTGGTTGCTTCCAAAAATTGGCAATTATGCATAAAGATTCTGTAAATGTCTGTGTGCAGGTTTTTGTGTAGGCATAAATTTTCAGCTCCTTTGGGTAAATACTAAGAAGTGTGATTGCTGGATCAAGTGGTAAGAGTATGTTTAGCTTTGTAGGAAACTGCAGAACAGTTTTCTAAAGTGTCTTTACCATTTTGCATTTCTACCAGCAATGAATAAGAGTCCTATTGATCCACATTCTTACCAGCATTTGGTATTGTTAGTGTATTGGATTTTAGCCATTCTAATAGGTGTGTAGTGGTATCTCATTGTTGTTTTAATTTGCATTTCCTTAATGAAGTATGATGATATTGGGTATTTTTTCATATGCTTATTTGACATCTCATTGGACCCTCCTTACCAGGACAGCTATTGGTTAATTTATCAACATTTTCCTCCCCAGACTATACAATCACTGCAAGTTTTAGCCCAAATAATGCTTTGCAGGTTCATGACTATGAATGCTCAGGCTAACCTTTCTTATTGGTGTCCAGAGAAAAAAATAGAGGGATTGTTACTTGACAGGAGAGACAGTTCTCCAGCAAGAAGGAATGAAGAGAGGGTAGGAGCAGGTGTAGTTGTATTTTAAGATTTAATGTCTTGAATTTGTGTGGGTTTCTCACTGATCAGTTCTGATTTAGTAGGCTACCTTTTCTGCCAAAGGTAGAGAGGTGGGTTCTTGAATCAAGGTTGGAGGTTTGAATAGGGTGTATACACGAAGCATTAATTAGGTGGAGTGGGAGAATGAGCTGACTTGAGCAAATGTGTAAACTTGCTGGGCTCTGTTGGTAGTCTAGGTTGGTAATCATTTAATGGCACCATTCTGTTCTCTGGGTGACTACCCAAATCTAGTTATTGATTCGGTGTATAATAATTTTGGGATGGGCCAGAAAGAATGGAGAAAAAGATTTAAAGGATTTGAGAATACTTAGAAGAGATTTATTATAATGAAGAGCATGGAATCTAAACTTAAGAATCACACAGAGTGGGTTGGTGGTTTGGAAAGAAAATTGTAGTGTTAATAGATTAGCAGTTTTTGTGAGGCTTAAAAAACAGGCATAGTTAAGACATACTTGGGCTTAAGTACTTGTGGCTGGACAGTGGGATGTTTGAATTAGTGAATTTGGAAGAGGAGAAAGGAGGTGGTTATGGGAGTGCATAACTACAGTAGGGTGAAGGGAAAGACAACTCAGATTAGGAGGAAATGGAATCAAGAGCACAGGATGAAGAATTAGCTTTCCACATGGACACCGAAGTCACTCTAATACTAATGTAATGACTTGCATGTATTTGTTTATGAGGGAATTGAAAAGAACTTAAGACAGCATTGAAGAGTAGAAGGGAGATAGCATGAGTCTCAAAGCAGCATTAGTCTATAAGAAAGTGAATGAGCATTATTTTGGAACAAAACCTGGGAAATATTTGGAAGTAAAAATGGCCCCCAAATCGGTTTATAACTTTAAAATATCAAGAGCTCCCACAAGTTCTAAATATATGGCAGCAAAGTACTAATGAACAAAAATACTTAAACTGGAGGATTTTGGCTTTTGGTCTCTGTACCATAAATTCCACAAAAGGCACCTGTGTTGTTCACTCTTGTATTGCAAAGTGCCTGGCACAGAGTAGGTTGCCAGTGAAAAATTTAACTTCGTCACAAAAAAGAACTATAAATAATTATTAAAGTATGAAAAAATTACATCAATAAAAACTACATGGAAATAGAAACATTGCCATAATAATTTCCTTCTTTTGAATATTGAATATTTAAATAAAATAATCTGGAAAACAGACGGAAGTTTATCTATAAATATACTCATCACAGAATTTTTTTAGTGAAGTATAGTTGGTTTATAATATTCTGTTAGTTTCAGATGTACAACAAAGTGATTCAGATATATATATATATATATATAATTTTTTCAGATAATTTTTCATTATAGTTTTACAAGATATTGAATATTTTCCCTGTGTTACACAGTAAATCCTGTTGCTTACCTATTTATATATAATGGTGTGTATATACTTCTAATTTATCCCCCTCTTTCCCTTTTGGTATACATAAGTTTGTTTTCTATGTTTCGTCACAGAATTTATTGTTTTAATGTCTTTATTGGAGTATAATTGCTTTACAATGTTGTGTTAGTTTCTGTTGTACAACAAAGTGAATCAGCTATATGTATACATGTATCCCCCATCCCCTCCCTCTTGAACCTCCCTCCCACCCTCCCTATCCCACCCCTCTAGGTCATCACAAAGCATCCAGCTGATCTCCCTGTGCTATGCAGCATCTTCCCACTAGCCATACATTTTACATCTGGTAGTATATATATATCAGTGCTACTCTCTCACTTCGTTCCAGCTTCCCCTTCCCCACCGTGTCCTCAAGTCCATTCTCTACATCTGCATCTTTATTCCTTCACTGCCACTAGGTTCATCAGTACCGTTTTTTTTAGATTCCATATATGTGCGTTAGCATACAGTATTTGTTTTTCTCTTTCTGACTTACTTCACTCTGTATGACAGACTCTAGGTCCATCCACCTCATTACAAATAACTCAATTTCATTTCTTTTTATGGCTGAGTAATATTCCATTGTATATATTTGCCACATCTTCTTTTTATTTATTTATTTATTTATTTATTTATTTTCGGCTGTGTTGGGTCTTTGTTTCTGTGTGAGGGCTTTCTCTAGTTGCGGCAAGCGGGGGCCACTCTTCATCGCGGTGCGCGGGCCTCTCACTGTCGCGGCCTCTCCCGTTGCGGAGCACAGGCTCCAGACGCACAGGCTCAGTAGTTGTGGCTCACGGGCTTAGTTGCTCCGCGGCATGTGGGATCTTCCCAGACCAGGGCTCGAACCCGTGTCCCCTGCATTGGCAGGCAGATTGTTAACCACTGCGCCACCAGGGAAGCCCCTGCCACATCTTCTTTATCCATTCATCTGTCGATGGACATTTAGGTTGCTTCCATGTCCTGGCTATTGTAAATAGTGCTACAGTGAAAATTGTGGTACATGTCTCTCTTTTTTTTTTTTTATAAACATCTTTATTGAAGTATAATTGCTTTACAATGGTGTGTAGTTTCTGCTTTATAACAAAGTGAATCAGTTATACATATACATATATCCCATATCTCTTCCCTCTTGCATCTCCCTCCCTCCCACCCTCTCCATCCCACCCCTCTAGGTGGTCACAAAGCACCAAGCTGATCTCCCTGTGCTATGCGGCTGCTTCGCACTAGCTATCTATTTTACATTTGGTAGTGTATATATGTCCATGTCTCTTTTTGAATTATGGTTTTCTCAGGGTGTATGCCCAGTAGTGGGATTGCTGGGTCATTATGGTAGTTCTATTTTAGGTTTTAAGGAACCTCCATACTGTGCTCTATAGTGACTGTATCAATTTACATTCCCACCAACAGTGCAGAAGGGTTCCCTTTTTTCCACACCTTCTCCAGCATTTATTGTTTGTAGATTTTTGATAATGGCCATTCTGAACCGGTGTGAGCTGATACCTCATTGTGGTTTTGATTTGCATTTCTCTAATGATTAGTGATGTTGAACATCTTTTTATGTGTTTGTTGGCAATCTGTATGTCTTCTTTGGAGAATGTCTATTTCAGTCTTCTGCCCATTTTGGGATTGGGTTGTTTGTTTTTTTGATATTGAGCTGCATGAGCTGCTTGTATATTTTGGAGATTAATCCTTTGTCAGTTGCTTCATTTGCAAATATTTTCACCCATTCTGAGGGTTGTCTTTTCCTCTTGTTTATGGTTTCCTTTTCTGTGCAAAAGCTTTTAAGTTTCATTAGGTCCCATTTGTTTATTTTTGTTTTTATTTCCATTTCTCTAGGAGGTAGATGAAAAAGGATCTTGCTGTGATTTATGTCACAGAGTGTTCTGCCTATGTTTTCCTCTAGGAGTTTTATAGTGTCTGGCCTTACATTTAGGTCTTTAATCCATTTTAAGTTTACTTTTGTGTATGGTGTTAGGAAGTGTTCTAATTTCATTCTTTTACATGTACCTGTCTTTTCTCCATTGTATATTCTTGCCTCCTTTGTCAAAGATAAGGTGACCATATGTGGGTGGGTTTATCTCTGGGCTTTCTATCCTGTTCCATTTATCTATATTTCTGTTTTTGTGCCCAGTACCATACTGTCTTGATTACTGTTGCTTTGTAGTATAGTCTGAAGTCAGGGAGCCTGATTCCTCCAGCTCCATTTTTCTTTCTCAAGATTGCTTTGGCCATTCTGGGTCTTCTATGTTTCCATACAAATTGTAAATTTTTTTGGTTCTAGTTCTGTGAAAAATGCCATTGGTAATTTGATAGGGATTGCACTGAATCTGTAGATTGCTTTGGGTAGTAGAGTCATTTTCACAATGTTGATTCTTCCAATCCAAGAACATGGTATATCTTTCCATCTGTTTGTATCATCTTTGATTTCTTTCATTAGTTATCATAGAATATATTTAACAGAGGAAAATGGAAGCTATATAAAATATTCAATATTAGTGGATAGGTTAAACATATTGTAGTACATCACCAAGGTGGAATATTTAGTTACGTATTTTTTCAAGAAATACTTACAGAGTACAGGCATACATCATTTTACTGTGCTTTGCTTTATTGCACTTTGCAGATATTGCATTTTTGTTTACAAATTGAAGGTCTGTGGCAACCCTGCATCGAGCAAGTCTATCAGCACAATTTTTCCAGCAGCATTTGTTCACTTCGTGCCTCTTTGTCACATTTTGATATTTCTCTCAGTATTTCAAACCTTTTCATTATTATTATATTTATTATAGTGAACTGTGATCAGTGATCTTTGATCTTACTATTGTAATTGTTTTGGGGTGGCAAGAACTGTTTGCACGTAAGATAGAGAAAACTTGATGATAAATGTGTGTGTTTTGACTGCTCATCTCTCTCCCTCTCCTTAAGCCTCTCTATTGCCTGAGATGCAACAATATTGAAATTAGGTCAATTAATAACCCTACAATGGCCTTCTTGTGTTCAAGTGAGGGAAGAGTCACACATTTCTCACTTTAAATCAAAAGCTAAAAATGATTAAACTTATTGGGGAAGACATGTTGAAAGCCAAGATAGGCCAAAAGCTAGGACTCTTGTGCTAAACAGTTAGCCAAGTTGGAAATGCAAAGGAAGTTCCTGAAGGAAATTAAAAGTGCCACTCCAGTGAATTATGAGAAAGTCAAACAGCCTTATTACTGATATGGAGAAAGTTAGTGGTCTGGATAGAAGATCCAACAAGCCGCAACATTCCCTTAAGCCAAAGTCTAATCCAGAGCAAGCCCCAAACTCTCTTAAATTCTATGAAGACTGAGAGAACTGAGGAAGTTGCAGAAGAAAAGTTTGAATGTAGCAGAGGTTGGTTCATGAGGTTTAAGAAAAGAAGCCATCATACAACATAAAAGTGCAAGATGAAGCAGCAAGTGCTGATGTAGAAGCTGCAGAGGTACAAACTATTATGTATAAAATAAGCTACAGGGATATATTGTACAACACAAGGAACATAACTAATATTTTATAATAACTGTAAATGGAATATAACCTTTAAATATTGTGAATTACTATATTGTACACTTGTAACATAGTATTGTACATCAACTCTACTTCAATGAAAATAAATAAATAATTAAAAAAAGAAAATCCTTCAATGAAAGAATCAAAGCATTAGTCTAAATACAAAACAATATAATTAAATTTTAAGTGGATTTGATTTTGTTCAACATTTTATTAGGGTGCCATTAACATAGTTAGCACTTAATACACATTGGCTTGAATGAGTGGTTAATGAATACATGAATGTTTGAGAGACTCTATAGCAGGGATCCATGGCCTGTTAGGAACCGGGCTGCACAGCAGGAGATAAGTGGCAGGCAAGCGAGCTGTATTTACAGCTGCTTCCCATTGCTTGCATTACTGCCTGAGCTCCGCCTCCTGTCAGATCAGCTGCGGCATTAGATTCTCATAGGAGCGGGAACCCTACTGTGAACTGCGCATGCGAGGGATCTAGGTTGGAAGCTCCTTATGAGAATCTAATGCCTGATGATCTGAGGTGGAGCTGAGACAGTGATGCTAGCACTGGGGAGTGGCTGCAAATACAGATTATCATTAGCAGAGAGGTTTGACTGCACAAAGACCATAATAAATCAATTGCTTGCAGACTCATATCAAAACCCTATCAGTGAGTGGCAAGTGAAAACAAGCTCAGGGCTCCCAGTGATTCTGCATTATGGTGAGTTGTATCATTATTTCATTATATATTACAATGTAATAATAATTGAAATAAAGTGCACAATAAATGTAATGCACTTGAATCATCCTGAAACCTGCCCTCCCCCCCCCACCGCCCCCACTGTCTGTGGAAAAATTGTCTTCCACGAAACCGGTCCCTGGTGCCAAAAATGTTGGGGACCGCTGCTCTATAAGACTCCAGCTCCTGAAGTGTTTTTATGCCTTCTGGAAGTCAGGGTTGATGAAGATGCACTGGAATAAGTTCCGGGGACTTGACCAAGGCCCTAACCACATTCCCATCCTTTGCCCTGACCTCTCACTCCAAAACTTCTCTCCCACCTCCTTTTCTCTCTTAAGCTCATATAACCTCTCCGGCATTCTTTTCACATGAGGTTTCTGGCACTCAGACAAGAAGGGTTAAGGGCTTTACAGTTACATCACCAAGGAGATCTTCAGTAGAGGAGATCCTAGGGGAGAAGAGAGTCACATGAGTAAGCCCATGGTCCCCAAAGATGCTCAGAGAAAAAATAATTTGCCCTGCAGTTCCTCCTCCGGCTTGGTCCCCTGGCCATTGAACACAGTCTGCTGGTTATCGGAATACCCTGCCATCTAGGCAGGGGCATGGCTCCAGTCTGTGATTCCTGATGGCTGTGATAGACAGTTTGGGGTGAGGAGAGATGTAGGTTTGTACTGACCAGGGTGGGCTGGTGCCTCTTTGGGTCCTTCTGCCTATGGGCAGGAATGGTGGGGATAAAGGAGGTGAGAAACAATAATGAATTGTCTTCATCATTTGGTCACCCACTAGAGGCTGTATTTGGAATTCTCCATCCCCTGAGAGCAGAGTCAGAGAGGACAGACCAAAATGTGTCTGCAGAAGCTTTGTGGCATGGTAGAAACAGTGGCATGATAGGCAAGAAATCTTAACTCACTTCCTCTGTGGCCTTGGGAAAATTGCCTTTCCTTCTGTGGCTTTTGTAAATAATAAATCATACAACAAGATTATTCTAAAGCAGGGATTGCCAAAAATTTTTTGTAAAGGGCAACAGCAAATATTTTAAGTTTCGAATGTGGTCTCTGCTGCAACTATTCAATCTGTCCCACGAAAGCAGTCATAGACAATACGTAAATAACTGGGCATGGTTGTGTTCCAATAAGATTTTATTTATAAAAGAAGGTGGTGGGCAGGATTTGGCCCACAGGCAGCAGTTTGACGACCGCTGCTATAAAGTGTCAACCAGCATTGATATTTTACATCTCTGATTCATGTTTGGGCAATTCCAGGGTGGAACTGGTGAAGCAGGGTGGGGGGTTGTCTTGTGAATTGCATTCCCAGAGACAGTTATTTGTTCTGGCATATGTTAGAGGACTGTCAGGCTGGAGACAGAGGTGAGAGTTGAATAACATTTGGAATCTCCACCTCCCTGAGGAAACTGATTTAATGGGAGGAAAGCCAGCGTGCTGAATGGAGATAGGCAAAGTTATGACTTAGATAAGTGAGAGTGAGTTTGACTGGGTAAAGACTGTGCGAATTTCTGTGGGTATCTACGTGAAGGAAAGTTTAAAACTGTGTGTGTGTGTGTGTGTGTGCGTGCGTTCATGGGGAAGGGCCATTTGTGTGACTAGGGAAAATGTGTGTTAGTGTGTAAATCATCAAAATTTGTGTGAGTAAATGTGTGTTGTGCCTGTATAAATGAATGTGTATGATAATATGGTAATATGAATGGAAGTTTGTGTGTTTGTGGATTTGAAGCAGGCAGAGCTGGAATTGAACTCAGGTAGGTCTAAAGCCCATATGATTTTTCCTCTATTACATTGTCTTACATGTCTCAGACATTCTGGCAAAATAAAAGAATGAGAAGGGAGTGGAGAGGAAGCCAAAGAAAGGCGGTTAGGTAATCAGCAAACAAAAGTGGACGTTTCAAAAGCTAATGGAAACTTTGGCTCTAATAATCTCGGATTCAAATATCAGCTTAGCCTCTAACAGGTTGTTTGACTTTGGGCAGTTGCCATATGAGATTAGTTTCTTCACGCACGAACTAGTGATACTTTCAATTTCATACATTTGGTGCAATAATTAGAAATAATACATATATCTAACAGTAGATATTTAATGGTTGCTATCATCAAATAAAGAAGTATTAGTGATAGAAATTGGAGATTACTAGTAATCAGAAATGAAATGTAATATTAGATTTGGCAACTGTGATATGATAGATTGTTTCAGAAAAGGAAGCTTTAGTGGCATATTGGTGTTATAAGTAAAATGGCATTGGGTAAAGATTACGAGGGTGGTAAGAGGATAGATGAAGAGAGTGCACATCCCTCCTTTTGTAAAACCGAGGTGAATGGGGGAAGAGACACACTAAGGAGAAGGGGCCAGCAGAGAGGGAGAGTTTGAAATTACCAGAGTGACAGATTAATGGAGAGAAGTTTGGGGTCCAGTGCACAAATGGAGGGCTGAGCCTTGAATGGGAGCGAGAGGGAAGAGACAATTCAAATATAAATTTGTAGGTGGCAGAATGAAGGTAGTTAAGGGAATTAACAACAGGTGACTTTTGTTTTTTCCCTTGGATCAGGAGTCAGGAAATCACAAGCACCTGATGAAGGGGACCAAGGTGGAGTAAGGTAGACATGATGTGATTCAAAGCATGGTGTGGGTAGCCAAATTCTAGCTCCACCATTTACCAGCCAGGTGACCTTGGGTGGGGGGATGACGAACTCTCTAAGCTCTCTTTGCTCTCCATTGGTAAAATGGGAAAACGAGTACAGTTATCTCACATGGTGGTGATTGAGATAATGCACGTGCGGCCCTTAGTGCAGAGCTGCTCCTAACCGATCTCTGTCTCAGTTCTCCAACCTGCCTCTTCCCTTCCCCACCCTTCTTACACAGTACTGCCAGAGAGAGTGACCCAAAATGCAAACTGCACCATGCCATTCTCTCACTACAAACCCTTCAGTGGCTCCAACTGCTTCAACATAAATTCTAAACTCCTTACACTTGTACCCAGAGCCCTCAGTGATGTGGCCCCTACTTCACTGCCTGACATTATTTCCTATCATTTCGTGCCATGTCCTCCAGGCTATGGTAACCCTGAATCATGATAATTTTCCTCCAAACTCCATGTCCTTTCAGATCTCTGTGACTTTGTGTTCTCCCCTCCCCTCATGACTTTACTTGGCAAACTCTTACTTAGTTTTCAAGGTTCAACTCAGGGTGGCACCTTTAGAAAAACTTTTCTGAACTCCTAGAAAACTTTCCATGTTTCCACAGCCCCTGTGTTTAACATTCTTCTGCACTATCTGTATTGTATAGCTATTTTGTTTAATTGTCTGTCTCCCCTCCACTAGGTCCTCCAGGAGCCATGGTACCTGCTCAGTGTGTTCAGTAAGGTTTGTTAAATTGACAATTAACTCAGTTACGATTTGCCTTTTGAGATGCATATCCCATTCTGATGGTCAAAGTGGAAACTGCAGTGTTATTCACAGCTCTCAACTGTTTGTAACAATCTGATGCTAAGATCCTATGGCATTCTAGAGCTGGAACAACTCTCTTACAGATATCTAGTTCAACTTTAGTTTTAAAGTGATAAAAGAGAAACCCAGAGCAGGGAAGTAATTTTACTGAGATCACATAGCTGGTGAATAGAATGGCAAGGAGTTTTAACCCATGTTTCCTGATTTCCTGACCAGGTCCCTTTCTACTTCTCATTCAGTGAAAAATGATCTGTTTCCACCTCCCCTACTCCAGCCCCATTCACCTTTTTTGGAAAGAGAGAAGAGATGACTGCCAAATCCCATATACCAACATCCAAATGACTCATCCCAGGCATGGCAACCCCCAACCACACTGGTACCAGCCATTCACTCTTCATTCTGCTGGGGATCCCTGGCCCGGGAGACCAGCACATATAGATCTCTCACCCCTTCTTTATTTCTTACCTTGTTGCTGTCCTTGGGAATAGCCTCCTTGTCTTCATCATCGTCACTGAATGCAGCCTCCATGAACCCATGTACTTCTTCCTCTGCATGCTGGCTGTGGCTGACCTCATCTTGTCCACTACCACTGTGCCCAAAGCCCTGGCCATATTCTGGTTCCATGCTGGAGCGATTTCCCTTGATGGTTGTGTCACCCAAATCTTCTTCATCCATGCCACCTTCATTGCTGAATCAGGAATTCTGTTGGCCATGGCATTTGACTGCTATGTGGCCATCTGTGACCCACTGCGCTATGCCACAGTGCTCAGTCGTGAAGTAATCCTAGGGTTGGTCTGGCTGTGGTCCTGAGGGGCTCCTCTGTATACTCCCAGATGTGCTCCTGGTGAAGAGACTACCGTTCTGCCATAGCAATGTGCTACCACATACCTACTGTGAGCACACGGCTGTTGCTAAATTTGCTTGTGCTGACATTCGTGTCACTGTCTGGTATGGCTTGTCTGCTCTGCTCTCGACTGTAGTGATAGATGCCTTGCACATCTTGGTTTCCTATACCTTCATCCTCAATGCAGTCTTCCGCCTCCCTTCCTGAGGAGCTTGGCAAAAGGCCCTAGGCACATGTGGCTCCCATCTTGGGGTCATTTCCATGTTCTACTGACTGGCATTTTTACCATAGTTGCCCAGCAGTTTGGGCGTCATGTTCCTCCTTATGCCCACATTCTGCTGGCAAACATCTGCATGTTAGCCCCTCCTATGCTAAACCCCATCATTTATGGGGTCAAGACCAGGCAGATTCGAGAGTGTGTGGTTAGTACTTTGTCTTCACAGTGGGAACACTGCTGAGTTTGTGTGACAGGTGATATGTTTATCAACATAGGACCTCACATTTCCTTTGCCTACTTTGTAGAGGTTTATGAACAAAGGGTGGTACGGGCTGTGAACAAAGTGATTTGTCATGGCTTTTAAAGACAGAATGCCATGTTATCTTGAGAAGGGTGGTGTTTAGGAAAGAGCATAAGTTGTCGGATCAGAAGTAGCTTTGAGTCCTGGGTTCACCAAAAGTGATGTGTTTGACCTGGAGGAAGTTACTTATTCTCTTAGAGACTCTTCTTAGCGCATGCATAGGGTTCCAGAAAAATAGAAATATCAAAACCAAACTAAATCATATTAAACAATGAGAATTATTTTCTACAATGAACTTGTCTAGGACATTGAAATTAAAACCTATAGGCAGAATTATATTAATTTAATAATATATACATTTGAGATATCTATATTTATATCTATAAACTTTTATTCTGAATTAGAAAAGGGACCAATGGAACAGAATAAAGAGCCCAGAAATAAACACTTGCATATAAGGTCAATTAATCTTTGATAAGGGTGTCAAGAATTCTCAATGAGGAAAGGACAGTCTCTTAATAAATGATGTTAGGAAAACTGGATATTCACATGCAAAAGATTGAAATTGGGCCCTTATCTTACACCATACACAAAAGTTAACTTGAAGTGGATTAAAGACTTAAATGTAAATCCTGAAACATAAAAATCTTGGAAGAAAATACAGAGAAACAGTTCTTGATATTGGTCTTGGCAATGATTTTCTTGATATCACACCAAAAGTACAGGCAACAAAAGCAAAATAAAGATGTGGGACTACATCAAACTAAAAAGCTTCTGCACAGCAAAGCAAACAATCAGTAAAATGAAAAGGCAACTATGGAATGGGAGAAAATATTTGCAAATCATACATCTGATAAGGGGTTAATATCCAAATATATAAGGAACCCATGAAACTCAGTAGCAAAACTCAATAGCAAAAACCCCACAAAAAACAAAAAACAAATAACCTGACTAAAAAAATGAGCAAAAGACCTGATTAGAACTTTTTCAAAGAAGACATACAAATAACCAATAGGAACATGAAGAGATCCTCAACATCACTAATTACCAGGGAAATGTGAGTCAAAAACCACAATGAGATATCACCTGAAACCTGTTAGAATGGCTATTATCAAAAAAAAACAAACAACAGATAACAAATGCCGACAAGGATATGGAGAAAGGGGAACACTTGTGCACTGTTGGTGGGAATGTAAATTTGTGGAGCCATTATGAAAAACAGTATGGATGTTCCTCAAAAAAGTAAAAATAGAACTATCATATGATTCAGAAATTCCACTTCTGGGTATATATCTGAAAACAATGATATCAGTATCTCAAAGAGTTATATGCACCCCCATGTTCATTGCAGCATTATTTACAATAACCAAGACATGGAAACAACCTAAGTGTCCACTGACAAATGAATGGATAAATAAAATGTGATATATATATATGTACATACACACACATATATATACATTTATGTTATTCAGACATAGAAGGAAATCTTGCCATTGTGACAACATGAATGAACTTTGAAAACATTACACTAAATGAAATAAGCTAAAGATAAATACTGTATGATCTCATTTATAAGTGGAATCTAAAAAAAAAACCAACCAATCTCATAGAAACAGGGAACAGATGGGTAGTTGCCAGAGGTGAGGGGTTGGGAGTAGGGGAAATGGGTAAAGGTGGTCTAGGGTACAAACTTCCAGTTGTAAGATGAATATGTTATAAGGATGTAATGCACAGCATGATGACTATAGCTAACAATACTGTATTGTATATTTGAAAGTTCCTAAGAGAGTAGATCTTAAAAGTTCTCACCACACACATACACAAATATAACTATGTGAGATGACAGATGTGTTAACTAACCTTATTGTTGTAATTATTTTGCATATATATGTATATTAAATCATTACATTGAGTACCTTAAACTTACAAAATGTTATATCTCAATAAAGCTGGGAGAAAAAAAGACAAATGTGGTACATATACACAATGGAATATTATTCAATCATAAAAAGGAAATCCTGCTATTTGTGACAACATGAATAAACCTGGAGTACTTTATACTAAATGAAATAAGCCAGACACAGAAAGACAAAAACAGTATGATTTCTCTTATATGTACAATCCAAAAAAATTGAACTTTGGTAAGCATAAATTCATTTTCTATGTCTGTGGGTCTGTTTCTGTTTTGTATATGAGTTCATTTGTATCATTTTCTTTTAAGAGTCCACATATAAATGATATCATATGATACTTGTCTTTGGCTTACCATGATAATCTTGTGTGTGACATGCAGGTGTGTACTTGCATCACTTGTTAGTAGTTATTGGTGGAGATAAAAGTTGAGATACTATGAAATCTCTATTTAATTCCTTTTGGTTGAGACCCAGGGGATGGCAGTATGTCATCTGTGTAATGTACATCTCCAAGTATCAGGGTAACCCAATACGTCAAGGTATTCAGATTTTGAGAAAAGAGAATATTTAAGTTTATATCATTATGGCAGTCTCCTCCCACCAGTATATCAATTGAAGGGGGAAAAAAACACCATCATTTACACTGGTCAAACCCAAGACAGAGACACAGAGAAGCAGAAAAGCTGATTTCATACCCTACCCTTCTATTAAAAAATATTTCTCTATGACCCATGTTGGGTATACAGAATCCAACCCTCCCCCAGTACATCCCATTCATAGAGGACTGAGTTCTCCTCCATATTCTCTCCAGCGTATCAACCAAGGCACTGGTCGACTTTGCCAACTCACACTGATTTAACTCTGTGACGTTGTCTCTTGCCTGAGGATTCTGTTCTTTTTATCTTTCCATCAAAGTATCTTCTTTCTGTCCAGTGTTAAGATAGACCATTACTCATTCTTAGAAACAACTCCTTTATCAATAAGCTCTTTTTAAGGTCACTGACATCTTTGTATAGTATCTAAGTTTTTCATGAAATATTGAGATGTGCTAAGGACAATCTGAGATTCTATTTTAGATAAGAAATCAGGGTTCCTAGAAGGAGAGTGGCTCTCAGGCAGCCTCCTGATGCTCAGGTGCAGAGCTTCATTGTGCCAACCTTAAAAGCTTAAATTCAAGAAAGAGTTTGCTGAAACCAGGTGATCCTGTTACCTCCATCCTGGCCTTCACACCAGTAAGGGTTCAACTGGAGAAGGAGAACTAGCAGGAGATAAATATTAAGAGATTTACTTATTTATTGCCAAACATTCACTTATACAACAGCGGGAGCCGGCAAAGCAAGTTGTAAATCCGCAGGGCAGACTATCAGGAAGGGGAAGCTGGGGCTCTAGGGCATGCGTTGAAGCTTCTGTTCACAAGTGGAATAGCTTCTTCAGGAAAGCCTCAGAACTGCCCTTAGGGACTTTCATCTGATTGAACATTAGGCCCACCCAGCTTATCTAAGACAGTCTCTCTTATTTAAAGTCAAATGATTATGGACTTTGATGACATCTACAAAAATACCTTCACAGCAACATCTGGATTAGTGTTTGATTGAAAAACTAGGGGCTTATAGCCTAGGCAAGTTGGCATATCAAAACCCATCACACCTGCCATTTATATTGATATGCCCTTTAACCAACTCCACTAACAACAAGATGTGGTTGGGAGATAATAGTGGGAATGGGGGAGCACATCCGGCTGGATATTTAACATGGCAATCTAAGGCACGCATAATTCAGCCTTTATTTTACTTTTTTTTTTTTTTTTTTTGGCTGCACCACGGGGCTTGCGGATCTTAGTTCCCTGACCAGGGATTGAACCCGCACCCTCAGCAGTGAAAGCGTGGAGTCCTAACCACTGGGCCACCAGGGAATTACCTCAGCCTTTATTTTAAAAGTGTGGCTGCTAATAGCTGTTTTTCTATAGGCAGTGGGGAGCCACTCATGATCTGATGCGTGCATGTTGGAAAGATAATCCTAGATGTGTACGAGACAGGAATGATGGGATAGACTGAGGCCCAATTTATTTAGGAAGCCCTTTGCAAGATACGTAGTAGGGATCTGACCAAAGGCCTAGAGATGGAGAGGAGAAAACAAAACTCGAATCACATAAGGAAGGCAGAAACATGTTTTAGTTGATCCAGATGAGTTTGGGGGCCAAATACAAGTAGCTTGTTTCATGGAGGGAATCATAAAGCAATGCAGGGCAGGAATATTGGTGTTGCAGGTCATTTGACATAGACCTCTGGTGACCTCCTTGCCAAAGTTTGCCTGCTGGCATCCTGACACCTCTGCAGAGACAAAGGTGGTTTGGAGTTCCTGGGCAAAGGAGACAGGGCCAGTGGCTGAGAAGGGGAACCAACAGAGAGGTGCTGGTGTCCAGAGAGAGCCATCTGGATCCCTACCAGCCCATCGTCAGCGGACAGAGGATCAGAGGGGCCGCATTTCTTCCTCCGTCATTGAAACCAGGATTGAAGAAGGGCCGCAGAGGTCCAGTGAAGGCACATTCAGAGAAGGTGTAGATGAGGGAGCCATGGTCAGTGATGTTGTAGAAGGAAACAGTGCTGGCCTCATAGTCTAGGAAGATCCCAACTCGGCGTGGAGGCACCTGAAGGTGGAGGGGAGTATGGGGACAGGTGCCAGCCTCATAGTTTTGTTTGTTCCATAGCCAAATTGTCCAGAAGCCATTGTTGGGGCTGAGCAAAAACTGCCCCTTCCTCTGCACGGAGTCTCTACAAACCCCCAGGTCCCAGGCCTCCTTTCCCGTCACATCTACCTCCCAGTAAACTTTTCCAGAGTCAAAGTGCTGGGCACCCAGGACCATGGGGTAGGTATCAAATCTCTCCTCATTTTCAGGCACTTCCTTCTGGGTGTTTCCAAGCCTCACTTGTCTCCGATTGTTTGAAAGGATGAGCCACGGATTGGCTGTATGTGGATCCAGAGTGATGTGTACTGCAGAGAGAAGACCACAGTCAGGCCAGGAGAATGTGGGGAGTCAGTGACCCTGTGCCTGTGGTGGGGGATGTGGATGAAAGGGTGACCCTGAGCCTCACTGGGTGAGGAAATGACGCCCTAGCCAACTCTGACCCTTGCCCTGACCTTTGAGGCAACCACCTTCCCTATTTCTGCCCCTGCCCCACCTACTCTGACCTGCCATCTCTCCCCAACCCTGGGATGCACTGTGCATCCTCCTTATCCCCTTTCACTCCCGGCAGGCCAGTCCCACACCCCTGGTACTGGCCTCACCTCCACATGTCCTCAGCATCTTCTTAACCCCGGGCACGTAGCACACATTCCTCAGGTCTGGGGAGGTGATGTCTAGCTCCTTCAGGTTCCAGGACTCACTCCTGGGGGAAAAAGAGTTAGAGATCCTGACTCCAACTCCTACCTCACCCTCCCCAAATCCTGTTGCTATAATCGCCTTCGGGGATGACTAATAATTTAATATAATGCAAATTTGCAAAAACACCTCCTGTGTTAGGATTCCTGAAGGTGAAGGGCAAAAGGAGGTAGGATTTAGTTTCTATCCAAGCCTTGCTGGCTACCGTGGGCCTCTGCAGCACCTGGACAGTCTGTATCTCCGCTCCGAGCCTGAGGTCACCACGCAAGCACATTCTGTTTCATTTTACATCAAGGTGTCTGATATAGGCTGAATCACTTCCATGAGGAACCTAAGGAGTCCCACCCCTATCGTGGGTCTTACCCATGGTTCTTTCTGGGAGGTTTGAAACTGGTTAGATTCTTTTTAAAGAAGGAGTCCCAGCAGGCTGTAGACTCAGAACTTCCCTGTTGGTCATAACTTCACTTTGTGAAGACGTTACAGTCCAATTACTTTGGGCAACTCACCAACTGAGATGCCCATTTATTAGCCTTCTGAGACCAGAAAATATTTTATGGAGGATTGGGTCTTTGAGAATAGGGAAGAGGATGGGGATAACTTCAATGCACATTTTCTAACTCAAAACCATTTTTCACAGGTATATATGCCTCCTGCTGCCCCATCCTCTAACAAAGAAAACCTCTCCTTACCTTTCCAGGACACTTTTCACCTCCTGAGGAGAAAAGAGATAGAGAGTAAGATCTGGAGTCATTGGTTTACGACTGAGACTTCAGTCCTGTGGGTGACGTGATGCCACCCTGAGGTCCACAGGACACTGCTCTCTGCCCCATCCCTCTGGGCCAAGGCCCAAAAGATGCTTCCGACAAGCTTGGAACAAAAGGCATGTGTGGGTGCTTGTGGGGGAAGCAGAAACCCAGCACGGGTGTGACTTACAGTTAGGGGAAGGAAGAGCAGCTTACAAACTCTGACTCAGAAAACAAATTAAAAAGACCAGATTCTTGGTGGGGGTGGGTGGGAGAGAAAAAAGGGGCAAATAGCCAGCCTGGCTGAGGCCCAGAGACAGTCACAGAGAAAGAATGGCCAAGTCAGCATGCACAGAATGCACAGAAACTGCTCTTATTTGTGGGCTTGCACCATTTGGGGAGGAAGGGCTGGCTAGTTAGAGCTCTGTCCTCTGCTGTAGTTAACATAGCCCCTGTCACGTACGTGAAACCAAAACATCTGAGAATATTCTGTGGCAGGGGTTGGGGTCCTTACCTGGGAACCGGCAGGCTCCTAGGCCCAGGCAAAAGTGCCTCAGAAAGCTCTGCTCAACGCTGGGCAGAAGCAAGACTTAGATAATGGGAAGAAGAGAGCCTGCCAAGTCAAATCAATCCTGTGGGCTTTTTTGCACAAACCAGAAATGGCTTCATGACCATATCTGACCCCGAGACAGTGAAAAGGTGCAGGGAAAAGAGGAACCATAGAATGTTACAGCAGAGGAACTTTTGAGACCATCTAGTCCGAAGGTTCCCAAAGTGAGGCAAGCATATCATTGGTGGATATGAGATGACTTTAAGTAGAACACACATCAATGAATTTATAAAAAATAGTTAAAAAAAATTCATTGATGTGTGTTCTACTTAATACCTCTTACTGTTCAGGTGAACTTGGTTAAGCTATTTAGCTTTAGTCCCTCACTAAATCTCTTCACATCTCTGCACCTTAGTTTTCTCATCTATGAAATGGGGATAACAGTAGCATCCACCTCATTGCATTGTCATGAGGGACTAAACACCTGGCATGTTTTATGTGCTATTTAAGAATTTGCAGTTATTAATATTATTGTTATGAAATACATTAGAAAAGGTATCAGTAACATAACACATGGCTACTATTGCTTAGGACAAATTTCTTTTTCTTTTTTTTGTATAACTTGTCTTGTTTAATTGTTACTAAACTCCTATTAGGTAAGTACTGTTATTTATATTCCATTTACAGATTAGGAAACAGGCATAGAACAAGCAAAGTTACAAGGATAGCCATATAACTCAATAATTCATGCAATTAGCATATACATCTAAGCTATATTACCTAATGAGAACACTGGCTTAGGCCAAATAAGGGAGAAACAAAGTTACATTTTAATATTTCTCTAAAATTCTCATTTCCTGGTCCTGATTTTCCTGGGAGGACGAAATTATGCTCACAAGGTTTAATTTTATTTTCTGTTATTTTACTTTTAGCTTTATTTCCTCATTTCCAATCTACTGTTTTTATGTTCAGTAGGTATTTCATAATATAAATGATAATAAAATTAACTAACATTTATGCAACCACATACTGTATTCCAGGTACTGTTCTAAGCATTTTATACGTACTGAAACCGAGCAGGACCCTGTGCGGCTTTCCCAAGAGCGGACCCTGTTTTTGCCCCCTGTCTCTTTTTTTCTTATTTTTTAAATTGAAGTATAGTTAATGTTTCAGGTGTACGGCAAAGTGATTCAGTTACACATATATATACATATCTATTCTTTTTCAGATTCTTTTCCATTATAGATTATTGCAAGATATTGAATACAGTTCCCTGTGCTATTCAGTAGGTCCTTGTTATTTATCTATTTTATATACAGTAGTGTATATCTGTTAGTCCCAAATCTCTAATTTATCTCCCACCCCCTTTCCCCCTTGGTAACCATAAGTCTGTTTTTTATGTCTGTGAGTCTGTTTCTGCTTTGTAAAATAAGTTCCTTTGTATTATTTTTTTAGATTCCACATATCAGTGATATCATGATATTTGTCTGTGAGGACAAATTTCCTTTTAAACTAAATTTATTCAGGTAAAAGAGTGAGACAATTTAAAGAAAAAAGTAACATGCTCAAATCATTTGGGTAGTTCACAGAAGTAGCAGAATGTGTAAAGACGATAAATTTATGACTAAATCCTGGGGAACCCCTGTTATTTAGCCCACTCCCTCCCCCTTGTTTCACAAATGGAGAAATTAGGTCTAGGAAAGGAAAATGACAACTTAGGGTAACAGAGAGAACTGGTGGCAGGGCTGGGGCTGGGCTACTGTCTCTTGGAGATATGTAATACTATAATATCCGTTTAACATATGAGAAACCTAATCCTCAGAAAGATTAAGGTACTTTCTCAAGGTCATGAATCTGGTATGTATAAGAGCAGGCACTTACCAGAGATGTCCATTTCTTTTAATTGCTGCATGGAATATTCCCACCTAAATTTGTACCTTTCCATGCCTTGAATGCAAACCACTCATGGGTCTGAATTCCAGTTTGTTTTATTTAAGAAAACTCCAGGGACCAAGTCTCTGTGTGCTCTGAAGGTAGCCCCGAAGAGCTCTGGCTTTTTTCAATTACTCCTTGCATCTCAGAGGGGAGCCCGTCCTCAGGCCTCACCTGCAGCAGTTCCAGCGCTGAGCCCCGAGTCCTCCTCTCTAGCTCTGCGATCAGCTCCTGCAGGGCCTGGCTCTGCTGGGCTAGCCTGGCCTCTGTGGCCCCCAGGACTCTCAGCTCTTCCCTCTCATCCGCCTCCAGCTTCTGCAGTTGCCTCTGCTCCTCTTCAGCCAGGAAGTTTTTCTGTCTTACAAACTCTTCGTGAACCCTCAATTTGTGTGCCTCAACCTTCCCCTTTGGTGTCAATGGAAAGAAAAGAGGTGGTTTTTTTATCACAGTCTCCTAAGCTTTGGGACTGGAAGTGCCCATATCTATTTCTATTCCTCGAAGACTCACCACTCTGGCTCTGTCTGGGGATAAACACACACGTATACAGTTTTGCTGGGGAGGTAGGGGGCTGAGGCTCCTGGGACTAAGAGGGGAATGGGACCGGTGGGAGCGCACCACAGCTGCCCTCCAACCACAGCTGCATCTGCCTATGGTATCGGAGATTTCCTCAACCTCCTTCAAATCACCACCCAAACATGCCCCTTGGTCTTCATATCTCAGTGAGTAACTGAGGGAGGAACACCTGGCCCCACCGCCAACAACCTCGCAAAGACAGGCTCACAATCCCGTTCCTAAGTTCTGGGGGAAAGGAGTCTTTGGGATATTCTTGGCTTGCTCTCTCCTGCTTGTAACTGGAGGGTCACTCGATGACACAGGGTGACCCCCTTTGCCACCACAGCCTGACTCACCCTTCCCCGGTCCCAGATCTTCCTCTTCTGGGATCTCTTGGCCATGAGCTCCTTCTGCTCCCTCCTAGTCCCTGACACGCCCCACCTCCTAATTCCTGGTGCAGAACAAGCTGTAGCTCTCCATTACACTTTGGACCAGTGATCTGGACATGGTCAAGCAACCAACTGGTCAGACTGTTTTTCCTACCTTAGACCTTGATGGTTCCCTTAAGTCTGTTCCTCACAGCCCTTGTCGTTTCCTGACAGGCCAAGCCATTGGCATCTCTCCTGGGATTCCTCTGTCCCAGACACTGAGGCTCTGTGCTGTCATCTCCAGAGACTGGGCTCAAGCAGCAGGAGCTTCAGGGTATGTCTTGTCCCTCAGCACCTTCTCTTAAGACTCTCCATCTGATTGGGAGCTCTCTTTGAGCTCCACCCTTTTTTATTCCCCTCCATCAGGAGACCTAGGGGACAGTTGGTTCTTGGGGAGTGAGATATAGGGACTGACGTAGCTACGGTTAGGGCTTTCTTGAGTCCAGGACCCTGGACCCTCCCCAGGCTTCTGATCTAAGATTCCCTTCAGGACATGACTCTTGCCTTCCAGGCTGCTTTCTTCATTGCAACATCCACTTCCAACTTCTCAGCCAACTCCTGCTTATTTCTTAGTTTCTGTAGTGCCACCTGGAGCTTCTCCTGCAGAGAAAGATAGCAGGTTAATGCCCACTCAGATCAAGAAGTAAGATGCGGTGGCATGAGGTGGGGGAAGATCATACTGGTTCTTAGAAAAGTCTGAGCGCAGAGGATGAGCAAGAACTAGAGTCTGTTTGGGGTAGGAATTCTGTGGATGGGAAGACTTTGGAAAAAGCCTGATGTTTCTTACAAAATAGAGCCACACTGTTGGGGTAGTAGGGGATGGGGGCACTACTCATTCTTAATTAACCAGGAGGCCACAAGGAAACATGATCCATGCAGCATTTTCCCACTGCATATACCCTGCTCCTGGGGAATGAGAAAATTGTGCTGAGCTTGCAATTCTCCCCTTAAATTAGACACAGAAGGCAGGAGACCCCCATCCTTTCCCCATCCCCTCAACTCCACAGGTGACTCCCTCCCATTCCCAGCCCTGGGGAACAAAGCAGTCATCAAGGCCCTATCCCCTTTCTACCTGTTCGTGCCTCCATGCTAAGGCCTCACCTGGTACTCCTGAGCAGCCTCCTCAATGGGGACCATGGGGTGGTCACGGTGTTTCTGGGACTGCGAACACACCCAGCAAAGCGCCTTCCCATCTTTCTTACAAAATAGGTGAAGTTTCTCTCTGTGCACCACACACAGCTCGCCTTGTGTGCCCTTCTTGGCATCCTGGCTGATTTTTCTAAGATTCTCCACCATGTTGGCCACCTGTCGATTGGGCCGGAGGTTCCGGAGCAGGAAGTGGTGCCGGCACACAGGACAGACGCTGACCCCATCTTTCCCAACCTCAGAGATGCATTCCTGGCAGAAGCTGTGACCACATTCGATGCTCACGGGCTCCACCATGGGATCCAGGCAGATAGCGCACGTGACCTCCTCCCACATCATTGCCAAGGGCACTGCTGAGGCCATAGGGGTAATGTTCCTATTCAGCAGCACTGGGGAGATCTTCCAGTGGCCTAGTGGGAGGGAAGAAGAGGAAAGGAGGAGACGAGAAGCTGTGTGAGAAAAGCAAGACAATTCAAAGGAAACCACCAGGCAGAGTGAGCTGGAGGGGGTGAAAACAAGAAAAGAAAAGGAACTCAACCTGAATAACAAGAGCTTCTCCTCCACAGTCTGGTTCACTGATCCAGTCAGACAGAAGGGGAAGCTGAGTCCCCAAAAGAGAGAGCAAAAATTGTTGAGAACCTGAGATACAGCTGCTTACAATTTGACTTTCATCATGTCCATCTCTTCTTAAGCTCTCAGTGCTCAGGCTTTACCTGTCCATCTTCCATCTCAGGCCACTGGTCTTCGACTCTGTTGAGAGCTAATCCTAATAGTAGTGACCATTTACCATGCACCTTCCATGTGCCAGGTGCTACATACTTCACGTAGATCTTCATTAATTTTTGCAATAATGGCAGGAACTATCTATATCTATCTATCTGTAATATGAATATATATAAGAATATTTATTCTTATATATTCTCATAAGTATATATGTATATCTGTATGTGCACGTATGTATATGTATATACATATGTGTACACACACACACATACACACGAATGTGTGGTGGATTGAGCACTCCCTGGGCTCTTCTCTCAGCTACTCTGAACCTGGCACCTGTCTTCGTTTCTTCCAGGGCATAGACCCATACGTTTCTAACACTCTAAGCAACCCTGTCCCTCTCACCTCCAGAGGGGGCCTTTTGGGGACGGGAGTCTCAGGGATTGCAGACCCACCCCACAGCGGGCTTCCCTGGACCACCCTCCGAGCTAGGTTGCTATCCTAGTTCTCCCAGTTTCCCTGGGTCCTTCATCCCAGCTCAGGTGCCGGCAGCAGGGCAGCCCGAGCTCCTTCTTGGAAGTCAGGTTCGCAGCCCAGCCTCCACCCAGGCAGCAGGGGAGGGTTAGGGTTGGGTTAGGGTTGAGGGAGACCTGTTGCGAAGGGAAAACTGAGATCTAAGGCTCTAGGGGTGGGGACTGCTTAGGAAGGGGCTCTTCCGATCTGGGGAAGGGGGAGAGGTCCCCAAGGCAGGGCTGGGGTACCTCGGTCTAGCCAAATTCACTCACCTTTTCAAGGCACTTAGCAGATACTCGCCGGCTCCCTGTTTCACTTTCGATTTCCTGTCAAAGGTCAGTCTGAAAGGGAGGGGGCGGAGCAGGAGGAGAGTGGGAGGGGCAAAGGGAGGAGGAAGGAGGAGGGGTTGAGGTGCGGCCTGCGACGCGAGCCGTGGGCTGGGGCTTTTTGGAGGCTGGGACTGAGTGAAAGCTCCGCAGCATTTAGTCCTTGCTTTGCGCTCCCTCCCGTGTCCCCATTGTCTAATAGAGTAAAATATCGTTATCTGCTACGTGGAGGAGTCATGCTGCTTTATCTGACACTGGTCGTCACCCCACGCCTACGTGGTGTGCCCGCGTGCAGGAGCGGCTCTTAAGGAGGTTTGGATGGACAGGAGTGCCCGGAGCTCTCCCGCAAAGGCCACCTTCTGTTTCCTACTTCCCAAAACAATTCCTTTTCAGGAGACTTGATATTCTTTTAATATCAGGGGGAGAGAGAGTTTTTTCGCATTACCCCAAGGTGGCATCACATCAGTGAGTGGTAAGAAGGGACTTGACATTTATTCAGCACCAACTGTGCACTAATCACTGAGCTAGGGATTTTCTCTGGCTGTTTTATTATTTTTATTATTATTATTTTTAAAGTTGTGGGAAAATACACATAACATTTACCATCTTAACCAATTTTAAGTGTATAGTTCAGTGGCATTCAGTACATTCACAGTGTTGTACAACCATTACCACCACCCATGCACAGAACTTTCTTCATCTTGCCAAACAATAATTTCCCATTCCCTCCCCTCAGACCCTGGCAACCACCGTTCTGTTTTCTGTTTCTGTGAGTTTGACTATTTTAGGTGCCTCATTGTGAGTGGAATCATACAGTATTTGTCCCTTCGTGACTGGTTTCTTTTACTTAACGTAATGTCCTCAAGGTTCATCCATGTTGTAGCATGTAACAGGATTTCCTTCTTCTTTAAGGCTGAATAATATTCCAGTGTCTGGGTATACTTTTTTTTTTTAATAATTGGGCTTTGTTTGATATTTGGGTTTGGTTTTTTTTTTTCATTATCTGTTTTTGTTTTTTTTAATAGGGAGCCCTATTTTTTTATTAATTAATTAATTATTTTTGGCTGTGTTGGGTCTTCGTTTCTGTACAAGGGCTTTCTCCAGTTGCGGCAAGCGGGGGCCACTCTTCATCGCGGTGCGCGGGCCTCTCACTATCGCAGCCTCTCTTGTTGCGGAGCACAGGCTCCAGACGCGCAGGCTCAGTAGTTGTGGCTCATGGGCCTAGTTGCTCTGCGGCATGTGGGATCCTCCCAGACCAGAGCTCGAACCCATGTCCCCTGCATCGGCAAGCAGATTCTCAACCACTGCGCCACCAGGGAAGCCCCTGGGTATACATTTTGATTATCCATTCATCTGTCAATGGATGCTTGGGTGGCTTCCATCTTTTGGCTATTGTGAATAATACTACTAAGTGAGGTTATATTATTTAAGTCACACAACAACTTAGCAATTCAGGGTTTATTACTCATATTACAGGAACAGACACAGGGGCTGAGTGGAGTGAGGTGACTTGCTTTAAGTGACGCAGTAGGCATAGGTGCATGAGAGTTAAAGTTCCAGGGAAAATCCTCATTTTAGGGACAGCCAGGAGATAACAGGCTGCCCTGATAGTTCAGGCAGAGGCTGCAGGGGCAGCTGATAGCAATGTGGCTGTAGAGGAGGAAGGAGAAAAGAGGAAGGATTGTAAGGCTAGAAGAATTCTCAATTCCTTCTTACTCATTCTTTTTTTTTTTTTTTTGGGTCCTTGTATAACTTAAGGTAAAAGCATCCGTTGAACTTCACTTAATATTGTCTATAGATTTTGGAAACCTAAAGACAGTTCATGCTTCTTTGAAATTTCCAATTCTGTTTTTAAGAGAATTTGCTCAGTGAAAGGCTCTCAGGTGATATTCATCTCAGGTGATATCCAATGTCCAAATTGTGCCACTGTACCCAGACTTAATTCCAGGAACATAGTCCCAGAAAGCAAAGTTGGAAACAGAGTTAAACAACAAACAAACAAACAAAAAAAAAAAAAAGAAAGGAAGAAGAGACTTGTATGTGAGTTTGAAAACACTCAGAAAATGACTCTGCTTCACATCACTGCAGACCCTTTGTGGTTTCCAGCAGGCACGAAGTAGAACTGTTGGGAGGAGAACTGTAGAAAAGAGCACAGGTCTCATGACAGGGCAGACTGGCTTCAGTGCTAGCCTTGCTATTTACTAGTGACATGCCATTTCTCTCAGCATCAGTTTCCTCATCTATTATATGAGAATGTTAATACATACGCCACAGGGTTGCTTTGGCAAATGTTCAATAATATGCACACGGATCAATTAACATAATGCATACATAGCTGCAGCAGTTCCCACCTTGGCAATTGGCTATAAGACCAAAGTTGCCAATCATTCCAAATTCTCCTCATTCACTGCCAGCACTTTAGTACTTCAGTGTTCTTTTCCTAGTAAGGTGACCCAAATCTTCATTCCTGAAGGTTCAATATCAGTGCTCCTGTCTTTAATGCATTGGCCATTGTTACTGGACAATGGTAACTAGGAATCTCTCCAATGCATATTTTAGGTTTTAGGCATAGTCCTCCTTGCCCCCATTATGTACCAGCAACTCAAGTTGTCTTGGTAATAGGGATAAGTCATTCCAGCTTGTATAGAAACCCCATCCTCTATTTCTTCAGTGGCTGAAGAAGCCCCAAAGAGCCAGGGGATAGTGGCAAATTCCTAGTTATTAGAACAGATTTTCTTACTCTGGTGGAAGAGCTTCTCCTTTCTTTACTAGACCCTTTGAACAGTGCTGAGCCCTATGTTGGTGGGGCGGGGTGTGGAAAGAAAATGTTCTGTAAATATTACTAGTTTGATGGTAATAGGGGCCACATCCACCTCCCTTCTTGATTCTCTGAAGAGTGTGTTTATAATGGATATAAAAAAATGCCATCACATATTAGTTGTTGATTTTAAGCATGTACCAGAATTTATGGGACAACCTTCCTATATCATAGGGTGGGGTTTCCAAATTGCTGCCATACCTGAGCCTTCAGCAGTACATCCCAGAGTTTTATTGGGCCAACTTTTTCTGGCTGATGGTGTACATTGTCAGACCACTGCATTCCACAGGGCAATCCCATTATCAGAATTCTTGGACTGTAAAATCAGTTCCTTGGTTGCAGGTGATATTGTTGGATACACAGATGGTGTAAGTCTAAAAATGGTGGTGCTGGCAGAAGCAATGTAAGATGGAAAATGAATCTGTCTCTGGAACAGTACCTATTTTGTGAGGACAAATTGCTGTCGGTTCAATGTAATTAACATTCCACTAGAAGACTGTCTAGATTTTCTTAGAAATAGGGAAAAATCAGGCTTCAGAGTTGGCCTTTTAGGTGCAAGTGTCGGTAGCAGCAGGGATATAATCTCTGCCTGAGCATGGGTTTCTCCTCAAGCTATCTGTTTACCACTACTGATAAAGACACTTGTATAAGAGCCCACTGAACAAGCAACATGTGACTGGGAAGAGGCTGATCAACATCCACAGGATGGCTCATCTTATTTACGTGATTATTGAGTGCCTTCTCTGTGTTGTATGTCCTCTGGTGTGTATTCACATGGGACAAAAATATTTTCACTCTGGACCCTTTCCTAGATGTTCAATGCATACTTCTAGCCATAACTCTTTGTTGTCAATCTTTGAATCTTTTTTTTTTTCAGCCCTGGACCACAGGCCAACCTGTAAGACACAGTCAAGGTGGTGTATATACATCATCTACATCAATTCATCTTTTTTTTTTTTCAAGCAAAGCAGACAACCCCCTGCTTCAAGTTCTGTCCATTGGGAAGATTTTCCTTCACCATTGTCTTGCAGGATGATATGTATTGGATACTAATCTTGTGCACCATATCAGATTCTCTTGAACCCCCTTTTATTCTCTTAGCACTCTACCAGTGCTGGGTTACCACTCCATACACACACTTTTGGATTTGGATGAGACATCACGCTGCAGGGCATGGGATCCAGATTTCTGAGCAGCTGTTATAGGCAAATGCCACAAGCAAAAAGTGCAGGGAGTTAGTTCTCCATGAGGTGTTCGTTGATAGGAGAGACAGAGAGACTGGGACTGATAAATTCCCTTCCTTTCTCTCCCATGGACTACTTCTAGATGAGGCTCCTTCTTGCCGTTCTGATGAGCAAACCCACTGGCCAAGGAGCTTTTCAGGTCTTTTTTGAAACTCATTATGAATCATTATCCAGTTCGATAATGCATTGAATTGCATTGTTTTGCATTTTTTCCTTTCCTCACTTCCCTTTTCCCCAAGGCTGATTGTCTTGCTTCTCTTTTTTCTTACCCTCACTGCCTGCTGAATAGAGGTCACTAGTTTAATCATACCTCAGGTTCATCTAGAGGATCCGGTCAATCTTCCTCCGATATTTGCAATGCCTAAACCCAGTTAGAAACCAGATCACGAGGGAGCCTGGGAAACCCAGCATTCAGGAATTAACCTCTTGCAATAAAGAGGGAGAAAGGATATATTTGAGAGCAAACATGCAAATGACTGGCTCGGTGTTTTATACATATCATCTTATTTATAACTCTCTAGGTAGTCTTATCATCTCAGTTTTATAGAGTGGATGCTGATGCATTTAGAGTCGAGGTACCTGGCACAGGGTACCTAGTTTAAAAGTCAGGAGTTTAAGTTCTGCTTGATGCCATATACAATGATCTTAACTATAATCCAGGCAAGCCTCTTGTTTTTTTGTATTTAAGGCCAACGTATCCTTAAAGTCTCAACTCAAACACCATCCTCTTTTATATAAAACCTTCCCTATTCCTCCTTGTCTACTAAAGGAGAGAGTAATATACCAGTTTAGTTTTTACACACATTTACTCTTTTTTTGAGGCATAAGCTACTAGAGGATAGGATTGATGCCTTTCTAATCTCTGGGTAAAGCACAGTGAATAAAGGGACCCCAAATTTGTGAACCATTTCAAATAATATTGGATAATTTAGATTTTAGAATGAGTAGAATGGGGAGCAGTCTCTCATAAGAAGATAGAATTACACTTAAGTTTCACCTGCCTGCTTCCATTTATCATTCTTTATCCCATTCCTGATTTGAGAGCTGACCCTTGCATTAGCCATATTTATTACTCGTAAGGCAAAGAAAACATCCTAGAATTAGGTGCTGGAAAAGCTAAAGAAAATATTGCATCAGAGAGATGTCAGTACTTCAACAAACAGTTAAGAATTCATTAAAAAATGATCTCTTTATCCCTAGAAACTGAAATATAAGAAACTCCAAAATTTCTAAAATTTCAATGAATGAAAAAATGGTGTGTAATAGGTATAGGAAGGCTTATATTGGGGTGTGGCCCATGGAGGACAGAGAGACTGGTCTCCTGGTTGAAAGAACCACCTGGAAAACCCCAGGAACTGCTAATAGCCTCAAGCAGACAGAACCTAGAAATATCCTGTTCCCTAATCTGCAGGAAACACTGGAATCTGGAGTGGAATAAAGAGGAGTTAGGACTCACAGATATAGAGAACAAACAGTGGTTACCAGTGGGCATGGAGGGGAAATATAGGGGTGGGGAAGTGGAGCTTGCAAACTATCGGGTGTAAGACAGCCTCAAGAATGTATTGTACACCACAGGGAATATAGACAATATTTCATAATAACTGTAAATGGAAAGTAACCTTTAAAAATTGTATAAGAAATAAAAATAAAAATAAATTTAAAAAAGAGGCGTCAGGACATCCTGCAGTGTAGCCTGACATCTCTACATTGTCTTCTTTTCATGCTAGAGAGAAAGGAAGAGAGGATGGCTTTTCTACAAAATAACTGACCAACTTTCTCAAGACTCTCAAGGTCATGAAAACCAAGGAAAAATTGAGAAACCATCACAGACCAGAAGAGACTAAGGAGACATGATGACTAATTGGGATATAGTACCTACATTGAATCCTGGAACAGACAGAAAACAGACACTAGTGAGAAAACTGGTGAAATCCGAATAAAATCTGAACTTTAGTTGATAGTAATGTGCCAATATTAGTCCCTTAGTTTTGACAAATGTACCATGTTTATGTATTATGTTAACATTAAGAACACTGGGTGAAGGGTATACAGAAATTCTCTACACTATCTTTTTAACTTTTCCGTAAATCTAAATTTATCCCAAGAAAAAGTTTATTTTAAAAGAGCCAAAACTCTGACTCTGAGTGGTGGAGGAAGTGTGGCATATGGATGGACAATGCAGAAGAGTCCAAGCAGATTACTGAAGCCTGTTCTCAATTTCCTATTGGAAAGGAAAAGGGAGTATGTATGGAGCTTATATGATGTGTCAAGTTCCTTTCTGAGTGCCTTTCTATTGTAATATAATTCTAACCATGATCCCATGAAATAATCATTATTCCTGGTTTACAAGTGAACCATGAAAGGTTCAAGGAGTTAAAGTCATTTGCTCATTATCACACAGTTGATGAGTGACAGAGCCAGAAATAGATCACAGCTTTTCTACATCATGCTTGATGTATGATCCCTGAGGGTATTAACAGGTGAGAGATATTGTTTCATCATTATAACTGTTTTCAACCACCTTCATTCCCTAGGTACAGGCATAAAGTTAGATAGAAAACTTTTCTCCTTTCCAACACACTCTCCATGTTTAAAGCACTTACACATGTCTCTTTGGTTACATGCCTGATGTCTCATTCTCTCTAGAAATGGAAATTCCTTGCAGCCTCTGTTGCCCCAGGAGGACAGACTACGTCCCAGTCTCTAACTATTACCGACCAGGGTTCTTGGCCTTCCCCAATCAATAGAAATTGACTAGAAGCCAGACAAGAAATTTAAGCAAGGCTTTATTGGGGCCCCTGCTGCAGCAGGGGGGAGTGAGAACGAACAGCAGGTTCCCTTGCTTGCTCCCTGAAGGGGGGGGCACGTTTGTTCCTTATATGGGGTGAGGGTAGGGGTGTGTCCAGGGGTCACGCCAGAGGGGTGGCTTAGGTGTTTTGCCCACTGCTTAGGTGGTGTGTGCACGGGGCATGCTCAGTACCCTGCTTTTGCTTCTGACCCCCTGTTTTTGCTCTAGGCTCTTCAAAAGTGGCAATTGGGTTTTTTTTGTCTCTTTGTAACTTTTGGGTCCAGAATTTGCCCCATCTGGGCATGCACGCAGTTATTTTTAGTCCCATACAGTTTCTTTGTATTTTGTTGCTTGAGGAGAGGTGTGTCCAGGTGCAATCACTGCAGCACTGCAGCAAAGGGCCCCAGGTTCCAGCCTGTCTCAGAACCATCCGCTTAGTCCTCACCTGCCTCCGTTTATTGCTGGGCTATTTAGGGGCTGGCTCTTTGGGAAGGAGCAGGCGCATTTTAGTCTCCTTCTGGCGGCACCTGTGAGAAATCATCAGGAGGTACTGCTTGCTACTTCCTTCCAAGTCCCATGGCTGTCTGGCCCAGCACTCAGGGGGTTCAGGAAGTTCAACTATGAAAATCTCTTGGATTTGCACGCAGATCTCAGCAGACCTGTTATTTCCCTTCCTCCATCAGGAGGATTATAAAGTACTGGTCTTTATTGACACAGCAGAAAATGCTTTTCACAAACACCGGTTCAGATGAGAGGAGACGCACGCTCTGGGGCCATGGTGAGTGCCGGGACCGGGGTGTCAGAGCTGGGGCCTGGGGTGAGGGCACTGAGCCTGGAGGCCTTGCACCACTGCCCTACACCAGCATTTCTGCCTCTGGGCAGCACTAAATGGTCTCTGCTCAGGGCAGGCAACTACCCTCCAGGTCTTCCCATAACCTGAGAGGTGAGAGTTACCTCAAGGCCTTTGCCGATCCTCCTTCTTATAACATGATGGGCTTGGGTGGGCATCAGTAATGAGTTCTTATCACATCAACGTCCTTTCTGAGCTTGACAGTTCCTTGCTGAGAAACATGGTCACCTCATGATAAAAGGAAACACTGACCCTTCTCAGTCCTCAGCCAACTAGCCAAACTGACACAACAAGCTCCAGATTCCCCAGATTCCCCTGCAGGGGCTGCTCCTTGCACAGGCTGAAACTGGCAGGTTTCCTGCAGCCTACTGTGGGGCTTCTGATTATGGGGCAAAGATAGTCATAAAGGATAGACTCTGCCTTAATTTGGGGTCCAGCTGCGTGAGCAAACCTCCCCTTAGGCAGCATATTCTGACAAGTTGTGGCAGGCATAGAAGGCTCACTTTCTAGCTCATCCTCAGCTAACTCAGGGTGAGAAGGCTGGTAGCTCTGTAACAGCTGATCAGAGTTAACGTGCATTAAGGGATTAGGAATTATTGGTGACCTTATTTAACCTCAGCGCAACTCAGTGCGAGAAATTTCCCTTTTACAGGTGAGAACGTTAGGACAGAGAAGTGTTAAGAAATTTGCCCATGGTCATATAGTTAATCAGTAGTAAAGCCAGGATTTAAACTCAGGCAGTCTGAGCCTGGAGCACATACTTCTACTCTGTACTGCCTACCCTGGATAAGATATATGTAAGATGCCAACCTATCCCAACCTCTGAAATGCTAAAGTGAGGAGACTCACGATTTTAATAGAACATCCATTATTCATGCTATTTAAGACATTCAAGGAAGTTAAAGAGATATCACATTTACAGACATATCAGACATCCTTAGAGGATTTATCTTTGTTAATTCTGGAGGGAGAATCATAGAAGGCTGTGTTACAGCGTCTTCACAGGTACTGGTGATTTACACAAACAGGCCTCTAAACCAGATTGATTCTACCTGTCTACCTACTTACCTATCTACCTAGCTATCATTTTAACTTAAATATTATTCAGTACTAGAGACATTCTTGATCCATTCCAGACCCTGGCATCTCTTCCTAAATAACCAGGCTTCACCAGTTAAATCTAATCAAGAATTTTGGTTGACAGCTTTTGAAATGAGGCAACACTTATATAGTCAGATTTGAAGGGGGTCTCCTGTTTGAAAACATTTAAAGAGATCAAGTAAAGAAAAGAATTTTAAAAAGACTGATGGGATCAGATTTATTTAATAATCATGATTTTTTTTCTATATGGATCCCAAATCTATAAACAAACTAAGATTTTTAGAGGAATTCCAATTTTATTCCTTTACTCAGATTTCACTGCAATTTCATTGATAACTTCCAGGATTTAAGTCTTGTATTAAAGTAGTGGCCTCTGAGCATCTCTTAGTTTATATGTAGTGTGGGGTGGACATCTCTCCACACATTCCTTCTTCAGCCCTAGAACATAATAAAGCTTCAAACTTCTAGAAAGCAGCAGGAGATGGAGGGGGTCTGAGTTGTTTCTGAGGAGCTGGAGCCCCTGCAGACAAGTAGTGGCTTCCCAGTTACAGGTACCCGACCTAGACGGGTTTGTGCTAAGCTTATTTCTGAGCAGAGAAGTATTAGAGCTAATCTTGGCTAAAGCACAACAGTATCAAGGGCTTGGGGAAAAGTTGGATCCCCATCTCCCGATAGTTTTTGCTAGGCTAGGACAGCAGTGTCAGGGCCTATTTTTCTGTAACTTCCCTTTTGGCCCTAGGCCTGGGGCTTCTTCAGTCCCAGAACTCAGCTGGCAAATCCAGAGGCTTAAAGCCTTACATCCCCTTGGGCATTAGTTGCCATAGGAATCTTCTTATGGGAAGAGGGTCTCTAACTTTCTCTAAGCTGGGTCATTTCTTTTTGGTGGCTCATAATTTGGCCTTGAGCCACCTGGGGACAGACTTCCTTGATTAGATAAATATAATCTTTGCACTATTCCTGGTCTTCTGGAACCTGGATGAGTAAAATGGCGGAGGGGCAGAGAGTGTAGTTTAATTTTTTTCACTCATCCTTGAAAGGCTCTGCTATGCATTGATTCTCTCTCTCCATCTCTTTCTTTCTTTCATTGTTTCCTTCCGCATATAGTTTTATCACGTTTTTCTTTTGCTCTCTCAGGAGATTACTTCTTTGAGGAGAACATTCTTCTTCCTAAGCCATAAGCCCGTAACTAAACTCATGCAGTGTGCAATACAGAAATTGTCAGTAAGCACGTGGGCCCCTTATAGTCTTAGAACTTCAAGGATTGATGCATATAAGCAGTCAGGGAGGAGGTAGGAGTGGTAAGTGAGATCTTATAAATCTGTAATCCTATTTCATCTTCTTTGGGGATGAGAATTTGCAGCTTTCATAATATTAATAACCATCATAGCTAGCAGACAGAGGCAGCATAACACAGTGCTTAAGAATGTAGGCTCGGAAATACAGCACAGGGAACTTGACTCAATATCCTGTAATAACCTAAATGGGAAAAGAATTTGAAAAGGAATAGTATATGTACATGTATAACTGAATCACTTTGCTGTACACCTAACACAGCATTGTAAATCAACTACATTCCAATATAAAATAAAAATTAAAATAAATAGAAATTAGAGGAAAAAAAAAGAATGTGGGATCTGGAATCTGACTGCTTAGATTTAAACCCTGGCTCATCCACTTTCTTACTTCATGATCTCAGGCAAGTTATTCAGCCACTTGGTGCCTCAGTTTTCCTATATGCAGAATGGGAATGGAAATGATTCCTACCTCATAAGGTAGTAAATACTTGATAAATATCAAGCATAATTATTTTTAAGTGCTTATTATGTGCCAGGCACTATGCTAAGTGCTTTGCATGTATTCTCAATCTCTATATTGATTTCAAGAGACAAATATTATTTTCAAAGATTTTAGAGAGGAGAGTGCTGAGGGATGGACAGATGTATGAGCTGTGGAGTCAAATGGGATGTTCTTGAAGCCAGTCTCTTCTGCTTCCTCTTAATGGGGTCACTGCCAGGTTTCCTCATCTCTGAGGCTCTATTTCCTCATCTACAGAAAGGGGATGACACCACTCACAGGCTTTGGAAGGAGGTGGACGTCATGAGATAAGGGGTGTGAAAATCCTAGGTGTCTCTGCTTATTGTTACATTTTAATAAATGCCTACGGTGTGCTGAACAGTTTACAGTCTTTCCCATGTTCACAACCGCTCTGTGAAGTCAGTGTTATTGTTCTTTTTTTTTACATGATAAGGGCACAACTTTTTGGTGAACTCCTTGTCACCCTGCAGCATTAGAACGGGGGAGGAGGATGCAGCCTCCCTTGTATCACACACCGCCGAATTCTTGGGTGCAGGTGGGCTGTGCAAGGTAACTTGGCCATTGCATTCAGACGATGAGCCACAACCTGTGTGGAAAGGTTGGAAGAACTGGGAGTGATGGAAGCAGAGAGGCCTGGCTGGACTGGTTTGAAGGCCACTTCTCTTAGTGGATGACTTCACTTTGGTCTCAAACCTCTGCATCTGCTTTAAAGGGAGATGGGGTTGGAGGGAGGGGACAGAAAAACTGGCCTTTAAATTATCCTGAGGACAAAGGATCTAATAACCACAAAGTGCCAGAATTGCTTTTTCTTATATGAAGCAGTTAAGCGAATAGCCTTTGTCTTTAGGCCAGCTTGGATTTAAATCCTGGATCTATCGCCTAACATCATGACCTTGGGAAAGTTACTTAGCCTCTCTGAGACCCAATTTCTTCATCAGAAAATGTGAAAATATCCCACAGGGTCAGAGGATTAAGTAAGCATATGTGTAGAGAGCATTTATAAAAGACAAATGTGTTGTTTCTGACTCTTACTATTATTTAGTAAAAAAAAAATAAATAAACTTAGGACCCTGAAGAGGTGTCAGAAAGCAAGGGACCTGGCAAAAAGGGGAAAAAATAGGGTAAGGCAAGGTGGATTTAACTCCAGCACAGTGATGCAGGGATCTCTAGGGACCACAGAGAAAGAGCCTGTCCAAGTTGCTTGAGAAGGTCCAAATGCTTGAGAAGGCCATTCTGTTTTTCAGGTGGGATTGTGGGCACTTGGTTGTCATTTTACTCTGCTGTGGACAGAAGCTTTGTGCAAAACTATATGGTGCCATATGGAATGACAGTCCATGAAAATGTTGCTCGCAGGTGGGCCGCAAGCTGCTATTTTTGTATGGGTTAAGTTGCATCTGGAGAAAAAGCCTTTCCGTTTGGGCTCTGGCCTATCAGATAATGTATGTCTTGCCTGACAGTTTGGGAAATGTTTCAGAGCTTTCTGATGGCACGTGGCCTTGAGAATCAGGGCTGAGCTGAGATCAGGATCATTCACTTTGGCTTACAGCAAGTTATTCAGCCTGAGACTCAGCTCCTTACTGAGAAGATGGTAGGGAACATCCTTACTCAGTGTCTGAAAATAGTCAATAGATGATAGCAATTACTCTTACTATCATTGTGAATAATCATTATCAGAAACCAGTTGGTGGAATCGCACATGCTCATATTGGAACCAATAAGCACATTCCTTTAGTGGACTCCTGCTTTACACGAGCTTTCATTGTTATATGCTGTTTCCTGGCACAGTTCTTGACACATAATGGAAAGTCAGTTTAGTAAGACGGTGATTGTAAAACATAAATCAAACCATCTATTCATTCCTTCAATAAATAGACATAAAGTTGAATGGAGGGAGGCAGACAGAAAAGAGTATATATATAGATACTACATGATATATACAGGCAAAATCAGGATAGTGGTTATCGTTGAGAGGATGGAGTGACTGGAAGGGGTAACAAGGGAATTCTGGGAGGCTGACAATATTCTGTTTCTTTTTTTTTTTTTAATTATTTATTTTTTTATTTTTGGCTGTGTTGGGTCTTCGTTTCTGTGCGAGGGCTCTCTCTAGTGGCAAGTGGGGGCCACTCTTCATTGCGGTGCGCGGGCCTCTCACCATCGTGGCCTCTCTCGTTGAGGAGCACGGGCTCCAGACACGCAGGCTCAGTAGTTGTGGCTCACGGGCCTAGTTGCTCCGCGGCATGTGGAATCTTCCCAGACCAGGGCTCGAACCCGTGTCCCCTGCACTGGCAGTCAGATTCTCAACCACTGCGCCACCAGGGAAGTCAATATTCTGTTTCTTGATCTGGGTGCTTGTTACACGGGTGTGCTCACTTTGAGGAAATTCATCAAGTTTTACATTTAGGAGAGGTAGGCTTTTCTATGTGTATTTTATATTTCAACAAAAAAGACATTTTAAGAATGATCAAATATGGTAAGTTTGATGAGTAGAATGATAGCTTATGAGTAGCATTTATAAGGCTTAGGGGAGATGTCACTGTATAGGCTACAGATGTCAGATGAACAAGGTCCTTCCTCTTCTGGACCCAGTATAAAGATCTTGCTTAGACCTGATCCTGCAGCATCAGGGACCAGTGAGGATCATTAAACAAAGTTATGGTAGGAGATACATTCCTGAAACAAATATGATCACTGTGTTTCCTCCCCAGGCGCATACTCATTTCAATGTCCATGCTTGCCTTTTCTTCAGTATTCTGATCATGATTCGAATGGAAATTTAGAAGGTGAATCAGAATACAGAAAGACTGAAGAAAGTGGGATAGTTAGGAGGCTGTTATAATATCAGGGGAAATGATGGTGATTTTGGCTAGATTATTTTCATTGGGATCTGAAAGGAGGGGATAGTTCAAAGATAGTTGACTTGGGGAAAGTATTACAGAGTGAAAAGAGATTCTAGTTTTTTTTTTTTTTTTTTTCCCCTGGAGTTTTCATGGATAACAGGAAAGGGAGGAAGGCCCAACAGGTCTTAGAGGGTGAACTCGGGGGAAAGGGGAATTATAATTTGTGGTTCTGCTGGACGTCCAATTTACAATGTACACCAATGCACACCAGTGTGAAGATACTTAATAGACAAATGGAGACCAACTTTCCCATTGCAGAGGAAAGAAGTTGGGTAGGCTTTGCAGTCCAAAAGTGTTATGTGAAGTAATGGGAATATATGAGCTTGCACACTACCCTCTGGGCTCCTTGCTAAATGTTATTAACCCTGGGGTTCTGGAATCTCGTGATTCTCTGCCTGGCTCTGTAGGTGTTGCCCCTCAAGACCTGTCAGCCTCACCCTCCAGCCCCCAGCTCTGGAGAGCTTCAAAGCACTTGGTGCTGTCGTAACAGCTTTTATGATAAGAGGGATGAAGAAAAAGATATTTAAGAGAAAAGTGCCTTCTAATTAAGCCCATGGCCATAGGACTGTCTCAAAGGCAAGGTCAGAAGAAAATGTACAAGTTTAAGCAGCCAGTGAGGTGGAGGTGGGTAAGAAGGAGTTTAACAAAAGTGAATTCATCTCAGTTCCCGTCTTGTTTACCAGATTTAGCTTCAAAGAACTCTTGAATACTTCCTCTAGGCCAACCCACCTTCACGGGAGAGAAATTTGTCACTGTTGAGCACATTGGAAAGAACCTTTGCACTCCAAAGGCTTTTCCAGAAAAAAAAACACAGAAAATGTTGGTTCTTTAACAGCACCAGAGGAAAAAACAACCAGCCTCCCCAGAGGGTGGTTTTGAAAATACATCATTTGTTTGAATGTGTCTCTTTTGTTAACAGGTAGGTCACACTATGGAAAACCTATCTCTAAGAATACATGGAAATGGAGTCTAAACTGCTTGTCCCTAACATCATACTAAATTTAAACAGAAAATTATTCTCCCTTCTTCATTATTTATTTTGAGAATACAGTCTGGAGATAGGCTTTTGGGTATAGCTTAAGTGAGAAAGGAGGTTGTTTAGGCCAAACAGAGAGTAGATACTGAGCGGCTAAAGCAATAAGCAGAGATTAGCTCATAAAATTTATTCAATATCACTTTATTCAAGGAGAAGATTAAATTATACAGAAAATGGAGGGAATGGAGCTCCTCAGAGGAATGAGTTTTCTCTCATGGCCTGAGAAAGGGTGATGGGGCAGCTCTTCCTTTCCAGCCCTTAGTACTTGGTAGGGACTTTATAAGTGATGATCAAATGAATGAATGCTTCTTACATATAGAGTGGACAGCTCCCTCGTGGAATCACTATGTTTTCCTGCAACACCAGCACTTCTGGTCATTCTACCTTCCTCCTCACTGGCTTCCCAGGTCTGGGAGCTTCTCATCATTGGGGTTCCATCCCCATCAACCTCATCTGTGTGGTTTCCATCCTGGGTAAGAGTATCATCCTCTTCCTGATCCGCACAGATCCAGCCTTACACGAACCCATGTACATCTTCCTGTCCACGCTGGCAGCCTCTGATCTGGGCCTCTGTGCCTCCACCTTCCCCACCATGGTGCAGCTCTTCTGGCTGGGTGTTTGTGAGCTGCCCTTCAATCTTTGTGCGGCACAGATGTTCTTCATCCACGCCTTCACCTATGTGGAATCTGGTGTGCTGCTGGCCATGGCCTTTGATCGCTTTGTTGCCATCCGGGACCCTCTGCACTATGCCTCAGTTCTTACCCACTGAGCCATGGCCAAAGTGGGGCCTGCCATCCTGGTGAGGGCCGTCCTGCTCAATCTCCCAGGACCCATCCTCCTGTGGTGTCTGCTCTTTCCCCAGATCAGTGTACTCTCTCACTGTTACTGCCTGCACTGTGACCTTGTGGGTTTGGCCTGCTCGGAAACTCAGGTCAACAGCCTGGTGGGCCTGGTCTCCATCCTCCTCTCTTTGGGCTTTGACTCTTCCCTCATCATACTCTCCTATGCCCTGATCCTACGGACCGTGCTGAGCATTGCATCACCTGGGAAACGACTAAAGGCACTCAACACGTGTGTCTCACACCTCTGCATTGTTCTCATCTTTTACTTGCCCAAACTGGGGCTGTCTGAGTTGCACCGAGTAGAGAAGCACAGCCACCCTGCTCTGGCAGTGCTTACGGCCAACCTGCGCTTCTTGGTTCCGCCCTTCATGAACCCCATTGCCTACTGCACCAAGTCTAAGCAGATCCGTCAGGGCTTCCTAAAGCGCTTCCAGCAGAAAAGGGTTGATGTCTTGTAGAGCAGCTGAAGGACACAGTGGCACACAACCCCTGTGGGTCAACCTGGATCTTGGGGGAGGATTAGCGGTGGAGTTAACTTTTGAGGTTTCTGAATGTTTCAGATCTTACCACTGAGCCTTTTGTGGGGCAGCATCAGCTTCTATAATTACAGTTTTGGGGGAACTGAGCTCATTGGAAAGCATATAGAAGTATCATCTTGGTAATCCTCTTGTTGCTCTGATCAGAGTTGAACTATTTCATACTCATATATACTGTAACATCTCCTTGCCTAGGGGACTCACTGAGAGGATGTGTGTGCATATCTATTTGTGCAGGCACTTCTATCCTTTTCCCCACCAGAGTCTACCCCCGACCCATTCCATTTCAAACCTAAGGAAGAACTATATTTCTATTCTGTTACGTATAATAAGAATATTATGTGTGAGTAAGCTATATTCACCTTAATACTAGCCCTCTTCTCCCACGTTTAATATTAACCAGCGCATATACCAAGAAATAGAAAAGGGGAGTGGTTGGTGGGAAACACGTAGGATAATACTGTACCTGCTGAGTTCATTTAGCACCTATTTACACCTTAGGGAGTGGCAGTTTTCTCTTGGTTGTCTTCATGTGTGTCTCTGCTTTGAGCTAGAGAGAAAGTTTGGTGTTGCCAAGCCCAGGAAGGCTGCTCACCGTCCATTAAGATTTTCTTATGATTAAGTATTGATATTTGAAATTATGGTTAGGTCCACTTTCTGAGCCTGCATTAGAGCCCACATGAGGAAAAAGTCCACATTTGTTGCTAGATTCCATCGTTTTTTTAAGAAAGCATTTCACCTAGACATTACAAAATGTCTGTCTCTAAAACTGCCAACCCTATCAGGTATGATTAGTAAAGATTTAAATATTAATTTTCACATTCTGATGTCACTACTTAGTAACTGCATGATGGGTGAGCCGTTCCCATGCATGAGACAATGAAAAGAATTCCTTCAGCATTAACAGCTCCTATTTTTCAGGTCTTTATTATTTTTTTTTCTTCCTTCCTGAGGGAAGTTCTTTTTACTGATTCATTTTTTAAAAAAAGCCAGTTTATTGAGGTATGATTGGCATATTAAAAGCTGTGCATATTTAGTGTGTACAACTTGATGGGTTTGGCGATAAGAGGTCTACTGTATAGCATAGTCCCTGTTGTTAACAATACTGTATTGTATCTTAAAAATTTTCTAAGAGGGTAGATCTTGTGTTCCTATCAAATAAAAAAATAATAATAAATAAAAAAGGCAAGAGGAAACTTTTGGAGATGATGGATATGTTTATGGCATAGATTGGGGTGATAGTTTCACAGAGCCCTTAATTTTATTGGTGTCATCTACTTGATATTTTTGAGATGTGAACCCTATCATTCTGACTGAACACTTATATCACAGGAGGCTGGGTAGGTTTGCAGCAATGTGCACTTTAGCCATTTGCCTTTATTTATTTATTAAATTGAAATATAGTTGATTTACAATGTTGTGTTTGTTTCTGGTGTACAGCAAAGTGATTCAGTTATACACACACACACATACATATTCTATTTCATATTCTTTTCCATTAAAGTTTATCACAAGATATTGAATATAGTTCCATGTTCTATATAGTAGGACTTTAAAAAAAATCTATTTTATATATAGTAGTTTGTATCTGCTAATCCCAAACTCCTAATTTATCCCTCCTCCCATTCCCCTTTGGTAACCATAAGCTTGTTTGCTATGTCTGTGAGTCTGTTTCTGTTTTGTAAATAAGTTCATTTGTATCATATTTTTAGGTTACACATATAAGTGATATCATATGATATTTATCTTTGTTTGAATTACTTCACTTAGTATGATAATTTCTAGGTCCATTCATATTGCTGCAAATGACATTATTTCATTCCTTTTAATGGCTGAATAGTATTCCATTGTGTGTGTGTGTGTGTGTGTGTGTGTGTGTGTATCTGTATCTGTATATTACATCTTTATTCATTCATCTGTCAATGGACATTTAGGTTGATTCTATATCTTGGCTATTGTAAATAGTGCTACTATGAGCATAGGGGTACGTATACCTTTTTGAATTATACTTTTGTCTGGGTATATGCCCAGGAGTGGGATTGCTGGATCATATCGCAAATTTTTAGATTTTTAAGGAATGTTTGTACCATTCCCCATAGTGGTTATACCAATTTATATTCCCACCAACAGTGTAGGAGGGTTCCTTTTTCTCTACATCCTCTCCAGCATATAACATTTGTAGACTTTTTGGTGATGGCCATTCTGACTGGTGTGAGGTGACACCTCATTGTAGTTTTGATTTCATTTCTCTAATAATTAGCTATGTTGAGCATTTTTTCATGTGCCTATTATTGGCCACACATATTCTTTGGAGAGATGTCTGTTTATGTCTTCTGCCCATTTTTTTGATTGGGTTGTTTGGGTTTTTTTTGATATTGAGCTGTATGAGCTATTTGTTTATTTTGGAAATTAAGCCATTTTTCATCACATTGTTTGCATATACCTTCTCCCATTCCATAGACTGTCTTTCTGTTTTCTTTATGGTTTCCTTTGCTGTGCAAAAGCTCATAAATTTGATTAGGTTTCATTTGTTTATTTTTACTTTTATTTCTATTGCCTTGGGAGACTGACTGAGGAAAACATTGCTACAATTTATTTCAGAGAAAGTTTTGCTTATATTCTCTTCTAGGAGTTTTATGGTGTCATGTCTTATATTTAAGTCTTTAAGCCATTTTGAGTTTATTTTTGTGTATGGTGTGAGTTAGTGTTCTGAACTGCATTGATTTGCATGTAGCTGTCCAGCTTTCCCAACACCACTTGCAGAAGAGACTATCTTTTCTCCACTGTATATTCTTGCTCCTTTGTTGAAGATTAATTGACCATAGGTGTGTTGGCTCTCTGTTCTGTTCCATTGATCCATATGTCTATTTTTGTGCCAGTACCACACTGTTTTGTTTACTGTTGCTTTGTGGTATTGTCTGAAGTCTGAGAGGGTTATGCCTCCAGCTTTGTTCTTTTCCCTCAGGATTGCTTTGGTAAGTCTGGGTCTTTTATGGTTTCACATAAATTTTAGGATTATTTGCTCTAGTTTGGTGAAAAATGTCATGGGTAATTTGATGGGGATCACATTAAATCTATAGATTGCTTTGGGTAGTATGGCCATTTTAACAATATTAATTCTTCCAATCCAAGAACATGGGATATCTTTCCATTTAAAAAATCACCTTCAATTTCTTTTATCAATGTTTTTTAGTTCCTAGCATACAAATCTTTAACCTCCTTGGTCAGGTTTATTCCTACATATTTTTTTGTTGGTGTGATTGTAAAAGGGATTTTTTTTACTTTCCCTTTTTGATATTTCATTGTTAGTGTAAAGAAATGTGACAGATTTCTGTTTGTTAATCTTGCATCCTGCTACCTTGCTGAATTCGTTTGTCAGTTCTAGTAGTTTTTGTGTGGAGTCTTCAGGGTTTTCTATATATAGTATCATGTCATCTGCATATAATGACAATTTCACCTCTTCCCTTCCAGTTTGGATCCCTTTTACTTCTTTTCCTTGTCTGATTGATGTGGCTAGGTCTTCCAGTACTATGTTGAATAACAGTGGTGAGAGTGGGCATCCTTGTCTTGTTCCAGATTTTAGAAGGAAGGCTTTCAGTATTTCACCATTGAGTATTATGTTGGTGGTGGATTTGTTATAAGTAGCTTTTGTTATGCTGCAGTATATTCCTTCTATACCCACTTTGGTGAGAGTTTTTATCACGAATGGATGTTAAATTTTATGAAATGCTTTTTCTGTATCTAATTGAGATGATCATGTGGTTTTTGTCTTTTCTTTTGTTGGTGTGGTATGTATCCCATTGATTGATTTGCATATGTTGAACCATCCTTGTCACCCTGGGATGAATCCAACTTGGTTGTGGTGTATGATCCTTTTTATGTGTTGTTGGACTCAGTTTGCTAATATTTTATTGAGAATTTTTGCATCTATATTCATCAAAGATATTGGCCTTTTTTTTTGGTAGTGTCTTTGTTTGGTTTTGGTCATGGTGGCTTCATAGAATGACTTTGGGAGTGTTCTCTCCTCTTCAATCTTTTGGAAGAGTTTGAGCAGGATCGGTTTAAGTTCTTCTTTGTATATTTGGTAGAATTCCCCAGTGAAACCATCCAGTCTTAGGCTTTTGTTTGCAGGGAATTTTTTTTTCCTTCTAAAATTACAGATTCAATTTTACCTCTAGCAATTGGTCTGTTCAAATTATCTGTTTCTTCTTGATTCAGTTTTGGTGGGCTACATGTTTCTAGAAACTTGTCCATTTCTTCTAGGTTGTCCGGTTTGTTGGCATATAATTGTTCATGGTGTTCTCTTATAATTTTTTGTAGTTCTGTGGTAGTGGTTGTTATTTCTCCTCTTTCATTTCTTATTTTGTTTATTTGGGTCCTCTGTCTTTTCTTCTTGGTGAGCCTGGCCAGAGGTTTGTTGATCTTTATCCTTTCAAGAAACCAGCTCTTGGTTTGATTACTTTTTTCTATTTTTTGGTCTAAAATCTTTGTCTTTATTTATTTTCATTTTTAAAAAAGTTTTATTGAAGTATAGTTGATTTACAATGTTGCATTAATTTCTTCTTTACAGTAAAGTGGCTCAGTTATACACATACATATATATGTATGTATACACATACATATATACATACATATATATATGTGTGTGTATATATATATTCTTTTTCATATTCTTTTCCATTATGGTTCGTCAGAGAATATTGACTATAGTTCCCTGTGCTATACAGTATGACCTTGTTGTTTATCCATCCTGTATATAAGAGTTTGCCTCTGATAATCCCAAACTCCCATTCCTTCCCTCCCCTCCCCCCCACCTCCCTCAGCAACCACAAGTCTGTTCTCTATATCTGTGAATCTTTTTTTGTTTCATAGACGTGTTGATTTGTATTGTATTTTAGATTCCACATATAAGTGATATCATATGATATTTGTCTTTCTCTTTCTGACTTACTTCATTTAGTATGATAAGCTCTAGGTCCATCCATGTTGCTGCAAATGGCATTATTTCATTCTTTTTGATGGCTGAGTAATATTCCATTGTATATATACCATATCATCTTTATCCATTCATCCATTGATGGACATTTAGATTGTTTCCATATCTTGGCTATTGTAAATAGTGCTACTATGAACATAGGGGTAAATGTGCCTTTTCGAATTATACTTTTCTCTGGGTATATGTCCAGGAGTGGGATTGCTGGGTCATTGGCAACACTATTTTTAGTTTTTTGAGGAACCTCCATACTGTTTTCCATAGTGGCTGCACCAATTTACATTCCTGCCAACAGTGTAAGAGGGTTCCCTTTTCTCCAAACCCTCTCCAGCATTTGTTATTTGTAGACTTTTTGATGATGGCCATTCTGACTGGTGTGAGGTGGTACCTCATTGTAGTTTTGATTTGCATTTCTCTAATAATTAGTGATGATGAGCATCTTTTCATGTACCTATTGACCATCTGTATGTCTTCTTTGGAGAAACGTCTATTTAGGTCTTCTGCCCATTTTGTTGTTTGGGTTGTTTGTTTTGTTGTTGTTGAGTTATAAGAGCTGTTTGTATATTTTGGAAATTAAGCCCTTGTCAGAGGCATTGTTTGAAAATATTTTCTCCCATTCCATAGGTTGTCTTTTCATTTTGTTTATGGTTTCCTTTGCTGTGCAAATCTTGTAAGTTTGATTAGGTCCAATTTGTTTATTTTTGCTTTTATTTCTCTTGCCTTGGGGGACTGACCTAAGAAAACATTGGTATGATTTATGTCAGAGAATATTTTGCCTATGTTCTCTCCTAGGAGTTTATGGTGGCATACCTTATGTTTAAATCTTTAAGCCAGTTTGAGTTTATTTTTGTATACGATGTGAGGATGTGTTCTAAATTCACTGATTTACATGCAGCTGTCCAACTTTCCCAGCACCACTTACTGAAGAGACTGTCTTTTTCCCATTTTATATTCTTGCCTCCTTTATCAAAGATTTATTTTTAAACATATTTACTGGAGTATAATTGCTTTACAATGGTGTGTTAGTTTCTGCTGTGTAACAAAGTGAATCAGCTATACATATACATACATCCCCATATCTCCTCCCTCTCGCATCTCCCTCCCACCCTCCCTATCCCACCCCTTTAGGTGGACACAAAGCACTGAGCTGATCTCCCTGTGCTATGCGGCTGCTTCCCACTAGCTATCTATTTTACATTTGGTAGTGTATATATGTCCATGCCACTCTCTCACTTCGTCCCAGCTTACCCTTCCCCCTCCCCATGTCCTCAAGTCCATTGTCTATGTCTGTGTCTTTATTCCTGTCCTGCCCCTAGGTTCTTCAGAACCATTTTTTTTTTTAGATTCCATATATGTGTTAGCATATGGTATTTATTTTTCTCTTTCTGATTTACTTCACTCTGTATGACAGTCTCTAGGTCCATCTACCTCACTACAAACAACTCAGTTTCTTTTTATGGCTGAGTAATATTCCATTGTATATATGTGCTACATCTTCTTTTTCCATCCATCTGTCAATGGACACTTATGTTGCTTCCATGTCCTGGCTATTGTAAATAATGCTGCAGTGAACATTGTGGTACATGACTCTTTTTGAATTATGGTTTTCTCAGGGTATATGCCCAGGAGTGGGATTGCTGGGTTGTATGGTAATTCCATTTTTAGTTTTTTAAGGAACCTCCATACTGTTCTCCATAGTGGCTGTATCAATTTACATTCCCACCAACAGTGCAAGAGAGTTCCCTTTTCTCCACACCCTTTCCAGCATTTACTGTGTGTAGACATTTTGATGATGGCCATTCTGACTGGTGTGAGGTGATACCTCATCGTGGTTTTGATTTGCATTTCTCTAATGATTAGTGATGTTGAGCATCCTTTCATGTGTTTCTTGCCAATCAGTATATCTTCTTTGGAGAAATGTCTCTTTAGGTCTTCTGCCCATTTTTGGATTGGGTTGTTTGCTTTTTTGATATTGAGCTGCATGAGCTGCTTGTGTATTTTGGGGATTAATCCTTTGTCAGTTGCTTCATTTGCAAATATTTTCACCCATTCTGAGGGTTGTCTTTTGGTCTTGCTTATGGTTTCCTTTGTTGTGCAAAAGCTTTTACGTTTCATTAGGTCCTATTTGTTTATTTTTGTTTTTATTTCCCTTTCTCTAGGAGGTGGGTTAAAAAGGATCGTGCTGTGATTTATGTCATAGAGTGTTCTGCCTATGTTTTTCTCTAAGAGTTTGATAGTGTCTGGCCTTACATTTAGGTCTTTAATCCATTTTGAGTTTATTTTTGTGTATGGTGTTAGGGAGTGTTCTAATTTCATTCTTTTACATGTAGCTGTCCAGTTTTCCCAGGACCACTTATTGAAGAGGTTGCCTTTTCTCCATTGTATACTCTTGCCTCCTTTATCAAAGATAAGGTGACCATATGTGCATGGGTTTATATCTGGGCTTTCTGTCTTGTTCCACTGATCTATATTTCTGTTTTTGTGCCAGTACCATACTGTCTTGATTATTGTAACTTTGTAGTATAGTCTGAAGTCTGGGAGCCTGATTCCTCCAGCTCCATTTTTCTTTCTCAAGATTGCTTTGGCTATTCAGGGTCTTTTGTGTTTCCATACAAATTGTGAAGTTTTTTGGTCTAGTTCTGTGAAAAATGCCAGTGGTAGTTTGATAGGGATTGCATTGAATCTGTAGATTGCTTTGAGTAGTAGAGTTATTTTCATAATGTTGATTTTTCCAATCCAAGAACATGGTATATCTCTCCATCTGTTTGTATCGTCTTTAATTTATTTCATTAGTGTCTTATAGTTTACTGCATATAGGTCTTTTGTCTCCTTAGGTAGGTTTATTCCTAGGTATTTTATTCATTTTGTTGCAATGGTAAATGGGAGTGTTTCCTTAATTTCTCTTTCAGATTTTTCATCATTAGTGTATAGGAATGCAAGAGATTTCTGTGCATTAATTTTGTATCATGCAACTTTACCAAATTCATTGATTAACTCTAGTAGTTTTCTGGTGACATGTTTAGGATTCTCTATGTATAGTATCATGTCATCTGCAAACAGTGACAGCTTTACTTCTTCTTTTTCAATTTGGATTCCTTTTATTTCTTTTTATTCTCTGATTGCTGTGGCTAACACTTCCAAAACGATGTTGCATAATAGTGGTGAGAGTGGGCATCCTTTTCTTGTTCCTGATCTTAGTGGAAATGGTTTCAGTTTTTCACCATTGAGAACGATGTTGGCTATGGGTTTGTCAAATATGGCCATTATTATGTTGAGGTAAGTTCCCTCTATGCCTACTTTCTGGAGGGTTTTTTTTTTTTTATCATAAATGGGTGTTGAATTTTGTCTACAGCCTTTTCTGTAGAGATGATCGTATGGTTTTTCTCCTTCACTTTGTTAATATAGTGTATCACATTGATTGATTTGCATATATTGAAGAATCCTTGCATTCATGGGATTATCCCCACTTGATCATGGTGTATGATCCTTTTACTGTGCTGTTGGATTCTGTTTGCTAGTATTTTGTTGAGGATTTTTGCATCTATGTTCATCAGTGATATTGGTCTGTAGTTTTCTTTTTTTGTGACATCTTTGTCTGGTTTTGGTATCAGGGTGATGGTGGCCTCGTAGAATGAGTTTGGGAGTGTTCCTCCCTCTGCTATATTTTGGAAGAGCTTGAGAAGGATAGGTGTTAGCTCTTCTCTAAATGTTGATAGAATTCTCCTGTGAAGCTCTCTGGTCCTGGGCTTTTGTTTGTTGGAAGATTTTTAATCACAATTTCAATTTCAGTGTTTGTGATTGGTCTGATTATATTTTCATTTTTTCCTGGTTCTGTCTTGGAAGGTTGTGCTTTTCTAAGAATCTGTCCATTTCTTCCAGGTTGTAAATTTTATTGGCATAGAGTTGCTTCTAATAATCTCTCATGATCCTTTGTATTTCTACAGTATCAGTTGTTACTTCTCCTGTTTCATTTCTAATTCTATTGATTTGAGTCTTCTCTGTTTTTTCTTGATGAGTCTGGCTAATGGTTTACCAATTTTGTTTATCTTCTCAAAGAACCACCTTCTAGTTTTATTGATCTTTGCTATTGTTTCCTTCATTTCTTTTTCATTTATTTCTTATCTGATCTTTATGATTTCTTTCCTTTTGCTAACTATGGGTTTTTTTTGTTCTTCTTTCTCTACTGCTTTAGGTGTAAGGTTAGGTTGTTTATTTGAGATGTTTCTTGTTTCTTGAGGTAGAATTGTATTGCTATAAACTTCCCTCTTAGAACTGCTTTTGCTGCATCTCATAGGCTTTGGGTCATCGTGTTTTCATTGCCATTTTTTTCTAGGTATTTTTTGATTTCCTCTTCGATTTCTTCAGTGATCTCTTGGTTATTTAGTCGCGTATTGTTTAGCCTCCATGTGTTTGTATTTTTTATAGTTTTTTTTTTCCTGTCATTGATATCTAGTCTCATAGCATTGTGGTCAGAAAATCTACTTGATATGATTTCAATTTTCTTAAATTTACCAAGGCTTGATTTGTGACCCAAGATGTGATCTATCCTGGAGAATGTTCCATGAGCACTTGAGAAGAAAGTGTATTCTGTTGTTTTGGGATGGAATGTCATTTAAATATCAATTAAATCTGTCTGGTCTGTTGTGTCATTTAAAGCTTGTGTTTCCTTATTTTCGTTATGGATGAACTGTCCATTGGTGAAACTGGGGTGTTAAAGTCCCCTACTATGATTGTGTTACTGACGATTTCCCCTTTTATTGCTGTTAGTGTTTGCCTTATGTATTGAGGTGCTCCTATGTTGGGTGCACATATATTCATAATTGTTATATCTTCTTCTTGGATTGGCCCCTTGATCATTATGTAGTGTCCCACTTTGTCTCTTGTAATAGTCTTTGTTTTAAAGTCTATTTTGTGTGATATGAGAATTGCTACTCCAGCTTTCTTTTGATTTCCATTTGCATGGAATATCTTTTTCCATCCCCTCACTTTCAGTCTGTATGTGTCCCTAGGTCTGAAGTGGGTCTCTTGTAGACAGCATATATTCAGGTCTTGTAATTGTATTCATTCAGCCAGTCTATGTCTTTTGGTTGGAGCATTTAATCCATTTACATTTGAGGTAATTATCGATATGTATGCTCCTATTCCCATTTTCTTAATTGTTTTGGGTTTGTTATTGTAGGTGTTTTCCTTTTCTTGTGTTTCTTGCCTAGAGAATTTCCTTTGGCATTTGTTGTAAAGCTGGTTTGGTGGTGCTGAATTCTCTTAACTTTTCTTGTCTGTAAATATTTTAATTTCTCTGTCGAATCTGAGTGATATCCTTGTTGATTAGAGTAATCTTGGCTGTAGGTTTTTCTCCTTCATCACTTTAAATATGTCCTGCCACTCCCTTCTGGCTTGCAGAGTTTCTGCTGACAGATCAGCTGTTAACCTTATGGGGATTCCCTTGTATGTTATTTGTTGCTTTTCCCTTGCTGCTTTTAATATTTTTTCTTTTTAATTAATTTTTGATAGTTTGATGAATATGTGTCTTGGCGTGTTTCTCCTTGGATTTTTCCTGTATGGGACTCTCTGTGCTTCCTGGACTTGATTAACTATTCTCTTTCCCATATTAGGGATGTTTTCAACTATAATCTCTTCAAATATTTTCTCAAACCCTTTCTTTTTCTCTTCTTCTTTTGGGAACCCTATAATTTGAATATTGGTGTGTTTAATATCCCAGAGGTCTCTGAGACTGTCCTCAATTCCTTTTATTCTTTTTTCTTTATTCTGCTCTGTGGTAGTTATTTCCAGTATTTTATCTTCCTGGTCACTTATCCATTGTTCTGCTTCAGTTATTCTGCTATTGCTTCCTTCTAGGGAATTTTTAATTTCATTTTTTTGTGTTGTTCATCATTGTTTGTTTGCTCTTTTTTTCTTCTAGGTCCTTGTTAAATATTTCTTGTATTTTCTCCATTCTATTTACAAGATTTGGATCATCTTTACTGTTATTACTCTGAATTGTTTTTCAGGTTACTGCCCATTTCCTCTTTATTTGTTTGGTCTGGTGGGTTTTTACCTTGCTCCTTCATCTGCTGCATATTTCTCTGTCTTCTCATTTTGCTTAACCTACTGTTTTGGGGGTCTCCTTTTTGCAGGCTGCAGGTTCGTTGTTCCCATTGTTTTTCGTGTCTGCCCCCAGTGGATGAGGTTGGTTCAGTCTTGTGTAGGCTTCCTGGTGGAGGGGACTGGTGCCTGTGTTCTGGTGGGTGGGGCTGGATCTTGTCTTTCTGGTGGGCAGGGTTGCATCTGATGGTGTTTTTTGGGGTATCTGTGAACTTATTATGATTTTAGGCAGCTTCTCTGCTAATGGGTGGGGTTGTGTTCTCATCTTGCTAGTTGTTCGGCATGGGACATTCAGCAATGGAGCTTGCTGGCCGTTGGGTGGAGCTGGGTCTTAGTGTTGAGACGGAGATCTCTGGGAGAGCTCTCACTGATTGATATTACTTGAGGCCTGGATGTCTCTGGTGGTCCAGTGTCCTGAACTCAGCTCTCCCACCTCAGAGGCTCAGGTCTGACACCAGGCTGGAGCACCAAGACCCTGTTAACCACATGGCTCAGAAGAAAAGGGAGAAAAATGAAAAAAAATTAAAGAAAGAATATAAAATAATTAAAATAAAAAATGAGAAATTATTGAATAAAAAAAAGTATTAAAAAAACAAGAGAGCAAGGAGACCAATAAACAAATCCACCAATGATAACAAGCACTACTAACTATACTAAGATAAACATAAAAATCAGAAACAAGTCAGTCACATACAGCAAACCCCAAGTCTATAGTTGCTCCCAAGGTCCACCACCTCAATTTTGGGCTGATTTTTTGCCTATTCAGGTATTCCACAGATGCAGCATACCTCAAGTTGATTGTGGGGATTTAATCTGCTGCTCCTGAGGCTGCTTGGAGAAATTTCCCTTTCTCTTCTTTGTTCGCACAGCTCCTGGTGTTCAGTTTTGGTTTTGACCTCACATCTGCGTGTAGGTTGTCCTCAGGCTTCTGTTCCCGCCTAGACAGGATGGGGTTAAAGCAGCGGCTGGTTAGGGGGCTCTGCCTCACTCATGCCAGGAGGAGGGAAGGGTACGGTAGTTATAATTGGAATGTGGGGCGAGCCTGCGGTGGCAGAGGCCAGCGTGATATTGCAACATCTTGAGGCACGCCATGTGTTCTCCCGGGGAAGTTGTCCCTGGATCATGGGACCCTGGCAGTGTCGTGCTGCACAGGCTCCTGGGGGGGAGTGTGGATAGTGACCTGTGCTTGCACACAGGTTTCTTGGTGGCTGCAGCAGCAGCCTTAGGGTTTCATGCCCATCTCTGGTGTCTGAGCTGATGCCTGTCTCTGGAGCTTGTTTAGGTGGTCCTCTGCCTTCTGTGGGCAGACAGGGAAGGAATCCGCTCTCCTCATGCACCCTGAAACAATGGTCTCTTGCCTCTTAGGCAGGTCCAGAGTTTTTCCCGGACCCCCTCCTGGCTAGCTGTGGTGCACTAGCCCCTTTCAGGCTGTGTTCATGCAGCCAACCCCAGTCCTCTCCCTGGGATCTGACCTCCGAAGCCCAAGCCTCAGCTCACAGCCCCCACCCACCCTGGCGGGTGAGCAGCCAAGCCTCTTAGGCTGGTGAATGCTGGTCAGCACTGATCCTCTGTGTGGGAATCTCTTCACTTTGCCCTCTGCACCCCTGTTGCTGTGCCCTCCTCTGTGGCTCCGAAGCTCCCCACCGTCTCCGCCAGTGAAGGGGCTTCCTAGCGTGTGGAAACCTTTTCTCTTTCACAGCTCCCTCCCAGTGGTGCAGATCCCGTCCCTATTCTTTTTTTTTTTTTTTGATGATCATAACTACTCCATGAGGAAGATACTATTATCTTATCAGGTTTTACAGTTTTACAGGTTAGAAAAATGGTGTCTAGAGAAGTTAAATAGCTTGTACAAAGCTGAAATTCAAACCAGGCACATTGTTAAGAAACTAATTAAGGACTCCCCTGGCGGTCCAGTGGTTAAGACTGCGCTCCCAGTACAGGGGACGTGGGTTTGATCCTGGTGGGGGAACTAAGATATCACATGTCGTGCAGCAAAAAAAAAAAAAAAAAAAAAGAAAGAAAAAAGAACCCGTCCCTATTCTTTTGTCTCTGTTTTTCCTTTTTTCTTTTGCCCTACCCAGGTACGTGGGGGAGTTTCTTGCCTTTTGGGAGGTCTGAAGTCTTCTGCCAGTGTTCAGTAGGTGTTCTCTGGAGTTGTTCCACATGTAGATGTATTTTTGATGTATTTGTGGGGAAGAAGGTGATCTCCATGTCTTACTCCTCTGCCATCTTGAAGGTCCCCCCTCTTCTTGAGTGTTTAAAGACTTTATTTGAAATTGTTTTCTCATCCAGTTTTTCTCTTAGTGTTAGGACTTCTGATAGTTAAAACAAAAAATTTATAAAGATATAAATGTGAATCTTTCCATTTGGAATGTCTTGATTTAAGGCACTTTTGAAAATTTAGTCAAACTTTCTAGCTTTCTTGGAAGAAACATATGTCTAAATCCTCACCTACCCTAAGACCTAACATATTCACCCATATTACTATACCAAGAATTAAAGTTACTTTCATGTTTAAATTCTGAATTCAACGGGAGGTCATTTTTGTATATGGAGTGAGGTTGGGATCTAATGATCTTCCATGTGGATAGTGATTTTTTCCAGCTACACTAATTGAACAGGGCTTCCTTTCAATAAGTTCTTACTGAGTTAAGATAAAGGTGGAATGCTGTTTACAAAGAGATGATTGTCCTGTTTACTGTGATCTTCTGGTCTGTGAGACTGTACCTGTACCTAGGGGTCTGTGGCATAGGTCTTAGACATATATAATTGAAAAGGCAAGACTCCAATGGGATATCAATGCAGGGATCTCTGTGTAAGGTGGAACGTAACTCATTTTAGCCTCATCCTTTCATTCTTTCTTATCCTCAAACATTCACATCCCTGCAGGGATGAGGAGTCCAAGAGGCTCCATAGTTGTAGGACCTCACAATGGGATTGAAGATGGAGGACTGCTCTATTTCCTGTCCCCTGTACTTCTACAAAGCTAAGCCAATTTTATGCCAAATTAAAGCCTATTGTGTCTTATGCACATAATCCAAACACATGACCACTGCTGCTAGTGAGCTGTCTGTTCTAATAATTCTCCTTCTGATGGACTCTAATTCAGTGAGGTCTTTTTTCTTAAACAGTTCTTTTTCAGACATATTTGTTCTGTTCTGTGAGTTCACCTCCCCTGGAGACATTGACTACTGTAGGACAATGAGCATGTGCTGCGAAATCCCCAGCATCAATGAAAGGGTGTGTGAGGTCCTTGGATGAAGAGCCCAAGGCACCAAATACAGATAGTAAATCTTCCCCCTCCCCACGAAACAAAATAAAAAACCTATGTCCACTAGGGAGAAGCAGATTTGGGAATAGAAATGTCCTTGGGTAATGTGTCAGTCCTGAGAGCTTTAGAAGGTTGGGGACACTATTATCTGAGGTTAGTTGTGAACCAAAGTGGGCAAAGACCATTCTATGTGCTATGAATGTTCTAATATCAAAGCTATAGTTTGGGGCTGAGAAAGTCCCTTTAGGTAATAGCTATTAAATCAGTAAGAGACATTTTCTAAGAGTGGGCTCAGTAGAGATGAGGATAGGGTAACCTCAGGGAACAGATGGAGAAAGGGACCTCCACATAGGAAGAAAGTCCAAACAACTCAGAATGGTAGTCAACACCACTAAAAATTCAGCCCAGTGGCTGAGATGCTGAGGTACCTCCAGGAGTATTTTAGTCTGCTTCCTTTAAAAATCCAGAGCTATTTAGAAGTTTTGTCCTCACAAGGGCCAAGCAGTTGGTAATATATCCTTTATACTCTTTTCCCATCTGTTCTGAGTACAACAGTTGGGAGGGAGAGGGAGGGACAAATTAGAATGAAAACTTAAGTGGTAAGTCAATAGTCATAACCAAACACTTAAAAATAAGCTGCTATAGGGCAAAACTGACATTGCAGCCCAGTTTCCTCAATCTGCTAGGATACAGCAGTCTCAGGCTATTCTTGTACCTGTATCTCCCTCAACCAGGCATCATGAATTGTGAGAAAGCCTGTTAACTTCAAGCCAGCTCTGCCTTCAGGCTACACCTTGAGCTCAATTGCTTGACGACACTTCTGACACGAGGTCCTTCAGATTTATCTACACTAGAACGACCCTCATGTATTCTGTTCAAGGGTTAGGAAAAGAGAGCATCGCTAAGCTATGCATTGAGGGTTGTGACAGTTACATGGCTTTCATTCTCAAAGGTCTGAGAGCAGTCTTTGAAAAGAGATCTCATAAGGGGCTTGTTGAAAGAGATAACCAATAAACAACCTATAATAGGAAAGACTTTCTTGAGCCAAACTGAGGACTGTAGCCCAGGAGACAGCCTCTCAGCTTCGAGAAGCTGCTCAGTTGATGCATGTTTCCGCATAGTCTTATATTCCTTGTTCTGATAAAGTATCAACATGACAGGGGGATATTCCTTCAAAGTTTCAAAAGAGACAGACTGAGTATCTATACAGTGAGACAGCAGGACCCTCGTGTCTGGGAAGGGAACCTTATCTTTGAAGGAGTGTTAACATGAACACCATAGGAAGGGAGTTATTTATCCTTATCTTTGAAATGGACGTTTTTTACCTTAACGGTTAAAAAGCATGTGCTGTGTGTTTAATAGGCCATGAATAAGGGTGTCTTAGTTCACACAGTATTCAAGCTGAACCATGTATAAGCCAAAAAGACTTTCCCATACCTCAATATGTGAACATTTTCTCCATCAGGTTTATAGTCATAGAGGTATTAGCTTTCCCCACAGGACTGCCTTGTGAACACAAGTTGAAGATTTTTCAGTGGGAGTTACCATAGTTGCATTAGAATGGGCCGTCTGAGGAGCAGGTGCCAACATTAAATTAGATGTGTCAGAGGTATACAGAGGGGAAATGCTCATGAAGGAAATGCTCATGAAGTAAGATAAAGAGGGATCCTGAGGCTGGAAGAGCCATGAAATCACAATGCAGATCTGATCTGAGAGGGAGGGAGGAAAGAAGAGAAGGAAGGTCTTAGACTTTAGTGTATCTCTAAGACCACTTTGGCAAAGCTGCAGGTACGTCTTGAGTCAATGGAACTCATGAAGAAATTAGTATTGCACTGCAATAGACCTATCTTATTAGTGCTGTGCTCACCCATTGGTTGGAAACAACCCATAACTAGGGCTTAGGCAATACCATAAACTCCATAGCACAATGACTGAGGCTATCAGGCAAATATGCTCCCTGCAGTCAGATCTGAAAAGAATATTGGTTATGGCCACCACAATGCATTCTTGCATTGCAGAGGTCTCCTTCGGATTTTAGGAACAGTTCCTCCATAGTTTCCATGGGCCTGTCTTGCTAAGGGCAAAATTGAAAGGAGGGAAGGATGAGCTCTACAGCCCCAGTTTCTGAAATTCCTCGTAGAGCCACAACTGTTACTCATCCTCTCCTTCTATTTGGAATTCCCTTCACCCTCAGCTCTCAACCGCATAAATCTAGGTGGCTTACCTGTGGAGTGACCCAAACCTTCATTTCTGAGGGGGTTGAAACCTTAATAATCATACTCTTCAAGATGGTTGCATTTGTACACCCATGGTTACAATGAAGCAAGGGAATACCATTAATCACCCCAGTGGATCACCTGAGTTCTCCACTATTTACAAATTCTTCCCTGCATTTATTCTATAAGAGCAGCCCTGTCTCCTCAGTTCAGGGTCTACTACTCCTGTCAGTATGTTAACTCCTCTTCTCACCTGTTTGTTCCTGGGCATAGGGGTCCGGAGGAGCCTGATGGTAGCTGTAACTTGTAGCTCATCTGGACCCTTGCTGTGTCCCTTGGCAAGAGTGAACCCCCTTTCAGGACCAGGACTTCCAATCCTGCAAGACTAACATTTGCAGGGAAAGGAAGCAGAAATCCCCTAGTGGATCATTGGGAATGAGAGATGGAATATTCCTCCCTCTACCCCTTTGTTCCTGGCCTCCTGTATTCTTCCTGTTGGGGAGCTAGCACCATATAGAGATCTGGTTTAGTTCATAGACTGCATCCTAAAGGACAACGCTCCACTTCTGTGAACTGCTGCCTTCTGAACTGCTTTTTAGCTGTGTTTTAGAAGATGGCTCTGGCATTCTGTGAGGCCAACTGCTTCTGGTTGGTGAGGAAATGTAATACTACCAGTGGGTCCCATGGTCATGAGCCCTATCTTTCCCTGAATAATGTCTTTTCTTTGAGTACTATGTCATGTGGGATGTCCTGTCTATAAATCCGGCATTCAGGAAGCCCTTAAAGAGAAGTGCTGGCCAAGGCTCTGTGAGCAAGAAAGGCAAATCTACACCAAGAACAAGTATGTATCACTGGCAGTGCAAACCACCGTACTTCCTAGGATGCAAGAGACCCAGAGTGGTTGACTTGCCACCAAGTGGCCTTCTTGAAGAATAATCTTATTGTATCTGGGTTTCAGCATTGATGTCTCTTGCTGACAGGCATTCAAAGGCAGCAGTCAACCTTGGTCATTGGGCATCTATATGGCTGGGCCCACACATAGTCTCCTTTGCTGCTACTGTTGCTAGTGTATCACAAGCAGTGATGCTTGTACCGTAGTCTGGACCTGAAACAGTCTATTCTTGCTTTGGGCCCACTCAAAGCTATACTTCCATATCTTTTTCTATATGGACTAAAGCAAGGTTCCTAAGTGAGGAATACATTCTCTTCAGAATCCAAGGTGGTATGCATTGTGCTTTCTTTCTGGTAGAAGATGAAAGATGAAGATCTTTTACCTTGATAATGTTTCTTTACCATTGGACCCCTGACATTCACTTAAGTTCTAGGTTCCTGAATATTCTTAGGATCTGTCTCCTACCCTCTGGAGCATATATGTCTTACTAAGGCCTCTATTGTACTAAACACCTCTAGCTCATTTTGCCCCATCAACATGATGCCATTGGTGGATCAAGGTGGTGGTCCATGGGATGCCCAGTCATCTCTTATAACTATATTATGGCACATGAAAAAAAGAGTTAACATGCCCCTGAGGCAAACCATGTATGAAAACTATTGCCCATCCCCTGTTAATGGAAACAGCTTCTGATCTTTTATAACCAGAGTGGAAAACAACACACTTGCCAAATTCTATACCATGCACCTGGGAAGCATTTTTTACTCTCTTGGTTGAGAGAAGTGTTAGAGGTTATTTTGCCTTCCCCACCCTTTGGCTCTTACCTCACAGGCCAGGAACACCACATGGTAGTTACTTCAAATACCAAGAATAGTCATTCTAACTATGCATTAAGTGACTGAGGACTGGCTTTCTCCAGGACTCCATTTACTAACTGGACTCTGCTACCTAGAGTAGAGCCCCAGTTCTAACCGAGGGGACCATAACCATGCTTTTGATTTCTGAGTAACAATATCAACTCAAACTCTGTTTGTTAACCTTCAATGTCTTGGTATTCCCCTCTTCTTTAGTATGAAATTGCCTAAGTAGCCAGTACATTTAAAGACGATCTCAGGAAATCTTCAGGATATATAATATACATTTTTTTTTTTTTTTGTAATTCTTCCACTTAGGGATCAGGTACCTCATTAAGTAATGAGTCCAGGACCTGAACATTGGCACAGGTGTGGGAAATGAGCAAGCGACTGACTTTATTGGAGTGACCATCCTCGGCCTTCTAACCCTTCATTCTTGCCTTGTTCTTTTATTTTTAAATTTTTTATTTTTAAAAATTTTTAAATTTAATTTTATTTATTTTTTTGTACAGCAGGTTCTTATTAGTCATCAATTTTATACACATCAGTGTATACATGTCAATCCCAATCGCCCAATTCAACACACCACAATTCTGTCCTGCAAACCGGTTCATCTGTACCATTTTTCTAGGTTCCACATACATGCGTTAATATACGATATTTGCTTTTCTCTTTCTGACTTACTTCACTCTGTATGACAGTCTCTAGATCCATCCACGTCTCAACAAATGACTCAATTTTGTTCCTTTCTATGGCTGAGTAATATTCCATTGTATATATGTACCACATCTTCTTTATCCATTCATCTGTTGATGGGCATTTAGGTTGCTTCCATGACCTGGCTGTTGTAAATAGTGCTGCAATGAACATTGGGGTGCATGAGTCTTTTTGAATTATGGTTTTCTCTGGGTATATGCCCAGTAGTGAGATTGCTGGATCATATGGTAATTTTATTTTTAGTTTTTTAAGGAACCTCCATACTGTTCTCCATAGTGGCTGTATCAATTTACATTCCCACCAACAGTGCAAGACGGTTCCCTTTTCTCTGCACCCTCTCCAGCATTTGTTGTTTGTAGATTTTCTGATGATGCCCATTCTAACTGGTGTGAGGTGGTACCTCATTGTAGTTTTGATTTGCACTTCTCTAATAATTAATGATGTTGAGGAGCTTTTCATGTGCTTCTTAGCCATCTGTATGTCTTCTTTGGAGAAATGTCTATTTAGGTCTTCTGCCCATTTTTGGATTGGGTTGTTTGTTTTTTTAATATTGAGCTGCATGAGCTGTTTATATATTTTGGAGATTAATCCTTTGTCCGTTGATTCATTTGCAAATATTTTCTCCCATTCTGAGGGTTGGCTTTTGGTCTTGTTTATGGTTTCCTTTGCTGTGCAAAAGCTTTGAAGTTTCATTAGGTCCCATTTGTTTACTTTTGTTTTTATTTCCATTACTCCAGGAGGTGGATCAAAAAAGATCTTGCTGTGATTTATCTCAAAGAGTGTTCTTCCTATGTTTTCCTCTAAGAGTTTTACAGTGTCCGGTCTTACATTTAGGTCTCGAATCCATGTTGAGTTTATTTTTGTGTATGGTGTTAGAGAGTGTTCTAATTTCTTTCTTTTACATGTAGCTGTCCAGTTTTCCCAGCACCACTTATTGAAGAGACTGTCTTTTCTCCATTGTATATCCTTGCCTCCTTTGTCATAGATTAGTTGACCATAGGTGCATGGGTGTATCTCTGGGCTTTCTATTCTGTTCCATTCATCTATATTTCTGTTTTTTTGCCAGTATCATATTGTCTTGATTACTGAAGCTTTGTAGTATAGTCTGTAGTCAGGGAGTCTGCTTCCTCCAGCTCTGTTTTTTTCCCTCAAGATTGCTTTGGCTATTTGGGGTCTTTTGTGTCTCCATACACATTTTAAGATTTTTTTGTTCTAGTTCTGTAAAAAACGCCATTGGTAATTTGACAGGGTTTGCATTGAATCTGTAGATTGCTTTGGGTAGTATAGTCATTTTCACAATATTGATTCTTCCAATCCAAGAACATGGTATATCTCTCCATCTGTTGGTATCATCTGTAATTTCTTTCATCAGTGTCTTATAGTTTTCTGCATACAGGTCTTTTGTCTCCCTAGGGAGGTTTATTCCTAGGTATTTTATTCTTTTTTTTGCAATGGTAAATGAGAGTGTTTCCTAAATTTCTCTTTCAGATTTTTCATTATTAGTGTATAGGAATGCAAGAGATTTCTGCTCATTAATTTTGTATCCTGCAACTTTACCAAATTCATTGATTAACTCTAGTAGTTTCTTGGTGGCATCTTTAGGATTCTCTATGTATAGTATCATGTCATCTGCAAACAGTGACAGTTTTACTTCTTTTCCAATTTGGATTCCTTTTATTTCTTTTTCTTCCCTGATTGCCGTGGCTAGGACTTCCAAAACTATGTTGAATAATAGTGGTGAGAGTGGACATCCTTGTCTTGTTCCTGATCTTACAGGAAATGCTTTCAGTTTTTCACCATTGAGAATGATGTTTGCTGTGGGTTTGTCATATATGGCCTTTATTATGTTGAGGTAGGTTCCCTCTATAACCACTTTCTGGAGAGTTTTTATCATAAATGCGTGTTGAACTTTGTCAAAAGGTTTTTCTGCATCTATTGAGATGATCATATGGTTTTTTCCTTCAATTTGTTAATATGGTGTATCACATTGATTGATTTGCATATATTGAAGAATCCTTGCATCCCTGGGATAAATCCCTCTTGATCATGGTGTATGATCCTTTTAATGTGTTGTTGGATTCTGTTTGGTAGTATTTTGTTGAGGATTTTTGCATCTATATTCATCAGTGATATTGGTCTGTAATTTTCTTTTTTTGTAGTATCTTCGCCTGGTTTTGGTATCAGGGTGATGGTGGCCTCATAGAATGAGTTTGGGAGTGTTCCTTCCTATGCAATTTTTTGGAAGAGTTTGAGAAGGATGGGTGTTAGCTCTTCTCTAAATGTTTGATAGAATTCACCTGTGAAGCCATCTGGTCCTGGACTTTTGTTTGTTGGAAGATTTTTAATCACAGTTTCAATTTCATTACTTGTGATTGGTCTGTTCATATTTTCTATTTCTTCCTGGTTCAGTCTTGGAAGGATATACCTTTCTAAGAATTTGTCCATTTCTTCCAGGTTGTCCTTTTTATTGGCATAGAGTTGCTTGTAGTAGTCTCTTAGGATGCTTTGTATTTCTGCAGTGTCTGTTGTAACTTCTCCTTTTTCATTTCTAATTTTACTGATTTTAGTCCTCTCCCTCTTTTTCTTGATGAGTCTGGCTAATGGCTTATCAATTTTGTTTATCTTCTCCAAGAACCAGCTTTTAGTTTTATTGATCTTTGCTATTGTTTTCTTTGTTTCTATTTCATTTATTTCTGCTCTGATCTTTATGATTTCTTTCCTTCTGCTAACTTTGTGTTTTGTTCTTCTTCCTCTAGTTCCTTCAGGTGTAAGATTAGATTGTTTATTTGAGATTTTTCTTGTTTCTTGAGGTAGGCTTGTATAGCTATAAACTTCCCTCTTAGAACTGCTTCTGCTGCATACCATACGTTTTGGATTGTCGCGTTTTCATTGTCATTTGTCTCCAGGTATTTTTTGATTTCCTCTTTGATTTCTTCAGTGATCTCTTGGTTATTTAGTAACGTATTGTTTAGCCTCCATGTGTTTGTGTTTTTTACGTTTTTTCCCCTGTAATTCATTTCTAATCTCATACTGTTCTGGTCAGAAAAGATGCTTGATATGATCTCAATTTTTTAAAATTTACTGAGGCTTGATTTGTGACCCAAGATATGATCTATCCTGGAGAATGTTCCATGCGCACTTGAGAAGAAAGTGTAATCTGCTCTTTTTGGATGGAATGTCCTGTAAATATCAATTAAATCTATCTGGTCTATTGTGTCATTTAAAGCTTGCGTTTCATTATTAATTTTCTATCTGGATGATCTGTCCATTAGTGTAAGTGAGGTGTCAAAATCCCCCACTATTATTGTGTCACTGTTGATTTCCTCTTTTATAGCTGTTAGCAGCTGCCTTATGTATTGAGGTGCTCCTATGTTGGGTGCATATGTATTTATAATTGTTATATCTTCTTCTTGGATTGATCCCTTGATCATTATGTAGTGTCCTTCTTTGTCTCTTGTAACATTCTTTATTTTAAAGTCTATTTTATCTGATATGAGTATAGCTACTCCAGCTTTCTTTTGATTTCCATTTGCATGGAATATCTTTTTCCATCCCCTCACTTTCAGTCTGTATGTATCCCTAGGTCTGAAGGGGGTCTCTTGTAGACAGCATACATATGGGTCTTGTTTTTGTATCCATTCAGCAAGCCTGTGTCTTTTGGTTGGAGCATTTAATCCATTCACATTTAAGGTAATTATTGATATGTATGTTCCTATGACCATTTTCATAATTGTTTTGGGTTTGTTTGTGTAGGTCCTTTTCTTCTCTTGTGTTTCCCACTTAGAGAAGTTCCTTTAGCATTTGTTGTAGAGCTGGTTTGGTGGTGCTGAATTCTCTTAGCTTTTGCTTGTCTGTAAAGCTTTTGATTTCTCCATCAAATCTGAATGAGATCCTTGTGGGGTAGAGTAATCTTGGTTGTAGATTCTTTCTTTTCATCACTTTAAGTATATCATGCCACTCCCTTCTGGCTTGTAGAGTTTCTGCTGAGAAATCAGCTGTTAACCTTATGGGAGTTCCCTTGTATGTTATTTGTCGTTTTCCCCTTGCTGCTTTCAATAATTTTTCTTTGTGTTTAATTTTTGCCAGTTTGATTACTATGTGTCTCGATGTGTTTCTCCTTGGGTTCATCCTGTATGGGACTCTCTATGCTTCCTGGACTCGGGTGGCTATTTCCTTTCCCATGTTAGGGAAGTTTTCGACTGTAATCTCTTCAAATATTTTCTCTGGTCCTTTCTCTCTTTCTCCTTCTGGGACCCCTATAATGCGAATGTTGTTGTGTTTAATGTTGTCCCAGAGGTCTCTTAGGCTGTCTTCATTTCTTTTCATTCTTTTTTCTTTATTCTGTTCCACAGCAGTGAATTCCACCATTCTGTCTTCCAGGTCACTTATCCGTTCTTCTGCCTCAGTTATTGTGCTATTGATTCCTTCTAGTGTAGTTTTCATTTCAGTTGTTGTATTCTTCATCTCTGATTGTTTGTTTTTAATTCTTCTAGGTCTTTGTTAAACATCTCTTGCATCTTCTCGATCTTTGCCTCCATTCTTTTTCCGAGGTCCTGGATCATCTTCACTGTCATTATTCTGAATCCTTTTTATGGAAGGTTGACTATCTCCACTTCATTTAGTTGTTTTTCTGGGGTTTTATCTTGTTCCTTCATCTGGTACATAGCCCTCTGACTTTTCATCTTGTCTATCATCTTTCTGTGAATGTGGTTTTTGGTCCACAGGCTGCAGGATTGTAGTTCTTCTTGCTTTTGCTGTCTGCCCTCTGGTGGATGTGGCTATCTAAGAGGCTTGTGCAAGTTTCCTGATGGAAAGGAGTGGTGGTGGGTAGAGCTGACTGTTGCTCTGGTGGGCAGAGCTCAGTAAAACTTTAATCTGCTTGACTGCTCATGGGTGGGGCTGCTTTCCCTCCTTGTTGGTTGTTTGGCCCAAGGCAACCCAACACTGGAGCCTACCTGGTCTCTTTGGTGGGGCTAATTGCAGACTCTGGGAGGGCTCATGTCAAGGAGTACTTCCCAGAACTTCTGCTGCCAGTGTCCTTGTCCACACAGTGAGCCACAGCGAGCCACAGCCACCCCCTGCTTCTGCAGGAGACCCTCCAACACTAGCAGGTAGGTCTGGTTCAGCCTCCCCTGGGGTCACTGCTCTTTCCCCTGGGTCCCGATGCACACACTACTTTGTGTGTGCCCTCCAAGAGTGGAGTCTCTGTTTCCCCCAGTCTGGTCAAAGTCCTGCAATCAAATCCCACTAGACTTCAAAGTCTGATTCTCCAGGAATTCCTCCTCCCATTGCTGGACCTCCAGGTTGGGGAGCCTCACGTGGGGCTCAGAACCTTCACTCCAGTGGGTGGACTTCTGTGGTATAAGTGTTCTCCAGTTTGTGAGTCACCCACCCAGCAGTTATGGGATTTGATTTTACTGTGATTGCACCCCTCCTACTGTCTCATTGTGGCTTCTCCTTTGTCTTTGGATGTGGGGTATCTTTTTTGGTGAGTTCCAGTGTCCTTCTGTCAATGATTGTCCAGCAGCTAGTTGTGATTCTGGTGTTCTTGCAAGAGGGAGTGAGAGCACATCCTTCTACTCCGCTATCTTGGTTCCAATCTCTTGCATTGTTCTTATACATTGTAAGCAGAGCCTTGCTGGCTGCCCATCTATTTTGGTCCTTGGAACACAATATCCTATTAATCTTTACAATTCCCTGTGGGCCAAGACCTTTTAAATTTTGCTAGTTTTTAGAGTAATTTCAGTCTTCTGACTTGTGGTTAAGTGCTTCCACCTGATCTCTACTATGGCCCCATTATCTCCATAGATATTAATGAGCTCATAGCTCTAACTATCTTTGCTACCATCAACTGTGGTGTGCAGAGGAGAGAGAGCCACCATTAAACTTACTCTCAGCGGTGCTGGTGCCCATGTCGCTAGGCTTTTTATGATGGCTTTGAGTGTTGTGTCCTCTCTATCCTCCCACTGAACCTATTTCTCTGATGGGTCTCCTGCCCTTATATGATACGTTTTTTACATATCCATTCCCTCCTTCTTTCTCTACCTTCTTCCAGGACAACCTAAGTATTTTCACTTTTCTGATCATTAGCGATGATTGTTGGCAGGCTTAAAAGACCCACCCTAGCAGTGAGTTTGTGCTAACTCCTAGGGTCCTTGAAAGGGTAATAAACCCCACATCCTAAGAAAGTACCCCCAAGTTGAAATTTTCCATCTAGTTTTACATTCGGCTATATCTCTCTTGATCAAGTATGCCCCAAATCCAGTTGCAGGGGTGTTCTTGTTTCCTGTCAGTATGTGTTCATTCTGAAAACGTCCTGGTGTACAGTTACTTTCCTCCCCTATCAGACCCTGTGTATCCCAAGCAAGGGTGTGCTGTCTTTTAACCCTAGTTACCAGGCTGGAAGCCCAGGAGAGGATGTCAGAGCAGCTCCTGAGAACACCTGTTGCCTCACAGAAGTGCTGCCTCTTACTAAGGAAAAGAGGGTCACCTCTGAAAGCCCGAAGCCTTTAAGGTATCCAAAGTGCCAGCATTCTCAAGGGCAGCCATGCAGTTGTTCCCATTCTATGCCTTAGTGTCCCGGCTGTTTCCAGATAGGGCTCTGACCTGAGAATTTCAGACTTTTGGGGATGAACATTCAAAAATTTCCTGTTCTCTGTGCCTCTAACAATTGTCTTCAGCCTGCTGCTCAGACTGAGTGTTTCCTTGAAAGAGATACGGGCCCTTTTGTCGTTACCCAACAGACACTCTGGCTCTCACTTAACCCTGACTGCTTTCTTTTTTTAATTTTAACATCTTTATTGGAGTATAATTGCTTTACAATGCTGTGTTAGTTTCTGCTGTATAACAAAGGGAATCAGTTATACATATACATATGTTCCCATATCTTTTCCGTCTTGCGTCTTCCTCCCTTCCACCCTCCCTATCCCCACTCTAGGTGGTCACAAAACACCGAGCTGATCTTCTTGTGCTATGCAGCTTCTTCCCACGAGCTATCTATTTTACGTTTGGTAGTATATATGTCCATGCCACTCTCTCACTTTGTCACAGCTTACCCTTCCCCCCCCCCCCCATATCTTCAAGTCCATTCTCTAGTAGGTCTGTGTCATTATTCCTGTCTTGCCCCTAGGTTCTTCATGAACATTATTTTTATTAGATTCCATATATATGTGTTAGCATACGGTATTTGTTTTTCTCTTTCTGACTTACTTCACTCTGTATGACAGACTCTAGGTCCATCCACCTCACTACAACTAACTCAATTTCGTTTCTTTTTATGGCTGAGTAATATTCCATTGTATATATGTGCCACATCTTCTTTATGCATTCATCTGTTGATGGACACTTAGGTTGCTTCCATGTCCTGGTTGTAAATAGAGATGCGATGAACATTTTGGTACATGACTCTTTGAATTATGGTTTGCTCAGGGTATATGCCCAGTAGTGGGATTGCTGGGTCGTATGGTAGTTTTATTTTTAGTTTTTTAAGGAACCTCCATATTGCTCTCCATAGTGGCTGTATCAATTTACATTCCCACCAACAGTGCAAGAGGGTTCCCTTTTCTCCACACCCTCTCCAGCATTTATTGTTTGTAGATTTTTTGATGATGGCCATTCTGACTGGTGTGAGATGATATCTCATTGTAGTTTTGATTTGCACTTCTTTAATGATTAATGATGTTGAGCATTCTTTCATGTGTCTGTTGGCAATCTGTATATCTTCTTTGGAGAAATGCCTATTTAGGTCTTCTGCCCATTTTTGGATTGGGTTGTTTGTTTTTTTGATATTGAGCTGCATGAGCTGCTTGTAAATTTTGGAGATTAATCCTTTGTCAGTTGCTTCATTTGCAAATATTTTCTCCCATTCTGAGAGTTGCCTTTTCGTGTTGTTTATGGTTTCCTTTGCTGTGCAGAAGCTTTTAAGTTTCATTAGTCCCATTTGTTTATTTTTGTTTTTATTTCCATTTCTCTAGGAGGTGGGTCAAAAAGGATCTTGCTGTGATTTATGTCATAGAGTGTTCTGCCTATGTTTTCCTCTAATAGTTTGATAGTGTCTGGCCTTACATTTAGGTCTTTAATTCATTTTGAGTTTATTTTTGTGTATGGTGTTAGGGAGTGTTCTAATTTCATACTTTTACATGTAGCTGTCCAGTTTTCCCAGCACCACTTATTGAAGAGGCTGTCTTTTCTCCACTGTATATTCTTGCCTCCTTTATCAAAGATAAGGTGACCATAAGTGCATGGGTTTATCTCTGGGCTTTTTATCCTGTTCCATTGATCTATATTTCTGTTTTTGTGCCAGTACCATACTGTCTTGATTACTCTAGCTTTGTAGTATAGTCTGAAGTCTGGGATCCTGATTCCTCCAGCTCTGTTTTTCTTTCTCAAGATTGCTTTGGCTATTCAGGGTCTTTTGTGTTTCCATACAAATTGTGAAATTTTTTATTCTAGTTCTGTGAAAAATGCCATTGGTAATTTGATAGGGATTGCATTGAATCTGTAGATTGCTTTGGGTAGTAGAGTCATTTTCACAACGTTGATTCTTCCAATCCAAGAACATGGTATATCTCTCCATCTGTTTGTATCATCTTTAATTTCTTTCATCAGTGTCTTATAGTTTTCTGCATACAGGTCTTTTGTTTCCTTAGGTAGGTTTATTCCTAGATATTTTATTCTTTTTGTTGCAGTGGTAAACGAGAGTGTTTTCTTAATTTCACTTTCAGATTTTTCCTCATTAGTGTATAGGAATGCTAGAGATTTCTCTGCATTAATTTTGTATCCTGCTACTTTACCAAATTAATTGATTAGCTCTAGTAGTTTTCTGATAGCATCTTTAGGATTCTCTATGTATAGTATCATGTCATCTGCAAACAGTGACAGCTTTACTTCTTCTTTTCCAATTTGGATTCCTTTTATTTCTTTTTCTTGTCTGATTGCTGTGACTAAAACTTCCAAAACTACATTGAATAATAGTGGTGAGAGTGGGCAACCTTGTCTTGTTCCTGATCTTAGTGGAAATGGTTTCAGGTTTTCAGCATTGAGGATGTTGGCTGTGGGTTTGTCATATATGGCCTTTATTATGTTGAGGTAACTTCCCTCTATGCCTACTTTCTGCACGGTTTTTATCATATATGGGTGTTGAGTTTTGTCAAAACGTTTCTCTGCATCGACTGAGAAGATCATATAGTTTTTCTCCCTCAGTTTGTTAATATGGTGTATCACATTGAATGATTTGTGTATATTGAAGAATCCTTGCATTCCTGGGAAAAACCCCACTTGATCATGGTGTATGATCCTTTTAATGTGCTGTTGGATTCTGTTTGCTAGTATTTTGTTGAGTATTTTTGCATCTATGTTCATCAGTGATATTGGCCTGTAGTTTTCTTTCTTTGTGACATCTTTGTCTGGTTTAGGTATCAGGGTGATGGTGGCCTCGTAGAATGAGTTTGGGAGTGTTCCTCCCTCTGCAATATTTTGGAAGAGTTTGAGAAAGATAGGTGTTAGCTCTTCTCTAAATGTTTGATAGAATTCGCCTGTGAAGCCATCTGGTCCTGGGCTTTTGTTTGTTGGAAGATTTAAAATCACAGTTTCAATTTCAGTGCTTGTGATTGTTCTGTTCATATTTTCTATTTCTTCCTGGTTCATTCTTGGAAGGTTGTTCATTTCTAAGAATTTGTCCATTTCTTCCAGGTTGTCCATTTTATTGGCATAGAGTTGCTTGTAGTAATCTCTCATGATCGTTTGTATTTCTGCAGTGTCAGTTGTTACTTCTCCTTTTTCATTGCTAATTCTATTGATTTGAGTCTTCTCCCTTTTTTTCTTGCTGAGTCTGGCTAATGGTTTACCAATTTTGTTTATCTTCTCAAAGAACCAGCTTTTAGTTTTATTCATCTTTGCTATCGTTCCCTTCATTTCTTTTTCATTTATTTCTTATTTGATCTTTATGATATCTTTCCTTCTGCTAACTTTGGGTTTTTTTTGTTCTTCTTTCTCTGATTGCTTTAGGTGTGAGGTTAGGTTGTTTATTTGAGATATTTCTTGTTTCTTAAGGTAGGATTGTATTGCTATAAACTTCCCTCTTAGAACTGCTTTTGCTGCATCCCATAGGTTTTAGGTCGTCGTGTTTTCATTGTCATTTGTTTCTAGGTATTTTTTTACTTCCTCTTTGATTTCTTCAGTGATCTCTTGGTTATTAAGTAGTGTATTGTTTAGCCTCCATGCGTTTGTATTTTTTACAGATTTTTTCCTGTAATTGATATCTAGTCTCATAGTGTTGTGGTCGGAAAAGATACTTGATATGACTTCTTAAATTTTCTTAAATTTAGCAAGGCTTGATTTGTGACCCAAGATTTGATCTATCCTGGAGAAGGTTCCATGAGCACTTGAAAAGAATGTGTATTCTGTTGTTTTTGGATGGAATATCCTATAAATATCAATTAAGTCCATCTTGTTTAATGTATCATTTAAAGCTTGTGTTTCCTTATTTATTTTCATTTTGGATGTTCTGTCCATTGGTGCAAGTGAGGTGTTAAAGTCCCCTACTATGGTTGTGTTACTGTCGATTTCCCCTTTTATGGCTGTTAGTATTTGCCTCATGTATTGAGGTGCTCCTATGTTGGGTGCATAAATATTTACAATTGTTATATCTTCTTCTTGGATCGATCCCTTGATCATTATGTAGTGTCCTTCTTTGTCTCTTGTAACAGTCTTTATTTTAAAGTCTTTTTTTTTTTAATATTTGTTTATTTATTTATTTATGACTGTGTTGGGCCTTCGTTTCTGTGCAAGGGCCCCCTCTAGTTGTGGCAAGCGGGGGCCACTCCTCATCACGGTGCACGGGCCCCCCACTATCGCGGCCTCTCTTGTTGCCGAGCACAGGCTCCAGACGCGCAGGCTCAGCAATCGTGGCTCACGGGCCCAGCTGCTCCGCGGCATGTGGGATCTTCCCAGACCAGGGCTCGAACCCATGTCCCCTGCATTGGCAGGCAGATTCTCAACCACTGCGCCACCAGGGAAGCCCTATTTTAAAGTCTTTTTTGTCTGATATGAGAATTGCTACTCCAGCTTTCTTTTGATTTCCATTTGCATGGAATATCTTTTTCCATCCCCTCACTTTCAGTCTGTATGTGTCCCTAGGTCTGAGGTGGGTCTCTTGTAGACAGCATATATACGGGTCTTGTTTTTGTATCCATTCAGGCAGTCTATGTGTTTTGGTTGGAGCATTTAATCCATTTACATTTAAGGTAAGTATCGATATGTTTGTTCCTCTTCCCATTTTCTTAATTGTTTTGGGTTTGTTATTGAAGGTCTTTTCCTTGTCTTCTGCTTTCTGCCTGGAGAATTTCCTTTAGCATTTGTTGTAAAGCTGGTTTGGTGGTGCTCAACTCTCTCAGCTTTTGCTTGTCTGTAAAGGTTTTAATTTCTCCATCAAATCTGAATGAGATCCTTGCTGGGTAGAGTAATCTTGGCTGTAGGTTTTTCTCCTTCATCACTTTAAATATGTCCTGCCACTCCCTTCTGGCTTGCAGAGTTTCTGCTGAAAGATCAGCTGTTAACCTTGTGGGGATTGCCTTGTGTGTTATTTGTTTTTTTTTCCCTTGCTGCTTTTAATATTTGTTCTTTGTATTTAATTTTTGATAGTTTGATTAATATGTGTCTTGGCATGTTTCTCCTTGGATTTATCCTGTATGGGACTCTCTGTGCTTCCTGGACTTGATTAACTATTTCTTTCCCATATTTGGGAAGTTTTCAACTATAATCTCTTCAAATATTTTCTCAGTCTCTTTCTATTTCTCCTTCTTCTGGGACCCCTATAATTAGAATGTTGGTGCGTTTAATGTTGTCCCAGAGGTCTCTGAGACTGTCCTCAGTTCTTTTCATTCTTTTTTCTTTATTCTGCTCTGCAGTAGGTATTTCCACTATTTTATCTTCCTGGTCACTTATCCGTTCTTCTGCCTCAGTTATTCTGCTGTTGATCCCTTCTAGAGAATTTTTAATTTCATTTATTCTGTTGTTCATCATTGTTTGTTTGCTCTTTAGTTCTTCTAGGTCCTTGTTAAACGTTTCTTGTATTTTCTCCATTCTTCCAAGATTTTGGATCATCTTTACTATCATTATTCTGAATTCTTTTTCAGGTAGACCGCCTATTTCCTCTTCATTTATTAGGTGTGGTGGGTTTTTACCTTGCTTCTTCATGTGCTGTGTGTTTTTTTGTCATCTCATTTTGCTTAACGTACTGTGTTTGGGGTCTCCTTTTCGCAGGCTGCAGGTTCGTAGTTCCCATTGTTATTTGTGTCTGTCCCCAGTGGCTAAGGTTGGTTCAGTGGGTTGTGTAGGCTTACTGGTGGAGGGGACTTGTGCCTGTGTTCTGGTGGATGAGGCTTGATCTTGTCTTTCTGGTGGGCAGGTCCACGTCTGGTGGTGTGTTTTGGGATGTCTGTGGCCTTATTATGATTTTAGGCAGCCTCTCTGCTAATGGATGGGGCTGTGTTCCTTTCTTGCTAGTTGTTTGGCATAGGGTGTCCAGCACTGTAGCTTGCTGGTCTTTGAGTGGAGCTGGGTCTTGGCGTTGAGATGGAGATCTCTGGGAGTTTTTCACCATTTGATATTACATGGGGCTGGGAGGTCTCTTGTGGACCAGTGTCCTGAACTTGGCTCTCCCACCTCAGAGGCACAGCCCTGACTCCTGGCTGGAGCACCTAGAGCCTTTCATCCACACGGCTCAGAATAAAAGGGAGAAAAAATAGATACAAAGAAAGAAAGAGGATAAAATAAAATAAAGTAAGATAGATTAAAATAAAATTATTAAAATAAAAAAATAAAAAATAATTATTAAGAAAAAAAATTTTTTTAAGTAAAAAAAAAAACAAAAGAAACAAACAGACAGAACCCTAGGACAAATGGTGAAAGCAAAGCTATACAGACAAAATCTCACAGAGAAGCATACACATACACACTCACAAAAAGAGGGAAAGGGGAAAAAATAATATATCTTGCTCCCAAAGTCCACCTCCTCAATTTGGGATGATTCGTTGTCTATTCATGTATTCCACGGATGCAGGTACATCAAGTTGTTTGTGGAGCTTTAATCCGCTGCTCCTGAGGCTGCTGGGAGAGATGTCCCTTTCTCTTCTTTGTTCGCACAGCTGCTGGGGTTCAGCTTTGGATTTGGACCCGCTTCTGCGTGTAGGTCGCCTGAGGGCGTCTGTTCTTCGCCCAGACAGAACGGGGTTAAAGGAGCAGCTGCTTCGGGGGCTCTGGCTCAGTCAGGCCGCAGGGAGGGAGCGGTACGGAGGAGGCAGGGCGAGCCTGCGGCGGCAGAGGCTGGCATGACGTTGCAGCAGCCTGAGGCGCGCCATGCGTTCTCCCGGGGAAGTTGTCCCTGGATCACGGTACCCTGGCAGTGGCGGGCTGCACCGGCTCCCAGGAGGGGAGGTGTGGAGAGTGACCTGTGCTCGCACACAGGCTTCTTGGTGGCGGCAGCAGCAGCCTTAGCAACTCATGCCCGCCTCTGGGGTCCACGCTGATAGTCGCGGCTTGCGCCCGTCTCTGGAGCTCCTTTAAGCGGCGCTCTTAATCCCCTCCTCGCGCACCAGGAAACAAAGAGGCAAGAAAAAGTCTCTCTTTTTTTTTTTTTCACACACACACACTGTATTTTATTTTTACAAGAGATAAATAGACTGACACCAAGCATTGTACATGGATGACCACAACAAAAGCAACAATGATTGCAATTACCAAACATGAAACACACTCATACTATGTCATAGTATTGACATTCAGTCCAGTAATCCTTCACTGTAACAGCTCCTTTACTTTGCAGTGAAAATTGATTTGTATATTCTTTGCCTCTGAGTCCTTGTGGGATTTTTTTTTTTAATTCAGACAGAAAGTCACACAAATTATACTCATCCTCATCAGTTCACTCAGTCCCATGTAATTAATTTTTTTTCATCATGATCTTTTGTTAGCACTTTTATGAGTTCATCAGTTTTTCATTAGAGTTCTGAAAATGCTTATTCATTCAGTTCAGCAGTACAGTCAGTTACCAGAAACCTGTACTTGTCAGAGTCTTTTCCATGAATTTCTTGAAGATGAAACCCTTTTATAGGAACATATTTGCAAAATCATCAGAGTACACCCAGAACTGTCTGTAAATGACAAAAGACTTAAAAATGACCACGGTTAAAGATTTGATGAAAGTTCATAATAATGCAGTTGACAAGAAAATTAGTTATTTCTGAGATATACATTTTAAAGTAATAACTAGGATTATTACTTATAACATTATACCAGAACATATAAGATTTTTAGAAATTTCATGCAATGTCTGAAACATTTATATTAACATATTTCCATACATATTTCCATACAAATACAAATATAAGATTTTTAGAAATTTCATGTAATGTCTGAAACATTTATATTAACATATTTCCATACAAATACAAATATAAGATTTTTAGAAATTTCATGTAATGTCTGAAACATTTATATTAACATATTTCCATACAAATAACCCAATGAAAGTTTAGTATTAGTTGTTTTGTTTGTTTTTTTATACTGCAGGTTCTTATTAGGCATCAATTTTATACACATCAGTGTATACATGTCAATCCCAATCGCCCAATTCAGCACACCACCATCCCCACCTCACTGCAGTTTTCCCCCCTTGGTGTCCATATGTCCATTCTCTACATCTGTGTCTCAACTTCTGCCCTGCAAACTGGCTCATCTGTACCATTTTTCTAGGTTCCACATACATGCATTAATATACGATATTTGTTTTTCTCTTTCTGACTTACTTCACTCTGTATGACAGTCTCTAGATCCATCCACGTCTCAACAAATGACTCAATTTCGTTCCTTTTTATGGCTGAGTAATATTCCATTGTATATATGTACCACATCTTCTTTATCCATTCGTCTGTTGATGGGCATTTAGGTTGCTTCCATGACCTGGCTATTGTAAATAGTGCTGCAATGAACATTCGGGTGCATGTGTCTTTTTGAATTACGGTTTTCTCTGGGTATATGCCCAGTAGTGGGATTGCTGGGTCATATGGTAATTCTATTTTTAGTTTTTAAGGAACCTCCATATTGTTCTCCATAGTGGCTGTATCAATTTACATTCCCACCAACAGTGCAAAAGGGTTCCCTTTTCTCCACACGCTCTCCAGCATTTGTTGTTTGTAGATTTTCTGATGATGCCCATTCTAACAGGAGTGAGGTGATACCTCATTGTAGTTTTGATTTGCATTTCTCTAATAATTAGTGATGTTGAGCATCTTTTCATGTGCTTCGTGGCCGTCTGCATGTCTTTGGAGAAATGTCTATTTAGGTCTTCTGCCCATTTTTGGATTGGGGTGTTTGTTTCTTTGATATTGAGCTGAATGAGCTGTTTATATATTTTGGAGATTAATCCTTTGTCCGTTGATTCATTTGCAAATATTTTCTCCCATTCTGAGGGTTGTCTTTTCGTCTTGTTTATGGTTTCCTTTGCTGTGCAAAAGCTTTGAAGTTTCATTAGGTCCCATTTGTTTATTTTTGTTTTTATTTCCATTACTCTAGGAGGTGGATCAAAAAAGATCTTGCTATGATTTATGTCAAAGAGTGTTCTTCCTATGTTTTCCTCTAAGAGTTTTATAGTGTCCAGTCTTATATTTAGGTCTCTAATCCATGTTGAGTTTATTTTTGTGTATGGTGTTAGGGAGTATTCTAATTTCATTCTTTTACATGTAGCTGTCCAGTTTTCCCAGCACCACTTATTGAAGAGACTGTCTTTTCTCCATTGTATATCTTTGCCTCCTTTGTCATAGTTTAGTTGACCATAGGTGCGTGGGTTAATCTCTGAGCTTTCTGTCTTGTTCCTTTGATCTATGTTTCTGTTTTTGTGCCAGTACCATATTGTCTTGATTACTGTAGCTTTGTAGTATAGTCTGAAGTCTGGGAGTCTGATTCCTCCAGCTCCATTTTTTTGCCTCAAGACTGCTTTGGCTATTCGGGGTCTTTTGTGTCTCCATACAAATTTTAAGATGATTTGTTCTAGCTCCGTAAAAAATGCCATTGGTAATTTGATAGGGATTGCATTGAATCTGTAGATTGCTTTGGGTAGTATAGTCATTTTCACAATGTTGATTCTTCCAATCCAAGAACATGGTATATCTCTCCATCTGTTGGTATCATCTTTAATTTCTTTCATCAGTGTCGTATAGTTTTCTGCATACAGGTCTTTTGTCTCCCTAGGTAGGTTTATTCCTAGGTATTTTATTCTTTTTGTTGCAATGGTAAATGGGAGTGTTTCCATAATTTCTCTTTCAGATTTTTCATCATTAGTGTATAGGAATGCAAGAGATTTCTGTGCATTAATTTTGTATCCTGCAACTTTACCATATTCATTAATTAGCTCTAGCAGTTTTCTGGTGGCAGTTTTAGGATTCTCTATTTATAGTATCATGTCATCCGCAAACAGTGACAGTTTTACTTCTTCCTTTCCAATTTGTATTCCTTTTATTTCTTTTTCTTCTCTGATTGCCGTGGCTAGGACTTCCAGAACTATGTTGAATAATAGTGGTGAGAGTGGACATCCTTGTCTCATTCCTGATCTTAGAGGAAATGCTTTCAGTTTTTCACCATTGAGAATGATGTTGGCTGTGGGTTTGTCATATATGGCCTTTATTATGTTGAGGTAGGTTCCCTCTATGCCCACTTTCTGGAGAGTTTTTATCATAAATAGGTGTTGAATTTTGTCAAAAGCTTTTTTCTGCATCTATTGAGATGATCATATGGTTTTTATTCTTCAATTTGTTAATATGGTGTATCACATTGATTGATTTGCATATATTGAAGAATCCTTGCATCCCTGGGATAAATCCCACTTGATCGTGGTGTATGATCCTTTTAATGTGTTGTTGGATTCTGTTTGCTAGTCTTTTGTTGAGGATTTTTGCATCTATATTCATCAGTGATATTGGTCTGTAATTTTCTTTTTTTGTAGTGTCTTTGTCTGGTTTTGGTATCAGGGTGATGGTGGCCTCATAGAATGAGTTTGGGAGTGTTCCTTCCTCTGCAATTTTTTGGAAGAGTTTGAGAAGGATGGGTGTTAGCTCTTCTCTAAATGTTTGATAGAATTCACCTGTGAAGCCATCTGGTCCTGGACTTTTATTTGTTGGAAGAGTTTTAATCACAGTTTCAATTTCATTACTTGTGATTGGTCTGTTCATATTTTCTGTTTCTTCCTGATTCAGTCTTGGAAGGTTATACTTTTCTAAGAATTTGTCCATTTCTTCCAGGTTGTCCATTTTATTGGCATAAAGTTGCTTGTAGTAGTCTCTTAGGATGCTTTGTATTTCTGCGGTGTCTGTTGTAACTTCTCCTTTTTCATTTCTGATTTTATTGATTTGAGTCCTCTCCCTCTTTTTCTTGATGAGTCTGGCTAATGGCTTATCAATTTTGTTTATCTTCTCAAAGAACCAACTTTTAGTTTTATTGATCTTTGCTATTGTTTTCTTTGTTTCTATTTCATTTATTTCTGCTCTGATCTTTATGATTTCTTCCTTCTGCTAACTTTGGGTTTTGTTTGTTCTTCTTTCTCTAGTTTCTTTAGGTGTAAGGTTAGATTGTTTACTTGAGAGTTTTCTTGTTTCTTTAGGTAGGCTTGTATAGCTATAAACTTCCCTCTTAGAACCGCTTTTGCTGCATCCCATAGGTTTTGGGTCGTTGTGTTTTCATTGTCATTTGTCTCTAGGTATTTTTTGATTTCCTCTTTGATTTCTTCAGTGATCTCTTGGTTATTTAGTAACGTATTGTTTAGCCTCCATGTGTTTGTCTTTTTTACGTTTTTTTCCCTGTAATTCATTTCTAATCTCATAGCGTTGTGGTCAGAAAAGATGCTTCATATGATTTCAATTTTCTTAAATTTACTGAGGCTTGATTTGTGACCCTAGATGTGATCTATCCTGGAGAATGTTCCGTGCGCACTTGAGAAGAACGTGTAATCTGCTGTTTTTGGATGGAATGTCCTATAAATATCAATTAAATCTATCTGGTCTATTGTGTCATTTAAAGCTTCTGTTTCCTTATTTATTTTCATTTTGGATGATCTGTCCATTGGTGTAAGTGGAGTGTTAAAGTCCCCCACTATTATTGTGTTACTGTCGATTTCCTCTTTTATAGCTGTTAGCAGTTGCCTTATGTATTGAGGTGCTCCTATGTTGGGTGCATATATATTTATAATTGTTATATCTTCTTCATGGATTGATCCCTGGATCATTATGTAGTGTCCTTCCTTGTCTCTGTTAACATTCTTTATTTTAAAGTCTATTTTATCTGATATGAGTATAGCTACTCCAGCTTTCTTTTGATTTCCATTTGCATGGAATATCTTTTTCCATCCCCTCACTTTCAGTCTGTATGTGTCCCTAGGTCTAAAGTGGGTCTCTTGTAGACAGCATATATATGGGTCTTGTTTTTGTATCCATTCAGCCAGTCTATGTCTTTTGGTTGGGGCATTTAATCCATTCACGTTTAAGGTAATTATCGATATGTATGTTCCTATGACCATTTTCTTAATTGTTTTGGGTTTGTTTTTGTAGGTCCTTTTCTTCTCTTGTGTTTCCCACTTAGAGAAGTTCCTTTAGCATTTGTTGTAGAGCTGGTTTGGTGGTGCTGAATTCTCTTAGCTTTTGCTTGTCGGTAAAGCTTTTGATTTCTCCATCGAATGTGAATGAGATCCTTGCCAGGTAGAGTAATCTTGGTTGTAGGTTCTTCCCTTTCATCACTTTAAGTATATCATGCCACTCCCTTCTGGCTTGCAGAGTTTCTGCTGAGAAATCAGCTGTTAACCTTATGGGAGTTCCCTTGTATGTTATTTGTCGTTTTTCCCTTGCTGCTTTCAATAATTTTTCTTTGTCTTTAATTTTTGCCACTTTGATTACTATGTGTCTCGGCATGTTTCTCCTTGGGTTTATTCTGTATGGGACTCTCTGCGCTTCCTGGACTTGGGTGGCTATTTCCTTTCCCATGTTAGGGAAGTTTTCGACTATAATCTCTTCAAATATTTTCTCTGGTCCTTTCTCTCCCTCTTCTCCTTCTGGGACCCCTATATTGCGAATGTTGTTGCGTTTAATGTTGTCCCAGAGGTCTCTTAGGCTGTCTTCATTTCTTTTCATTCTTTTTTCTTTAGTCTGTTCCGCAGCAGTGAATTCCACCATTCTGTCTTCCAGGTCACTTATCCGTTCTTCTGCCTCAGTTATTCTGCTATTGATTCCTTCTAGTGTAGTTTTCATTTCAGTTATTGTATTGGTCATCTCTGTTTGTTTGTTCTTTAATTCTTCTAGGTCTTTGTTAAACATCTCTTGCATCTTCTCAATCTTTGCCTCCATTCTTGTTCCGAGGTCCTGGATCATCTTCACTATCATTATTCTGAATTCTTTTTCTGGAAGGTTGCCTATCTCCACTTCATTTTGTTGTTTTTCTGGGGTTTTTTCTTGTTCCTTCATCTGGTACATAGCCCTCTGCCTTTTCATCTTCTCTATCTTTCTGTAACTGTGGTTTTTGGTCCACAGGCTGCAGGATTGTAGTTTTTCTTGCTTCTGCTGTCTGCCCTCTGGTGGTTGAGGCTATCTAAGAGGCTTGATGTGAGGCTCTGGTGGTGGGTAGAGCTGACTGTTGCTGTGGCGGTCAGAGCTCAGTAAAACCTTAATCCACTTGACTGTTGATGGGTGGGGCTGGGTTCCCTCCCTGTTGGTTGTTTTGCCTGAGGCAATCCAACACTGGAGCCTACCCGTGCTCTTTGGTGGGGTTAATGGCAGTCTCTGGGAGGGCTCACGCCAAGGAGAACTTCCCAGAACCTCTGCTGCCAGTGTCCTTATCCCCACGGTGAAACAGAGCCACCACTCGCCTCTGCAGGAGACCCCCCAACACCAGCAGGTAGGTCTGGTTCAGTCTCCCCCAGGGTTACTGCTCCTTCCCCTGGGTCCCGATGCACACATTACTTTGTGTGTGCCCTCCAAGAGTGGGGTCTCTGTTTCCCCCAGTCCTGTCAAAGTCCTGCAATCAATTCCCACTAGGCTTCAAAGTCTGATTCTCTAGGAATTCCTCCTCCCGTAGCCGGACCCCCAGGTTGGGAAGCCTGACGTGGGGCTCAGAACCTTCCCTCCAGTGGGTGGACTTCTGTGGTATAAGTGTTCGCCAGTCTGTGAGCCACCCACCCAGCAGTTACGGGATTTGATTTTACTCTGATTGCGCCCCTCCTACCGTCTCACTGTGGCTTCTCCTCTGTCCTTGGACGTGGGGTATCCTCCTTGGTGAAGTCCAGGGGCTTCCTGTCAATGATTGTCCAGCAGCCAGTTGTGATTCTGGTGCTCTCGCAAGAGGGAGTGAGAGCACGTCCTTCTACTCCGCCATCTTGGTTAATCCAAGAAAAAGTCTCTTGTCTCTTTGGCAGCTGCAGACTTTTTCCCGGACTCCCTCCCGGCTAGCTGTGGCGCACTAGCCCCCTTCAGGCTGTGTTCACGCCCGCAACCCCAGTCCTCTCCCTGCGATCCGACCGAAGCCCGCGCCTCAGCTCCCAGCCCCGCCCGCCCCGGCGGGTGAGCAGACAAGCCTCTCGGGCTGGTGAGTGCTGCTCGGCGCCAAGCCTCTGTGCGGGAATCTCTCTGCTTTGCCCTCCGCACCCCTGTGGCTGCGCTCTCCTCCGTGGCTCCGAAGCTTCCCCCCTCCGCCACCCGCAGTCTCCGCCCGCGAAGGGGCTTCCTAGTGTGTGGAAACCTTTCCTCCTTCATGGCTCCCTCCCACCGGTGCAGGTCCCGTCCCTATTCCTTTGTCTCTGTTGTTTCTTTTTTCTTTTGCCCTACCCAAGTACGTGGGGAGTTTCTTGCCTTTTGGGAGGTCTGAGGTCTTCTGCCAGCGTTCAGTAGGTATTGTATAGGAGCAGTTCCACTTGTAGATGTATTTCTGATGTATCTGTGGGGAAGAAGGTGATCTCCACATCTTACTCTTCCGCCATCTTGAAGCTTCCCCCCTCCACCCTTTCTAAGTATCCTTCCAAGAGAATTCCTTCCCTCTGGGTCTTAGAAACTTATATAGGAGCACGATCTAAAGTTGGTTGCCCAACTTTAAGTTCTTTCTTATAGGCTGGGAACACATACTGATGACATTTGCTCCTTTTCTATATCCTCCTTGTAAGATGCTCTTACCTGGGATGTGTAGTGTCAGCAAGAGCCTGGGGCTCTGCAAATGCCTCTGAGGCCTGGCACGTATAAGCATTCTGCTCAGGGGTAATTCCACTTGTAACCTTCCCACTATCTCAGTGGAGAAGGAAAATAGCAGTCTTTGTCCCAGAAGGATGGACACAGATTCTACATTTGAACACAGCTATCCACAGCATGTTAGGGTTGGTCCAGAGAGGTCTAAGTCTATGGAGGACAGACCTCTTAATTGAGTCATGATCCCTTGGGTCCAAGTCCTGCTCTTGTTTGTTGTCTGCCCTCCTGGAGTCTGCAGCTAGTCTAAGGACGCCAAGTAGAAATCAGAAAGGCCTTTCTAGAAGAGGGATGAAGAGTCTTCTTGGAGTTAGAACTCAGCCTGGCTGTCAAACTTTAAGGAAGTTTGATATCCTTACAGCACTTGGAAGTGGTGGTAGAATCCTGAATTAACTTCAAGACAGACAAATAGCTATTACCTAAAAATGAGATACTGCAGACTTTCCCCCTTACTCTGGTTTACATTGTGAGGGAAGGACCCCATAGACTTGTGTGTTGCAGTGCATGTCCTTTACATCTTTCTGAACCTAAACTTCCCAACCTGAAATCCTGTTTCTTAGGAAGGGGAAAACCTGCTTTCTCAGTTTGGCTTATCCCCTGGTGTGTCCTAATGGGCTTCTCATGGGATGTGGGGCATCACACTTTAGGACATGTGACAAGACATGGCCTTTGAAGCTCCAGTGGCTTGAGTTTGCAAGCCAGCTCAGTGACATACCTACTGTGTAACCTTGAACAAGTTGTTTCACTTTCACTTTCACTTCTTCAAGCATAAAGTGGGAATAGTACCTATCTCGGGGTAGCTCTTATAATTGAGATACTATATACAAAGGGGCTAGTAAGGAAACGAACATACCAGGTGCTTAAATAATATTGTTGTTACCATCACTGCTTTTTTGTTTCTTGGAGGGGTTAAACCTCGGAGAGACATTTTTAACTGTCTCCTTCAGACCAGGAGCCAATATGGTCAGGGCAGTGGCTATGAAGTAGAATCAATGAAGAAAGAATCTATTTTTACTCTTACTCCCCTTTTAGAGGATTCTTTGATGAGCATTCACATGGGGCACATCTTCATTTTTTTGCCCTTCCTGAGAAGTCTCATTTTCCCTAAATTTTCTTGTTACCAATTTTCTCATCATGTTCCTTCCAAGTCCCTGACCATCCAGCCAAACCATTGGCCAGAGCCCATGAGTCAGTATATAATTGTGCCTCTGGCCATTTCTCCTTCCAAGCAAAAGAAAACAACCAGCTGTGCTGATCAAAGTTCTGCCCACAGAGGGATTTTTTCTTCAGCAATTTCCTTCAGGGATGTCCCAGAAAGGGATTATAGTATGCAGCATCCAGTTTTGGGTGGTACCTGTATGTTGTACAGAACCTGCTATAAACTAGGTCCAAGTTTTAGGTTCCTCTGTAAACTGATCCTAGGGGACTCCTCATGAGGTCATAGCTGCAGGCATGGAGAAAGTGTAGCAGGAGTGCAGACAGTGGGCATTGGGGCCACTTTATGTAACTTGTGCCTTCAGGACCTGCTTGGGTCTGATCACATGTGTACCACTTCTATTTGATGGAGTCCTGCTGTTCAAGCTCCACTTAATGGCTTGGTGAGTCAGATAAAACCCAGTTTAGGAAGGGAAGCTCCCATCACGTGGTCACTTGATGGCCCATGCTCAAGCATTCAGCCTCTACTAAGGCCCAGTAGTAGGCCAAGAGCTATTTCTTAAGTGGAGAGTAGTAATCCACAAAAGACGTCTGGGCTTTACTACAAAATCCTAAGTCCCTCTACTGCAATTCACCTATAGGTGCCTGCCAAAGGCTCCAATCAGCACGCCTATCTGACGCTGATACTTCAAGCATCATTGGATCCTATGGCCCAGGTGGCAAGGCAGCTTGTTCAGCAGCCTGAGACTGCTGCAGATTCTATTGCTGGGCCCCAGTCAAAACTAGAAGATTTGAGGGTCACTCAGTAAGTGGGCTGGAGTAACAGACCCAAGTGAGGAATATGTTGCCTCTTAAACCCCCCAAAGAAGGCCACTAGGCATTGTGTTTTGTTTTTTTTTTTTTTTTTTTTTATAAGAGGCCAGATGCACCAACTTATCCTTCACCTTAGAAGGGATATCTCAACATGCTTCACACCACTGGACCCATAGAAGTTTTTTTTAAATTCATTTTACTCAAGTGTAGTTGATTTACAATGTTGTGTTAATTTCTGCTGTACAGCAAAGTGATCCAGTTACATATATATGTGTATATATACACATGTATATATATATTATTTTTCATGTTCTTTTCCATTATGTTTTATTACAGGATATTGAGTATAGTTCCCTGCGCTATACAGTAGGACCTCCTTGTTTATCCATCTATACATAATATTGTGCATCACCTAATCCCAAACTCCCACTCAATCCCTCCTCAACTTACCCTCCCTCTTGGCAACCTCAAGTCTGTTCTCTACATCTGTGAGTCTGTTTCTGTTTTGTAGATAAGTTCATTTGTGCCATATTTTAGATACCACATATAAGTGATATCATATGGTATTTATCTTTCTCTTTGTGACTTACCTCACTTAGTATGATAATCTCTAGGTTCATCCATGTTGCTGCAAATGACATTATTTCATTCTTTTTTATGGCTGAGTAGTATTCCATTGTACATACATACATATATATATATATATATACACACACACACACACACACACATATATATGTATACATATGTATATATATGTGTGTGTGTGTGTGTGTGTATATATATATATATATATATATATATATATATATATATATATATATATATATATATATATATATATCTCAATGAACGTTTAGATTGTTTCCATGTCTTGGCTATTGTGAATAGGGCTGCTATGAACATTGGGGTGCACATGTTTCTTTCTGAATAGAGTACTGTCCAGATAGGTGTCCAGGAGTGGGAGTGCTGGATCATATGGCAACTCTATTTTTAGTTTTTTGAGGAACCTCCATACAGTTTTCCATAGTGCCTGCACCAATTTATAGTCCCACCAATAGTGTAGGAGGGTTCCCTACTCTCCACACCCTCTCCAGTGTTTGCTATTTGTAGACTTTTTAATGATGGCCATTCTGACTGGTGTGAGGTGGTACCTCATTGTAGTTTTGATTTGCATTTCTCTAATAATTAGTGATGATGAGCATATTTTCATGTGCTTATTGGCCATGGCTGTGTCTTCTTTGGAGGATGTCTATTTTTTGACTGGGTTGGTATTTTTTTGTTATTGAGTTGTATGATCTGTTTGTATATTTTGAAAATTGAGCCCTCGTCGATTGCATCATTTGCAAATATTTTCTCCCAGTCTGTAGGTTATCTTTTCATTTTGTTTATGGTTTCCTTTGCTTGCAAAAGCTTATAAGTTTGATTAGGTCCCATTTGTTTATTTTTGCTTTTATTTTTATTGCCTTGGGAGACTAACTTAAGAAAATATTGCTATGATTTATGTCAGAGAATGTTTTGCTTATGTTCTCTTCTAGGAGTTTTATGGTGTCATGTCTTATATTTAAGTCTTTAAGCCATTTTGAGTTTATATTTGGTTGACATGATGGAGTGTTCTAACACGATTGATTTACATGTGGCTGTGCAGCTTTCCCAGCACCACTTATTGAAGAGACCGTCTTTTCCCCATTGTATATTCTTGAATATTAATTGAAGATTAATTGACCTTTTTTGAAGATTAATTGACTGTAGGTGTGTGGGTTTATTTCTGGGCTCTCTATTCTGTTCCATTGATCCATATATCTGTTTTTGTGCCATTGCCACACTGTTATAATTACTTTGGTTTGTAATATTGTCTGAAGTCTGGGAGGGTTATGCTTCCTGCTTTGTTCTTTTTCCTCAGGATTGCTTTGGCAATTCTGGGTCTTTTATGGTTCCATATATATATTTAAGATTACTAGTTGTAGTTCTGTGAAAAATGTCATGGGTAATTTGATAAGGATCAGATTAAATCTGTAGATTGCTTGTGGACCCATAGACGTTTTATTGAAGTAGAAGGCCCTTGAATGTAATACATACTTTATATTTTAGAGCAGTTTTAGGTTCATAGCAAAAATGAGCAGAGGTTACAAACTTCCTATATATTCCCCATCCCCACACATGCATACTTGCCTTCATCACCAATATCTCCCAAGAGAGCAGTACATTTGTTACAAGTGAACCACTTAGATGCAACCTACACCCAAAGTCCATGGTTTACATCAGGGTTCTCTTGGTGTTGTATGGGTTTGGACAAATATATAATGACATGCATCCACTGTTGGTATCATACAGGATATTTTCACTGCCCTAACATCACTTTGTGCTACCTGCTCATCTTTCCCTATGCCTAAGCCCTGCAACCACTGATCTTTTAATTGTCTTGATAGTTTGGAGATTACAGTAAAGGGCGGAGATGGATCTGAACCAGTAACTTTCAGACTGTGCATGTGTTGCACAATCTAAGCTTCAGTATCCTCTTTTTGAAAATGGAAGTAATGATAGTAACTCCTCATGGGTTAGTTATAAGGATATAATGAGATAATGAATCTAAAATTCCTGCATAATCACTGGCACATAAAAAAACAATTTGCCTTTTAATAACCATATTTTATCATGCACTGAAAGGCCTATGGGAGGATCAGGCATAAAGAATAACTGCAGCAAGTTTCTTGGAAAAGCCAAAGAATGTCTGCAATTGTGCCTCACTCGTAAATGTACCGGCCTCAGCTCTAGAAAACACTCTCTGTCCTCTGCTTCTCTGTAGAAAGTCATATCAACAGAGCCAGCTTTCCTCTGTTCTCCTTGGCTGCCCAGTACCCACCCATGTACATCTGAGGCTTTTTAACGAGTGACACCCACCTAATTATAGTCTTGTGATGGTAAAAGTCTAAATACCTCTAAATATTTCCTTGTATAACAAGTAAAAAAATTATAATCATAGACTCAGTTGTGCAAAATGTAACTTACTTCATTCTTTCCCTTTCTGCATTATTTATGCACAATGGGGGTTAGAATAATAATAAAATCAAATTGAGTTGTAGAAGATAGCACTTCCAACCAAATCCAATCAACTTTGGATTTCTTAGTCAATTCCAATTTATAATTTAGTCTGATACAGGATTAACTCCCCCCCTCCCCCCCACCACAGGAGTTTTTATATCACCATCTTCCTTGTGCTAGATTTAAAACTGCAGTAGGGGGGCTTCCCTGGTGGCGCAGTGGTTGAGAGTCCGCCTGCCAATGCAGGGGACACGGGTTCGAGTCCTGGTCTGGGAAGATCCCACATGCCGCAGAGCGGCTGGGCCCGTGAGCCACAATTACTGAGCTTGCGCATCTGGAGCCTGTGCTCCGCAAAAAGAGAGGCCGCAATAGTGAGAGGTCCGCGCACCGCGATGAAGAGTGGCCCCCACTTGCCACAACTAGAGAAAGCCCTCGCAGAGAAACGAAGACCCAACACAGCCATAAATAAAATAAATAAATAAATAAACAAATAAAAAAGGCATTCCTGCTTTACTGTGTTAAAAAAAAAAAAAAAAAAAAAAAAAAAAAAACTGCAGTAGGGGATGGGTGTGTTCTCACATGATTGCCACCTTGGTACTCATATGGGAGAGGACTGTCTCCTGCTTCCTTGTTTCTCGGCTGGCCTCAACCCCAGATACATCTTATGCTGTAATTATGGTATTTCTTCACACTGTGGCCTCTGGTACATGACCTCCTTCTACTAGAATCTCTAATACTGTTGATCCACTGAGATTGCAGTCACAGCCCCATAGGACCCTGGCAGAGACTGTCCACTCTATCTTTCTGATACTCATCCCTTTGTCCCAGCTGCTGAACCCTCTGCAAACTGACCTGACTGATCACTCTTACTCTCTCTCAGCCAACTTATTTATTTTACTTATGCCCCAGGAATGCTTAGGATCCACTTCCACGCCACTTGGAGCCTTGAGAGCCTCAGTTTAAGGAGTGGGAGGCATGGTCCCAACTAATGTTCATCCTTCTGCCAGGCACAGAGGATCTTTGTGCCTAACCTAATCTGAAACCAGGAAGATAAACCTGTTCTGCCATATCAGATGCCCTTATACATCTTTTGTCATCTTTCTGGATCAAAACTTTTGAATTTAAAAGCCAAGAATTTTGTGTCCTGCTAAAGGGGCACCATAGGGGGCCCTGGCTGCTCTGATATCCTTCTATGACTGGATTCTAGAATTGTTGAGAATTCTAAAATTGTTTTTAGATATTCTGCAGAGTCATTTCTCAAACTCAAAATATAAGATCTGAGGGATCTGTGTATCTGGCAATATTGCCTATGAGCACAAATTTCCTTCAGGGAATAATATGGTTGATTGTTCTATTTGGATCAAGTGAGTCAGTTTTCCTTGTTGAAGAAGTAAACAAACATCAGCTAAATATAAAATTAAAGATACAATTGTGAGCTGGATGAGACTCTTGGCAAGGACTCCTCCTTTTCAAGGAATAGTTTCTAGATTAATCCTGATTTGTTAAAGAAAGTTGGGTGGGTATGAAATTAATCGAGGTGAGATATAATCATTCAAAAGATACAAGCACCTCAGTATGTGGTATAGGCAGATTAGACAGATATGATATAGATAAGTAGACATTCACCCAGGAGCCAATGTTATTCTCAGTTTGGTTTGTCCAAGATTTCTTAGATGCATATAATGTGGTAAGGGTATTGTACCGTATCGTCTTGGCTGAGCTGGAACTATGTTTCCCAGAATTCCTTTCCCAGTGTGGTTTCTGGTTATGGCTGGCCAAAAGGCACATTTTTGTCAGATTGGAGGGCAGAAATGAAACAGCAGCCATTGTTTTCTAAAGGTTGGCATAGAGTGCCAGGGGCTGCTTCAGCTCACACATTTTGCCCCTGATCTGTGAACTCACCTTGTTGGCATGAGGTAGCAGCTGAGCCCACAATTCCTTCATCTCCTGCCACATCTCCTCCTTCCATTTCTCCAGGTCCTGGGCCAGGTGTGTGTTCAGCTTCACGGTGAAGCACAGCTCCTTCTGCCAGTCACCTGCATTCTGGAGGTTGGAGGCAGTAAGGGAAAGACGTGGATTGTAGGCTTCCTTTGTAGGTTCCAGTTCATCCTGAGAAGTTGCTGTTCTCCACTCTTTTGGTCCATATCTAGGTTTTTTTCCCTGAATGTAGGCCTTGCTGAAATACAGGGCCACTGCTGGTCACTTTCACACACAAAGACAAGAGTCTTCTATACAATTCACCAGCTCTCTCAGTTGCTTAAGGGGTAATCCCTATAATAAATCCCTTATTCCACATCATTCATAGTGGTTCTGCCTCCCTGAACAAACCATAACTGATTTTTCAGGTCTCTTTCCCTATCTATCTTCATCCAGTCAAAGCAGGAAGGAAAATCTATAGTCAGTATTGCTCTGTACCTTTTCAGTAAAGACAGGATCTCATTTTTTTTTTTTTTAAAGAAGGACTTTTTTTTTTTTTTAATACAGCGTTGTTATTAATTAATTAATTTATCTTTATGGCTGTGTTGGGTCTTCGTTTCTGTACGAGGGCTTTCTCCAGTTGCGGCAAGCGGGGGCCACTCTTCATCGCGATGCACGGGCCTCTCACTATCGCGGCCTCTCTTGTTGCGGAGCACAGGCTCCAGACGCGCAGGCTCAGTAATTGTGGCTCACGGGCCCAGTTGCTCCGTGGAATGTGGGATCTTCCCAGACCAGGGCTGGAACCCGTGTCCCCTGCATTGGCAGGCAGATTCTCAACCACTGCGCCACCAGGGAAGCCCTCAGGATCTCATTTTTACCTCTTTAAAAATTCATTTTTTTCCCCAATCCTTTTGGCAATAAGAATTTCATCTATCCATAGGACTACAACAGCTCACTAAAGAGACATGTTTTACTCTGAAACTAGAATAAAAAGTTACCAGCTAAAAGTTAAAAGTCAAGCAGATTTGGGACATGAGTTATTGCAACACAGGCTCTGGGGAGGAGGGTCTATGGCATTAAGGTATTTCCTGTATTTGAGATTACAAGGCTATAACTAGAGGGAGGCACTGGCATACCATTGAGAAAATATAGGATTTAGTCTCATGACACTGTCATTTATTGAACATCTTTTTTTTTTTTTTTTTGCCAGATACTAACCTGACTACATGATATAAATTAACTCATGAAATTCTCAAATTCTGTGAGATAGATACTATTATTCTCATTTTGCAAGTGAGGCAACTAACTTTGGGGTTATTTAATTTCATAAAGGCTCATTGACCTGGGTTTTTTGTTTTTTTGTTTTTTTTAAACTTTTAATTTATATTGGAGAATATAGTTGATTAACAATGTTGTGATAGTTTCAGGTGTACAGCACAGTGATTCAGTTATACATACACATGTATCTATTCTTTTTCAAATTGTTTTCCCATTTAGGTTGTTACATAATATTGAGCAGAGTTCCCTGTGCAGTATAGTAGGTCCTTCTTGGTTACCCATTTTAAATATAGCAGTGTGTACATGTCAATCCCAAACTCCCTAACTATCCCTTCGCCCAACCCTTCCCCCCAACCTGGTTTTTAAAATTAAAGTATAGTTGATTTACAACAGTGTGTTAATTTCTGCTATACAGCAAAGTGATTCAGTTATACAAACATATACAGTTTTAAAAAATATTCCTTCCCATTATGGTTTATCATAGGATACTGAATCTAGTTCTCTGTGCTATACAGTAGGACCTTGTTGTTTATCCATTCCATATATAACAGCTTACATCTGCTAACCCCAGCCTCCCACTCCATCCCTTCCCAAACCCCTCCCCCTTGGCAACCACCAGTCTGTTCTCTCTGTCCATGATTCTGTTTCTGTTTCATAGATAGGTTCATTTGTGTCATATTTTAGATTCCACATATAAGTGATATCATATGGTATTTGTCTTTCTCTTTCTGACTTACCTCAGTATGTTAATCTCTAGTTGCAACCATGTTGCTGCAAATGGCATTATTTCATTCTTTTTTTATAGCTGAGTAGTATTGCATTGTGTATATATTGACCTGGGTTTGAAACCTGGTTCTACCATTGTGTCTACAAAGTTCTGTTTTCACTGTCATGCTATCACTGTGCTACTACTCCCTCTGTTGTGACATCCTTCGTTGAGGTGAACCAATAATGAAGAAAGAGAATTGTTCAAAAGACTTGTTTTGTTTAACCAGAGGTCCTGCTGGCTCCTAGAGTTTAGGACAGGTACCTCATAGTAGATCAGTCTCACTTACTCTCATCTGTTTCAAGAAAGTTCGGTTCTGGATAATTCTATTTTGAATCATGAATGAGAGAAATGAGAAAAATAATACTTCTGTTTCTGTATTAACTCTAGGAAGAACTTCTGAGAAAGATTAAATGACCAAAATTTATAAGCGTTAGTTTGTTTTAAGGCTTATAGGCCCAAACCAGGAAATTCCTCATTCAGATAGCTCTTTCTTAGCTTGACACACCCTCTGTTGAGTGCCTCCTTATCTTTCAAGGCTCTTTCTGATTTAACAATATAGTCTTACATAAGAGAGAGATCTCTGGCAGGCTTCCCCAGGATGAATCTTCCCAAGCCTCCCTGAATGTCTAGGTTTCTGAATTAAAACTTTTTGTGTAAAAATAAATACTTATCTATAAAAATCAAGCTATGACATTTTATGACTATATTTTAAGAAACAGTAATTCATTAGTACTCAACTATATACGACCTTGAATGAGAGATTTACCTACTAATTTTGGGACTTCAGTGGCATCTGTAAAATGAGATTTTAGCAGATCACCCCTAAGCTCCTTTTTAAGTCCTAAATTTAAAAGAAATAGTGGGTCTCACCAAGGGAAGAGAGGGGTGGGCCCTTTTACATGCCTATGAGGACCAGATATAGGAGCAATATTCCATTAAGGATCTTTCAGCAGACTGACTCAGCTCCTGGATTTTTATCCCTCATTGAATGATTATGGAAACTGCTGTTTCTGATCATGATACAGGATTTAGAAGTTTTCCTTCCATTCTTGTCTTTCATTCTTTTATCTTTCTTGTGGGTGATATTGCTGGTAATGGCAGAAACTTGGAAGTATAGAATAGTATAGACTGTAGCCAGAGTCAGAAGATGGGAAGAAGCAAGATGTCAGTCATCAAATAGATTGCAATTAGACTCACGACTAACTCTTAGGCAAAACTTTGAAGCAGCCATCAGAAAACCAAGCAATTACCAAGCTGGAATAGGGCACAGAGTTAGGGCAGAGTAGGCTTTTAGGAATGGGTGCTGAGAGAGACCATGGATGAAAGGTTCTAACTCTAGCATTCAAGTCTCTTTGGTGCTGGTCTCTCACACTTGGTCTCCTGTCACATTGCTCTATAGCTCTCATCCTGTAATTCGTGAGTACAAGAATAACACCTGTAACATTAAGGGCTCAATAAATGTTTGGATGTATGGATGGATGAATGAAAAAATTTCTCTAAGTTCAGATTGATGAGATGATCAAATTGTGTATGACTCAGGGATTTTACAAAGTGATGTAATTAAGATGTTACTGTCTTGAGGCTTCAGAAAAAACTTAAGAGTCGTAGGCGGTTATTGGTTCCACCAATAGCCCAAGCCAAATGCTGACAATGGACTTGGCGATCATTATTAAGGATCAAATATTTTGGTACTTATGTTATCTATAAGCTGACACTGCACCATGCACATAATATTAGTTCCTCGATTAGTGCTTAACCTCATGAGGGATTAAGATAGGTAAAACCACTTTAAAGTCCTACAGTGGAAGCAAAGTTGTTTGATCTGCATTGAAGATAGGTCCATCCAAATCCTGCCCATTCTGGAAGTTTCAGATCGAACACCAGGGTCTGCATATGTGCTTTAGAGAATAGATTCTCCAACTTTTTGCAAGTGAACTCCTTAAATGCATGAAGACAAATGCAATTTTTCAAAATCAAGTTTACATCTAGAATATTTATCATCCCATTAAATAATTCCAAATATATAATTCCTGGGTTATATTAAATATGGCCATTTAAAAATAAAACTGCTACATTAAAATTTTAAATATATTCAATGTTATAAAAAATAATTGATACCTACCATTACCTGTTTAAATTAAGAACAAACTCTTAACAGTCAGAAAATTTATATCATCTTTTTCTTTTTAAAATCATAGCATTTGTCTTGAAAAAGAAGTGACATTACAGCCTCAGTGTCACAAAAACTTCAGAAATGAGGGAAACAAAGCCAGGACCAACCAACCATTCTCAGAGAGAGGTCTCAGCATTACAGGAACTCACCTACCAAAAATGAAACTAGACATCTCCCAACCTGAGATCACACCTAAGGGAGACCTTCTCTCAGACTCCTAGGCTCTAGTCGTGTGGTTTACTGAGACAATGCTGTACTGAGGGTAGCAGCAAGGGTCACTCTTCAGTCCAGTCCTAGTTTTACTCACTGAGCTTCTCAAACACAATTGTGCACGAAACTCCTCTTCAAAGAATGACTATAGAAATACTTAGGATTCAACTCTACTTGGTATCACAACCACTTAAAAAATACACCAAATGCCATCCCTGGGTAAAGGCGGGGAGACTTAACCCTTGGATTAGAGCAGAAATCAGAACATGCTTTCCCAAGAAGGAGGTAAGAATAGCTGAAGTAAACTTAAAAAATACAAGTCAGTGTACTGTAGATTTGATCATTCGCGTGTTTATGTGTATATATGTATGTATCAAAGACCATAGCCAGATTCTGGCATTTCTACCTTCACGGAATACAACAAAAATCAAGAATGACATCAAAGTAGAAGTAGTCATTGGAACATGAGAAAATGTGGAGTTGGTAAAGGATTGAAGAAATCATGAAGTGATAGACTATCCATAAACTGTAGAAGCAGAAATCTGAATTTAAACTATTGAAGGTGTGTGTGTGTGTGTATATATATGTGTATATATGTATACATATATATGTATATATACACATATTGATTACTGTATTATGTAAACAAACAATAATATGTACTTTATCACATGGCATTATATTAGTATTTTATATTATAAAACATACAATAATATAAATATTAAAAGGCTTAAGAAAATAGGAACAAATGGAAACTTTAAGATTCTTCCTTTACCTGAGTAGACCATTTTGTGCCCCTGTTTTGCAGACCAATCTTTTTAGACAACTGGGGACTTTGGAATCTATGAGAATATATGCACCACTTTGATGTCTTCAGTAGTTTAAATTCAGATTTCTGCTTCTACAGTATATGAACAGTCTATCACTTCATGATTTCTTCAGCTCTTTACCCAATTCCACATTTTCTTAGGTTCTGATGACTACTTCTGCTTTGATGTCATTCTTGATTTTTGTTCTATTCATAGAAAGCCAGGATCTGGCCATGGCCTTTGATTCTTTCTATACTATCTGATTAAGTGATCACATACACTTTAAAAAATCTGACTTCCAATTTTATGCATGTGGTACCCCCCAAAATACATCAAACATATACATCCACGGGAGCTAGGGTTCATAGGGCAGAGTACCAGAGAGGAGAGAGCTGCAGAGAGAGAGAGAATGCATTGGAGATCTTCAGTCTTCATCTGAGTACTGTTCAGTGCTTACATGGGAGGAAGATTACCTGAAACTAGGGAAAGTCCACTCAAAATCAGAGGAAACAATCTCCAATACTCATACAAGGCTGGGAATAGTTTCTGTTCCCACAAGCCAGAGTGGAAAGCCTCATAACTTACAAGTCATCATAGATTTTTCAAAAATGTTTTTATTCAGTAGTGGTAACAAATTAAGCCTGAACTAAAAGCTTCTCTAGTCCTGAATAATAAAACCTAAAAGCAAAACCTGAACGGAATCAAACTGTTTTCAACAACTTAACCATGTCCCAGAACAAAGCTCAAGAATATATATAAGAATACAGGAATAAAGATGCAGACGTAGAAAATGGACTTGAGGACACGGGGAGGGGGAAGGGTAAGCTCAGATGAAGTGAGAGAGTGGCATGGACATATATACACTACCAAATGTAAAATAGATAGATAGCTAGTGGGAAGCAGCCGCATAGCACAGGGAGATCAGCTCAGTGCTTTGTGACCACCTAGAGGGGTGGGATAGGGAGGGTGGGAGGGAGACGCAAGAGGGAGGGGATATGGGAATATATGTATATGTATAGCTGATTCACTTTGTTATACAGCAGCAACTAACACAACAATGTAAAGCAATTTTACCTCAATAAAGATGTTAAAAAAAAAGAGAAAGAATACAGGAGTATCCAGTACCCCAAAATTCAACACATCTGGCATTCAATAAAGAAATTACCAGGAAGATATACATAATAAAAATCAATCAATCAAAACCAATAAAATAGGTACCTATGATAAAGTTAGCATATAAAGATATTAAACAATTATAAAGATATTTTGTATATTCAAGATGCTAGAGAAAATATTGAGCATGTTAGATACAGGCCTCAGAAGATGTAAAAAATAACCAAATCAAATTTTGAGAGATGAAAACCACAATATCTGAGATGAAAAAAAAAAAAGCACATTTATCTATGAAAATTACAATATCTGAGATGAAAAATACAATAGAGGGAGGTAAGAAGCACAATAGTGATGCAGAAGCATTCCAAGCAAAACACATGAAATGATATTCAAGTACTTTGGTTACTTCTAATGTGTTTGCTAAAATGTAGACTGAAGCTTGACTTCCTTGCTATGTTAGTCGGTATTCTAAGTCTGTCATTTTGTCATTTCCAAGCTATCAATGGGCTGGGGCTGTCCTAGCTAACATAGATGTCTGGGTCACTCAATGATTCATGTAGAGGCGTTGTCTGGGCAACTTACTGACAATTACTCAGGGTCCAGGAAATCCAGAGCTAGGGTGCATGAATGATTGGAGGTGTTGTAATTAAGTTTGAATTCGTTCAAATGCATTTTCTGTATCCTCTTGTGTTTATGTAATGGTAAAACTTCAAGTCTAAAAATAGCTTGCGTGTACTGTTCTCATGAGGGCTGTGCTCCATCTAAGCACACAGTGTTGGTATAAGATAGGAAATAACTATTTGTGAATAAAGCTAACAGTGCATACTGTTGTTTATTACATGGTAATGGAGTTCATATACTATTAGACTTCTATGTGGGACAAAAATCACTCTCTGTGGGAGGGTATGAGTGTCACCTAAAAGGCAAGGTCATTCCTGCACCAAACATAGGGACAAATCAGATCTTATATCCTGGGAATACTTAATCAATTATATTATATTCAATTTACTAAATAATAATGACAGAAACAATTATTTCCCAGAATGTACTGTGGAACAAATACCCACAAAAATCTCAGTGGCATACAACATAAAATGTATGTTGTACATACATAAAAATGTATCTCTCATACATCTGGAGATCGGCTGAGATGACTGCTGATCTCAACTGGATTTGCTTATGCAACTGAAGGTCAGCTGAGGATCTGATGATCCAAGCTGGGTTTGGCTGTGAGGCTGTGCTTCAAGCTGCAAGTTGATCAGGCAGCTCTGCTCCACTTTTCCCTCATCCTCCTTGGACCAGTGTGCTAACCAGGGCACATTCTCATGGTGCAGCAGAGTCAGAAGACAACAAGCCCGACTGCATAAGCAAATTTCAAGCCTCTGCTTGTACCACATCTGCTTATACCCCATTGATCAAAGTGATGCAGATGGCTATCCTCATGGTCAATATGTGGGGAAGTATACTCTGGGAGAGTGAACATTTTTGAACAATTTGTCACATAGAATGCTTCATCTCTACTGAGAAAAACCAAACTAGAGTTTGGGAAGTCTTAGGGGACAGAGTCAGAGGCCTTTGTTTCATACTACTTCTTTCCTTGCCGTCCAATTACCCCACCTCAACGTCTGGATGAGTGAGACACTGGGAACTGGCCAGAGACCCATTGAAACCACCAACCTTCACGTGTGCCTAAGAGGCAAGCCATGACACAACATGGGCCTGGAGGGCCTGGAGATGCTTTTTCAGAGACTATCAGGTTTCTTTGTTCTTTTCTTAGAATTGAAGAAACTTCTTTTAATTATTACTGAAGAAAGAAAAGGGTCACAAAATGAAAAACAGAACATGGTTGTATAAGCAGGCCTTCATGAAAAGTGTGTATGAGAGATTCTTTTACAAAGAACTGACTGAAGGAGTGTTCAATTGTTAGAGTTTGCATAAGAAGACAAAAGCAGAAAGATAAGTGAGATCCAGTATCATTTTTAGGATATACTAGGAGAAGAAATAGTGCATTTTCTTTTCTTTAAATACTTGGTATTGAACTGTCATGAGCTGGAGTGCAAGAAAGAGCTCACAACTCCAAAGATCAGCTTTCCCTGGCTTATTCGACGAAACAACTTCCAAATCTCAGTGGTTTACTAGAAAAAAACCCCAACAAAATCATCCTTGCTCATGTTATATGAACACTGTTGATCATCTGTGGCTATATTCCAGGCTGTGAGTCAGATTCACGTCTGCTCCGTGTATGTTTTCTATCACTCGTCTAGGTTGAAGGAAGAACTCTGGGGACATGATCATTCTCGTAAGCAGAGAAGAAAATTGAGTGCTACTGAGCCAAGCTACACAGCACATTTTAACATTTCTGATTATTGTGGCACATTTCAAGACCACTCAAATTCCACTGGTCAAAGAAAGTCAATATTTAACATTCCTCAAGTGAGGAAAACACCCTCCCATGGTAGAGGAACAAGAGAATAAATATCTGAACAGTAATTCAGCCTACCGCAATTATGTATTGTAACTATTTTCTTCTTTAGCTTCAGCAGTCTCAACTTCAAGTTGGAAGGGTGTTAATTACTGTTTCTACATTCCATAGCTCAAGGATGGTGTTCAGTTCTTCTATTCATTCATTCAATAAATATTACTAAGATTTTTTGGAGACAGAAGGCATATACATGTGAAAAGTTAGTTACATGATGATATAAGTTTATATAAATGATGTCAGGAGACTCTTTTGCTAAGTGTTCAATACAAGAATTGGTCATTCGTATGAGTCAGAAGTCAGAAAGGAACTGACTTAATGGAAGGAATAAGTCTCATTAGAAGTGGAGCTGTCCAACTGTAGAGCTAATAACATTGAGTGGTAGTAGGCTAAAAAAGAGTGGCAGAGGCTGGAGGCCACTTATCAGAAAGGATTTTGTGGCAATTCCAGTACTAGTTGTGGTGTTGGCATTTTGGTCATAAAATTTGTGGTTCAATTCCTCGGTCTGGATGAAGAGTTCACCAAGACCTCAGTTTCTTGTGCCAATCTCAGGCAGTATTTGTACTGTCTTTCACCTAGATGACAATAATGCTTTGAGAGGTTCTTTATGTTTTCCTTTATCATGTGATGAACCTATAAGAATAGGAAGGTCAAACCTCTGCTATCAGACTATAGGGACATACCCGGTTTGATCTGACTGGTAGATCTGTGAGGAGTGGGACCTTGTCATACTGGAGAATTGCCAAACTCTGAAATTTTCTTACTGAGATTTTCCCTTTCCATCTCAATTCTGTATCCACTGGACTGATAGATCCTGGACTAGTGGTTAAGGAAAAAAGTGTGAATCTATACATTTTTTTCTCTGGAATAGACTGAGCACATGATCACGAATCTGCTTGGTCTTGACACCATAGATGGGATTGACTATGGGTGAGAAAAGAAGATAAAAGATAGCAAGGAATATGTGGACATGAGGGGCAGCCCAGCGAGCCACACGGTGTATCACTGAGCAGATGACCACAGGTGTGTAGGTGGACAAGATAGCACCCATGTGGGACACACATGTCCCAAAGGCCTTGTAATGGGCCTCCCGAGAGGCAAGCTGTAGAACTGCCCGAAGGATGAAGATATAAGACAGGACAACAAAGAGCAGGTCCAACACCACTATGAACATGGCCACAGCAATGCCATGGATATTGTTGAAGCGAATGTCCCCACAGGCCAGCCTTACCACACCCACGTGCTCACAGTAACAGTGGGCAATCACTGGACCTCGGCAGTAATGGAAGCGTCTAAGCAGAAAGGGGGGTGTAGTCATTAGTGTCACAGCCTGAGTCACAGCAGCCAAGCCAGTCTTGGTGATAAGTGGCCCAGTAAGGATGGTGATATAGTGCAGTGGCTTGCAGATGGCCACATAGCGGTCAAAGGCCATGGCCAGCAGCACTGCTGACTCCATGGTAGAGAAGGAGTGGAGAAAGAACATCTGGACTAGACAGGCATAGAGGTTGATCTCCTGATCTCTGAACCAAAAAATAGTCAGCATTTTGGGGAGTGTTGTAGAAGAGAGGACCAGATCAGTGGCTGCCAACATGGCCAAAAAGAGGCACATGGGCTCGTGGAGGGCTGTATCAGCTCGAATGTTGAAGAGGAGGGTGCAGGTTGCCAAGCAGGCCCAGAGTATAGGCGAAGCAGAAGGGAATGGAGATCCAGACATGCAGTTGCTCCAAACCTGGAATTCCTACCAACAGGAAGGCAGCTGGATGGGTTGAGGTAATATTAGAGGCTAGCAAGGCTCCTGAAAATTCTCCTTGTCAGTTTTTACAGGGTCCCTTCTCCCATGTATAACTTCTTGGGAGGATTAGCCCTTATTCTCATTGCTGGACCTTAAAAAAAATTAGTTAGTAGTCCTGATAGACTAGAGAAGACATAGATATAGACATGGAGAAACATTACCCACATTTTCAACCCTTAATGAACTTTGAACCTCATTTAGTAGGTAGAACATTAAACATCATTAAAATGGATATCATAAGACAATTTTATAAAGGAACAGAGAAAAGGTATTGTTTTCTGTGTTCATGGTGATGTCAGAAATACCCTGATAAAACGAAGTAAAAATACATTTAAACCAATTCAATTTCCTTAGAATATACATTGGTACCTTCCTGTATGATAATCAAGCTAAACTCACAAAAGCCAGTGTTCTGTTCAGAAATCTCAGGCTTGTGTGCCTCGATAAGTCAATTAATGGGGCCATGCAATTTCCAATGCCCCTATTAATCACACAATCTGTATATTTTCTCTAACACTACTACATCTGATGTGGTTGCCACTAGCCACACATGGCTATTTAGATTTGTTGAAATTAAATTAAAATTCAATACTTCAGTCAAATGAAACACTTTTTAAGTGCTCAATAACACATGTAACTAGTGGCTACCATATTGGACCATTCAGATACAGAATATTTCCATCACTGCAGAAAGTTCTACTGGAGAGAACTGTTCTAGAATATATCTCCCAGGTCCCTTCCACAACCACAAATCTCTGTAAATACAGCCCTGCCTCCAGCTTGCTGAAAAATGAACCACCTCTTTTGGTTCTCCATCATCTAAATTCAAGTTAACTTCCATATTCATGTGGCTCTCCCTCCACCCATCTTCCAGCTCCTTCATTTTCATCACAGGAGACTTCTCATCTTCAGTAACACTGATATCTGGCTTCCATTTTTAAAAAAGCCCTTTATTCCTAACACTATTTAATCTTTCCCTCTTCTCTTATTTTTCTCTTTCCTTTTGAATCCTTAAACATTGGAGTGGCCCAGTTTTTACACAGCTACTCTTCTCTCTTCTAGGTCCAGGTAATGTGTTTTTTTATGAGCATTAACAGGATAATGAATTTAAAACATTTACCATAACACTGAACAAAGTAAGTACTGAAAGAACTTGCTCTCTTGTCAATATTAGAAAAATTTTGGAAACTAAAATCTCTAAAATATCATAGTAGTGTTAGGCAGCTGAGTTCTAGCTTTCTCTAATTCCAGTGTCCTAAATAACAAGGCTTTATTGCTTCCATTAAAATGCTTTATATGCATACAAGTTCAGCATATCCAAATTGAAAACAACCTAATTTCTTTCCATGTGGTAGAGAAAAAATTTAGAATCTGAAGGTCTTGTATCAAATCATGACTGCCACTTATACTAGCTGCATGACCTTGCACAAATCACTTATCTCCAAGCTTGTTTCTTTCTCTGTAAATGGGGAATTGCAATGCTCTACCTCACTTAGTGAAGGCTGTAGGGAGTGTAAGTGGGATTATGTATAAGATCTTCTTGTATAATTCTTTAGTGTTTGCAGAGCCTTATTTGCCATTTACATCTCTCCTCCTCCATAGAACTACACTTTTCTTTAAAAAAATTATATTGATTAATATTCTCCCTCCCTTGTTTTTATGTTCTCCTCCTTCTATTACCTCAAATCTCTGCTGCTTTTCACAGAAAACATCTAGAAATGCTTATATTCAGTCTCAACTGATTCAAATAGCATTTGGTAATAAAACATTTCATTCCCATTACTTCCCTGAAACTGCTCTCATTCACCACCAATGACCTCCATGATGATGGTGCCATTGTAACTTACCTTCTTTCATGCAACTCAGCCTCTCAGCAACTTTTATCTGAATTACAACTCTCTCCTTTTTAAAACCCTCTTTTCTATTTGGTACGATGATATTACCATTTCCCACCTTCTTAGCTTCTCATTTCACTCTCCTTTTTCTGCCTTACCTCTAAATATTGAATTCCTGAAGGGCTCAGTATTGAGCTGTGGTCAATTTTATATTCACAGAACATTCAGTAAATATATTCAGTAAATTTCCGGAAAAATATTTTTACTGAATAGGTTAGGGATAAATCCAAGAACAAAGCAGACTAATACCTTTAGTAGAACGTTTGTTCTAATAAAAGAACATAATAATTGAATTACATAGTATTATTGAAGCTATTATTATAGTGAAAAAAACAGGGTGATGAGGCTAGTAAATCCTGAAGTTGGAGGAGTGGTAAGGTAGCAATTTTATAAATTCTATTTTCTAGCTTTTCCATCCTCTAGATCTTTTTGAACTACTATCTTTATTTATTTATTTATTTATTTTTATTTATGGCTGTGTTGGGTCTTTGTTTCTGTGCGAGGGCTTTCTCTAGTTGCGGCAAGTGGGGGCCACTCTTTTTTTTTCTTTTTTAAAGAAATGGGGAATGAGAAAAGAGACCGGTTTTCTTTTTCTTTTTTTCTTTTTTTAATATTTATTTATTTATTTATTTTTGGCTGTGTTGGGTCTTCGTTTCTGTGCGAGGGCTTTCTCTAGTTGTGGCGAGCGGGGGCCACTCTTCATCGCAGTGCACGGGCCTCTCACTATCGCGGCCTCTCTCGTTGTGGAGCACAGGCTCCAGATGCGCAGGCTCAGTAGTTGTGGCTCACGGGCCTAGTTGCTCCGCGGCATGTGGGATCCTCCCAGACCAGGGCTCGAACCCGTGTCCCCTTCATTGACAGGCAGACTCTCAACCACTGCGCCACCAGGGAAGCCCGAAGTGGGGGCCACTCTTCATCGCGGTGCGCGGGCCTCTCACTATCGCGGCCTCTCTCGTTGCGGAGCACAGGCTCCAGATGCGCAGGCTCAGTAATTGTGGCTCACGGGCCCAGTTGCTCCGCGGTATGTGGGATCTTCCCAGGCCAGGGCTCGAACCCGTGTCCGCTGCATTGGCAGGCAGACTCTCAACCACTGCACCACTAGGGAAGCCCAAGGTAGCAATTTTAAATAAAGAGATCAGGAAGGGAACTTACGCAAAGATTGAGGTGAGAAAATAAATTAGCTTGGTTTCTGGCTTCTTTAAAAGAACTTGGGGTTCCATGCAGGTGGTTTATGTGGAGAAAATAATAGGAAGCAAGAGTGGGATGAAATGGTAAAATGGGAAGCAGAGAAGCATATCCAAAAGTGCAGTACTGAGCTGGATAATGCTGTAATCATCTGTGTCCAATCCCCCATGAAGAACCATGTAGAAGGCACCTCAGAATTATCTACTCAAGATACAAAAGAGGGATATATTTATCCACTGGTTTCCACCCCACCACCAAGTCAAGGGTTAATTTCTTCACACTTCCAGGTTCACATAGGCTCCAAACAGCTGAGCAGTCTCCTTCAGGTACACCATACCATGGAGCAGAGAAACACAGGGGCAGGATGCAGCTGAGTAAGGTGCAGTCAGGTTATACCTGCACTCAAGTGGTTGCCACAGCAATGGCTAGAGCAAAAAGGTGGATGAGAGGACGTGAGACAGGCATAAAAGATGGAGAATATAGGGAATTCCCCTTGTGTGAAGAACTCTAAGCAAAGGGAACAGTCAGAACAAATGCCCTAAGACAGAATACACTGAGGGCTCAAAGATCAGCTAGAGGTCCATGTAGTTAGATGATGTGAATGAGTGGGAGATTTCTAGAGGTCATATATATAGAGCCAGATCACACAGAGCCCTATAGGTCTTCGTAGAACTTTGCAAATGCTGCTTATTTCTCTCACTGACACTTTTTTTTTGAGAAGAAAAGTGATAGAGTTGAAAAATATATTTTTAAAGTTTTTTGCAGCTTCTGTAATGAGAATAGCATGAAAGGGTAAGGGCAAAAACAGAAGAAAAAAAGACCCTAGAGGCTGGCTGTAATCAGGGAAGGAGAATGTTGGCTAAGAACCAAGGTGGCAGCATATGTGGTAAGAAGTGATTCAGATTTGGGATATATTTGAGAAAAGAGCCATGGGATTTTTTGACAGATTAAATACAGGTCATGAGAGAAAAGGGAGTCAAAGATGACACCAAGATATTTGGCTTGAGTAGCTGAAAAAAGAAGTTGCTCTCAATTGAGATGGGGGAGGCTATGAAGGGGAAGATCAATATTTTAATTTTGGGTATGTTTTATTTAGGAAGTAAATCAGAAATCCAAGTGAACCTGTTGATATATTTAGATATACAAGTCTGGAGTTCAAGACGAATCTTGGCTGCTGATATAAACTTATGATCACTGGAAATAGATAATATTAATAGCTATGAAGCTGAGATCACCAAGGCACTGAGTGTTCATAAAGAGCAGAGAACCAAGAACTGAATCCCAATATTAAGAACTGGAGTAAAGTAGAAATTGCGGCGAATGGAGGAGGAGTCAGCAAAAGAGACTGAGAATGGGCAACCTATCAGAGACTTTCAAAGATGATGTGCTGTCTTGATAGGCTGTTGAATGTAGTGTATTAAGGAGGAGGGAACTATTACCATACTAAATGCTACTGATGAGTCAAATAATTCCAGTACAGAGAATTGGCCTTGTGTTTAGAAATGAGGTAAACTGGATACCTTGGTAAGAAAAATTTTGAATAGAGGGAGGAAAAGTCTGGTTTGACTGAGTTAGATAAGAAAAATAGGAGGAGTTGAAATTGGTTCACATGGCTCACTCTTTTGAGGAGGTTTGCTGCAAAGACCATCAGTAAAAGGGGCACTGGCTGCAAAGGAAAGTGGAGTAAAGGCAAGGTTGTGTGTGTGTGTGTGCATGCATGAATGTGTGTGTGTGTGGAAGTTTGCTGGGTGTTCATTTGTCTTTAAGAAGGAAGAGAAAATGGCATGTTTTTAAGCTGAGAAGAATTATCCAGTAGCAAGGGAAAACTTAAAACATAGAAGAGAAAGGAGAATATTGCTTCTGAAAAGTCTTTGAACATTGCTCTCTTTCTAGGTGTTGTACTTGTTTACCATGGATTTTGTTCTCAGATGCTAAAACTTCACAAATAAATTTCCATGTCTTACCTTCCCTCTAAGCCACAGACTAGTATATCCAACTATCTATTTAATATCCCCATGTAGCAGTCTTGCAGGTATCTCAACCTATCATGCTTAAGGCAGAAATACTGATTTCTTCCCTCTATGTGAATTTCATACATCAACATGTAATATCCTCTTCAATCAGCTGCTCCACCTAAAATCAAGTCAACCTTTGTTCCACCCTTTACTTTCTGCACCACATCAGCAGGTCCAATTGGGTCCACCTCCACAGTAAGTCACAAAGTTGCCTACTCTGATTTAATTACCTCCACTCTATTCAAACCACCATCATCTGTCAATTACTTAAAGTAGATAGCTAGTGGGAAGCAGCCACATAGTACAGGGAGATCAGCTCAGTGCTTTGTGACCACCTAGAGGGGTGGGATAGGGAGGGTGGGAGGGAGACACAAGAGGGAGGGGATATGGGGATATATGTATATGTATAGCTGATTCACTGTTATACAGCAGAAACTAACACACCACCGTAAAGCAATTATACTCCTATAAAGATGTTAAAATAAAATAAGCAGAGAAAAGAAAAAGACTCCTAAAATTTTTTAAACATTTCTGCTTTTGTTCTCCAATTTCTATCCTTCCACAGTTACCTGCCATATTCTTAAGTGAAGGATGGAGCAAAGGGACTGTACCTTAATTCACTTCTATGACCCCCAACCTCTGGCATACACACTGTGTTGAATATTTCACCAAATGAAGCATGAACAACCAGACTAATGGAAAATGTCTCCTCACTTTGTTAGAAGACCTCCCTATCTGATCGAATCCTAGAATAGTTGCTTCTCATCTAATGTAACATTCATCCATGATAGAAGTTCTAAGGAACCCCCACTAGCCTTGGCTGCATATATCAGCATAACATCCTCTTCTCATTGGAAAGTATTTTTGCATGTCTTACTAATATTCTCTGGAACAAGGACTTAGCTTTGTAGGAGACAAAATTATGACAGCAGGAACGTCTTTTGTTTTTCACTGGTTTATCTTCAGTGCCCCAAACAGTGCCAGGTACATACCAAGCACTCTATAAATGACTGTTAATGATCTCATATACCTGTTGCAACTTTACCTTCAGTAAATATGCATTTTCCACAAAACCAAACATATTTAACTTTACCTCTGAGTCTCTACATTTCCCTGGCTTACTCTGTACATTTTCAGAACATAACTGACTGCTCTGTGACTTGCCCACCCTTTCTCACACAAAGAAAAATGTAATCCTGGTAAAGAAATTGGATTGCTCAGATACATTTTTCTAATCTCTCCTCTGAGGGTTGACACTAGGGCTCCCCTAACCCGGGGCTCCACCCCTGGGTTTTTCTGCAGCCCATGTCCTGTCCATATTTACTGGTGCCAATTCATGCCTCCCAAAGGTCATTTCTTGCTCTCCAGAGGCTGTGAGCACTTCAGGTACAGCCCTCTTGTACCTTGGTCTTTCATGTGCCTCTCCTTATTCCTACCCTACACATACAGTGTCTTCTAAGAAAGAGAGCTCCACTAGAACATGTAAACTGCAACCAACTCCTATCCGATAGGACCTGTAAGGGCAGGAGTTCTAGCTGAACCAGGCCAAGGCCAAGATCATCTCTTAGGTATTTGTTTTGCATACATGTTACATATTGGCACTGATTTCCAGCTTATAACTTTGGAATGGCACTTTCTCTGGTTTTACTCTGTTTCTTATATCTAAAATGGAGATAATATTCTCAATTTTTCCTAATTCACAGGATGAAGGGAGGATATAAGTATATATTTGAGAAGCTACTATTATTATAATTATCAATAAATAATTACCAACCATCTATAAATAATAAAGGTTGATCTTTCTACCTACAACTGACTTTAATATCTGCTATTTTGCAAAGTCCTGAGTAAGATGCCAGTTTTTATCAGGGTCCCCCATGAACTTACCTGCCCTAATTCCCCATGACACTTTAAAAAAAGTAATTTCAGAGATATGTACCTCAATCACACCCACTCCCTTCCTACAGAGATACCTGGACCTAACTTTATCTTCCCTTATTGTTAGCCTCCAGGGGTAGTTGATTCAGTGGCCTCAATCTCCCATAGCCCACAACCTCCAGCTCCAAAGATAGGCCTGATACCCTGAGATGTTAAGATAAAGTGGAATTCCTGCATAATACCTTTAAAGTTGGAGCCTAAATTAACCAAGCATAGATAATCCAAAAGTTGGCATCAGGACCAAAGCAAGCAAGATGGAGAAAAAACAGCCTTGCGCTGAGAGGAAGCTAATCATGGAACAGAGGACACACTGTTACGTTAGAAATAGCACACTCATAGGAAATGGGGATCTAGGCCATGGCCAGGGAGGCTGAGGTGATACAGACTTAATTGAGCGACTATAGCTTATAGTCGGAATGTCCAGACAAGAGCCAGATAAAGCAGGCAGGGCTTGAGGGGACAAAATACCTTATTTTGCCCCCTGACTCCATTCTGGGGGGCTAAAGCCTGATGTCATGGGGAAAGGATGAAAAAGACATGGAGTGGGGAGTGACCATAGGCTAGATAACTGTGTTGGAGATAACAGATAGAATATTGGAACATCTCTGCTCAATTCCGTGTGTTTTCCTGACTTTTGTGCACCAATATTAATTTACATTTATCCACATATTTAACTTTTCTGGTATTCTTCATTCTCTCTGCAATTCTATGTTTCTATCTGATTCACTTTTCTTCTGCCTGAAGAACTTGTAGTTTTGCTTTTAGTGCAGGCCTAGTAGAGATGCTCTCCATCAATAATTGTTTATAAAACTCTTTCAATCATCTTCAATCTCAAAAGATATTTTCACTGGGAATAGATTTCTAGATAAGCCATTCTCTTCTTTTACCCATTTAAAACTATTATTCAATTTTATTCTGCTTTCTCTTTTTTTATTTTTGGTCCCATGAATTTAATTAATTTTAATGTGTCTTTCACACCCCCTCTGGCACTTTTTTTTTAGCTTGTTTGTTCCTTTTGTTTGTTTGTTTGTCTTTGGCTAGCTGAGTTTTGTGATCACGCAGAAACTTAGACCAGGTAAGGACTTAGCAAAGGTTCTTAATTTTTCTCAGGGTAAAAGCCAGAGTTTTGAGCAGAGAATTGGCATGACTTGACATATGTTTTTAAAAGCTTGCTTCTGATTTCTATGATAAGAACAGAGGAAGGAGGTGAAGGTAGAAGCAGGGAGAGGTCCTACAGTAATCCAGAGAAGATGATGTTTCATAACAAAAGTGGTAACAATGCATGAGGTGAGAAGTCATCAGATTTTGTATTATTTCTAAAATGTGCCAATGGGATTTCTTAAAAGATTAGATATAGGGTTTAAGAGAAAAGAGATTTAAAGATAACATCAAGACTTTTGACTCAAGTAACAGGAAGGAAGGAGTTGTGTGATCGCTGAGCAGAACTAAGTCCTACCCTCAAGCACTGTTCCTGCTACTTCATAGGTGATATGCAGCTCTGCACTCTCATTTGGGATGTTGGGAAGTCTAGTTATTAGGTGATTAGAAATATTGTCACTAGGCCCAAACTAATGCATCAGCCTTCTTTTTCATAATCTCATATTCCTGTGTGACAGTAAAATTTTATGTACCTCTAGGCTGCTCATATTTCTTGTTCATGCTTTGTTTGTATGCCAAACTCAGATGAGCAAATACAGAAGGTAATTTCCTTTTACTGTTTGTGACTAATCACGGTTGCTCTGGTGTTAGAGGTATCACCTGACTATGGAAGCCTTGTGATATTGAACTTGTACTGGAAACAAAGCCATTCCTTCTTCATTGGAAATGGATATGACCTACAGGCTGGTGATAGTCCTTGCATAAATCCTCGAGGGGATAAGCAGACCTCTGTTTTGAAAACTGTTTCTTTTAAGGCATGTTACTCTCTATGTGATGTTAGTATTTACTGTCATTTTTAAGCTTTCCAACTGTCCCCACTATGCTAAAAAACAAACAAACAAACAAAAAACAGGAAAGAAGTTTTGACCACATAGGAACTAAAGGTAGAATCTTATTTTCTTGGGGATTTACGTGTGTGTGTGTGTGTGTGTGTGTCAGAGGGAATTATGAGAGTAAAGATAGAAACAGCATAAGTAGGTCTCTGGGTTCTTTCTATACCCTTCCCTCTTTGACAACTTCCAACCTTTCATATCCCATTTGACACAGGCCTGGAGATTCTCTGTCAAAGATAAAAAATAAAGATAGAAATATGTAGAGATAGACATACATAATTCATAAACAGTAGTCTCTGAAGAAACAAAGGGATCATTGGATAAAAGTGCAAAAATACATCTGTGAAAGATGTTGTATGATGGTGTACTAGTTTGCTGAGCTCTTGTAATAAAGCACCATATACTGGGTGGCTTAAATAAGAGAAATTTATTTTTTCACAATCTTGGAGGCTAGAAGTCCAAGTTAAGGTGCTGGCAGGGTTGGTTTCTTCTGAGGCTTTTCTCCTTAGCTTGTACTTGGCATTTTTCTCCCTGTACCTTCACAGGGTCTTCCCTCTGTGTGTGTCCATGTCCAAATTTCCTCTTCTTATAAGGACATATATTAGAACTCCTTTATGTTTTTTTTAATTGTGGCAAAACACACATCACCAAAAATTTAACATCTTAACCATTTTGAAGTGTATAGTTAAGTAGTATTACATACATTCATATTGTTGTGCAGTCATCACCATCCATCTCCGGAACTCTTTTCATCTTGAAAAATTGAAACTCTGTACACACTAAACAGTAAAAGCTTATTCCTCCTTCCCCTCTGTCCTGGGATACCACCATTCTATTTTCTATCTCTATGAATTTGACGATTTAGGTACCTCATATAAGTGGAGTCACATAGTATATGTCTTTTGTGACCAGCTTATTTCTTTTAGCATAATGTCCTCGAGGTCCATCCATGTGGCAGCACGTGTCAGAATATCCATTCCTTTTAAGGTTAAATAATATTCTATTATTTGTATACATCACATTTTGTTTATCCTTTTATCCATACTTAGACACTAGGGTTGCTTCCACCTTATACATATTATGAATAACATTACTAAAGGTATGGGTGTACAAACATCCCTTTGAAATCCTGCTTTCAGTTCTTTTGGGTATATATACAGATTTGGAATTGCTGGATCATATGGTGATTCTATTTTTAATTTTTTGAGAAACTGCCATACTGTTATACCATTTTATATTCCCATCAACAGTGTATAAGGGGTTCCAATTTCCCCACATCCTCATCAGCAATTTTCTGGGTTTTTTTGAAGTATAGTTGATTTACAACATTATATTAGTTTCAGGTGTACAACATAGTGAATGAATACTTTTATAGATTTTTTTTACATCCCAAATATGAATGAAAACCTATAGTATTTATGTCTATCTGATTTCCTTCACTAAGTGTAATAACCTCCAGGTCCATCTGTGTTGTTGCAAATGGCAAAATTCCATTCTTATTTATGGCATTCTTATTAGGGCTGATTTATATATATATAATATGTATATTATATATATAATATGTATACTATTAAATACCATCACATCTTCTTTATCCATTAACCTGTAGTTGGATACTTAGCTTGTTTCCATATCTTGGCTGTTGTAAATAATGCTGCTATGAACATTAGAGTACATGATTTTTTGAATTAGTGTTTACATTTTCTTCAAATATATACCCAGAATTGGAATTGCTGGATCATATTGTAGTTCTACTTTTAATTTTTTGAGTAATCTCCATACTGTTTTCCATAATGGCTTTCCCAATTTACTTTCCCACCAATAGTGACTAGGGTTCCTTTTTCTCCACATCCTCACCAACACTAACTTGTTGTCTTTTTGATGACAGTCATTCTAACAATTGTGAGGTGATATCTCATTGTGGTTTTGATTTGCATTTCCCTGATTATTAGTGATGTTGATCATATTTTCATGTGCTTCTTGGCCATCTGTATGCCTTCTTTGAAAAAAAAAGTCTATTTAGGTCTTCTGCCCATTTTTAAATTGGATTGTTGCTTTTTTTGATACTGCGTTGTATGAGCTCTTTATATATTTTGGACATTAACCCCTTATTTGTCATATCACTTGCAAATATCTTCTCCCATTCAGTAGGTTGTCTTTTTGTTTTGTTGATGGTTTCCTTCACTGTGCAAAAGCCTTTACATTTAATTAGATCCTATTTGTTTATTTTTACTTTGGTTTTACTTACCTAAGGGTACAGATTGAAAAGAATATATTGCTAAGTCTTATGTCAAAAAGTGTACTGCCTATGTTTTCTTCTAGGAGTTTTGGGATTTACAGTCTTACATTTAAGTCTTTAATCCCTTTTGAGTTTATTTTTGTATATGGTGTGAAGAATGTTCTAATTTCATTCATCTACATGTAGCTCTCTAGTTTTCTCAGCATTGTTTATTAAAGAGACTGTCTCTTCCTTATTGTATATTTTTGCCACCCTTGTCATAAATTAATTGACCATATGTGCATGGGTTTATTTGTGGCTCTGTATTCTGTTGCATTGATCTATGTGTCTGTTTTTGTACCAGTACCATAGTGTTCTGATTATTGTAGCTTTGTAGTATAGTCTGAAGATAGGGAGGGTAATACTTGCACTTTGTTCATTTTTCTCAAGTTTGCTTTGGCAATTTGGGGTCTCGTTTCATAAAAATTTTAGGATTATTCTAGTTCTATGAAAAATATGGGTATTTTGAGAGGGATTACTAAATCTGTAGATTGCTTTGAGTAGTATGCACATTTTAACAATATTAATTCTTCTTATCCATGAAAATAAGATATCTTTCCCTTTACATGTATCATCTTCAGTTTCCTTCATCAATGTCTTATAATTTTTAGAGTATAGCTCTTTCACCTCCTTGGTGAAGTTTATTCCTAGATATTTTGTATTTCTTGATGCAATTGTAAATGAGATTGTTTTCTTGATTTCTATTTCTGATAGTTTATTACTAGTGTATAGAAAAGCAACATATTTCTGTATATTATCTCATATCCTGCAACTTTACTGAATTCATTTATTCTAATAGTTTTTTGGTAGAGACTTCAGGGTTTTTTATATATACTATCATGTTATCTGCAAATAGTGACAGTTTTACTTCTCTTCCAATTTGGATGCCTTTTACTTCTTGTCTGATTGCTGAAGCTAGGACTTCCAATACTATGTTAAATAGAAATGGTGAGAGTGGCCATCCTTGTGTTCCTGATTTTAGATGAAAACTTATCAGTTTTTCACCATTGAGTATGATGTTAGCTGTGCATTTGCATAAATGGTCTTTATTATGTTGAAATATGGTCTCTCTATACCCACTTTGTTGAGAGTTTTTATCATGAATGGGTGTTGAATTTTGTCAAATGCTTTTCCTGCATCTATTGAGATGATCATGTGATTTATATGTGTTTTGTTAATGTGTATCACATTGATTTTTTGTGGATATTGAACCATCCTCGCATCCCTGGAATAAATTCCACTTGATCATGGTGTATGATCCTTTTTATATTTTGTTGAATTTGGCTTGCTAATATTTTCTTAAGGATATTTGCATCTATATTCATCAGAGATAGTGCCCTGTAATTTTCTTTCTCCCCTCCTCTCCCTCTTCCCCCTCCTTCCCCTTCTCCCCTCCCCTTCCTTCTTCTCTCCCTCCTCCCCCTTCCCCTCCCCTTTCTCCTCCTCTCCTCCTTCTTCTTCTTTTTTGGTAGTGTCTTTGTGTGGTTTGGTATCAGGGTAATGGTGGCCTGATATAATGGATTTGGGAGTGATCCCTCCTCTTCAATTTTTTGAATAGTTTGAGAAGGATAGGTATTAAAAACTCTTCTTTATATGTTTGGCAGAATTCCCCTGTAAAGATGTCTGGTCCTGGACTTTTGTTTTTTTGGGAGGTTTTTGACTACTGATCCAATTTCAATACTAGTAATTGGTCTGTTCACATTATATATTTTTTTTCCTAATTCAGTCTTAAAAGATTGTATGTTTGTAGCAATGCATCCATTTCTTCTAAGTTGTCCATTTTGGGGGAATATAACTGTTCATAGTATTCTTATGATTGTATTTCTGTTATATTGGTTGTAATTTCTCCTCTTTCATTTCTTATTTTGTTTATTTGGGTACTCTATCTTTTTTCTTAATGAGGCAGGCTAAAGGCTTATCAATTTTATCTTTTCAAAAAAACAGCTCTTGATTTCATTGATATTTTCTATTGATTTTTGGTTTCTATTTTACTTATTTCCTCTCTGATCTTATTTCCTTCCTTCTGGCATTCATCTTTGTTCTTCTTTCTATAAATCTTTTAGATAGTATGTTAGGTTGTTTAAGATGTTTCTTTGGTAGGCCCGTATTATTAGAAAATTCCATCTTAGAACTGCTTTTGCTGCATCCCATGGGAAAAGTGTGTTTTTATTTTCATTGGTCTCAAGGTATTTACTGATTTCCTCCTTGATTTCTTCATTGATGTATTGGTTTTTTAGTAGCATGTTATTAGGCTCCACAAAAGGGTCCTCCACAGGTCTTTGCACATAAATCTACTTCTATCCCTGGTTTCTGCTGAAGTGGCTATTTGGATCAACAAGTCACAAACCTAATCTTTTTTAGAAAATGGTTTCCCAAGCATGCCCTAGATGTTTTCTCCTCAATGCATTCTAATTTTTTGCATATAAATAGGCTGAGAGTTTTCCAGATATTCAAGTTCTGGTTCCTTTTTGCTTAACAAATCCTTCTTCAATTTATCTCTTTCCTCTCTCATTTTACTGTAAGAAGCAAGGTAAAACCAGGACATATCTTCAAGACTTTGTTTAGAAATATCAGCTAAATATCCAAGTTCATCACTTACAAGTTCTGTATTGCACAAAATTTAAAAACATAAAGTGGCAAAAAACATGGCCAAACTGTAATTAGGATCACCTTTCCTCCAGTTTCCAATAACACATCCCACCTTTCTGTCTGAGACAGTACCAGAAGCACCTTTATTGTTCATATTCTACCAAAGTTCTGTTCATGATGATGTATGATATCTGTTCTATCTTCTAAGAAGATAGAAATTTTCTCTACAGTTCTTTTTCTGAGCCCTAACCAGAATTGCCTTTATTTGTTTTAAATGTCATGATTTATTTTCAAGTTGTTATAACAATAACACACAAATTGCAGAAGATAAATTTTTAAAAGAGACTATATGTCAATCCTAATCTCCCAGTTCATCCCACCCTCCATGCATTAAATAGATAGGTGGCAGGAACATGCTATAAATCACAGGAAGCTCAGCTCGGTGCTCTGTGATGACCTAGATGGGTGGGATGTGGGAGGTGGGAGGGAGGTCCAAGAGGGAGGGGATATAGGTATACATATAGCTGATTCATTTCATTGTACAGCAGAAACTAACACAACATTGTAAAGCAATTATACGCCAATAAAAATTAAAAGAAAAAAGGGACTATAGACCTAACAAGGTTATAACTAGAGACCTTAGCAATGATAATAAAAAAGCTCCCATTGTATATATGTACCACATCTTCTTTATCCATTCCTCTGTTAATGGACATTTAGGTTGCTTCCATGTCCTGGCTATTGTAAATAGTGCTGCAATGAATATTGAGGTGCATGTATCTTTTGGAATTATGGTTTTCTCTGGGTATACTCCCAGGAGTGGGATTGCTGGGTCATATGGTAGTTCTATTTTTAGTTTTGTAAGGAACCTCCGTACTGTTCTCCATAGTGGCTGTATCAATTTACATTCCCACCAACAGTGTAAGAGGGTTCCATTTTCTCCACACCCTCTCCAGCATTTATTGTTTGTAGATTTTTTTTGGTGATGGCCATTCTGACCAGTGTGAGGTGATACCTCATTGTAGTTTTGATTTGCATTTCTCTAATAATTAGTGATGTTGAGCTTTTTTTCATGTGCCTCTTGGCCATCTGTATGTCTTCTTTGGAGAAATGTCTGTTTAGGTCTTCTGCCCATTTTTTGATTGGGCTGTTTGTTTTTTTGATATTGAGCTGCATGAGCTGTTTATATATTTTGGAGATTAATTCCTTGTCAGTCGCTTCATCATATTTTCTCCCATTCTATGTGTTGTCTTTTTGCTTTGTTTATGGTTTCCTTTACTGTGCAAAAGCTTTTAAGTTTAATTAGGTTTATTTGTTTATGTTTGGTTTTATTTTCATTACTCTGGGAGGTGGATCAAAAAAGATATTGCTGAAATTTATGTCAAACAATGTTCTGCTTATGTTTTTGTCCAAGAGTTTTACAGTATCTGGTCTTACATTTAGATCTTTAATCCACTTTGAGTTTATTTTTGTGTATGGTATTAGAGAATGTTCTAATTTCATTCCTTTACATGTAGCTGTCCAGCTTTCCCAGCAACGCTTATTGAAGAGACTGTCTTTTCTCCACTGTATAGTCTTGCCTCCCTTGTCATAGATTAATTGACCACAAGTGCATGGGTTTATTTCTGGGCTTTCTATCCTGTTCCATTGATCTATATTTCTGTTTTTGTGCCAGTACCATACTGTCTTGATTACTGTAGCTTTGTAGTATAGTCTGAAGTCAGGGAGCCTGATTCCTCCAGCTCTGTTTTTCATTCTCAAGATTGCTTTGGCTATTTGGGGTCTTTTGTGTTTCCATACAAATTGTAAAATTTTTTGTTCTAATTCTGTGAAAAATGTCATTGGTAATTTGATAGGGATTGCATTGAATCTGTAGATTGCTTTGGGTAGTATAGTCATTTTCACAATATTGATCCTTTCAATCCAAGAACATGGTATCTCTCTCCATCTGTTTGTGTCATTTTTGATTTCTTTCATCAGTATCTTATAGTTTTCTTTTGCCTCCTTAGGTAAGTTTATTCCTAGGTATTTTATTCTTTTTGTTGCAATGGTAAATGTGATTATTTCCTTAATTTCTCTTCTGACTTTGTGTTGTTAGTTTATAGGAATGCAAGAGATTTCTGTGAATTAATTTTGTATCCTGCAACTTTACCAAATTCATTGATTACCTCTAGTAGCTTTCTGGTGGCATATTTAGGATTTTCTATGTATAGTATCATGCCATCTGCAAACAGTGACAGTTTTGCTTCTTTTCCAATTTGGATTCCTTTTATTTCTTTTTCTTCTCTGATTGCCATGACTAGGACTTCCAAAACTATGTTGAATAATAGTGGCGAGAGTGGACACCCTTGTCTTGTTCCTGGTCTTTCATTTTTTCACCATTGAGAATGAAGTTTGCTGTGGGTTTGTTGTATATGGCCTTTATTATGTTGAGGTAGTTTCCTTCTATTCCCACTTTCTGGAGAGTTTTTATCATAAATGGGTGTTGAATTTTGTTAAAAGTTTTTCTGTGTCTATTGAGAGTATAATGTGGTTTTTATTCAGTTTGTTAATATGGTGTATCACATTGATTGATTTGTGTATATTGAAGAATCCTTGCATCCCTTGAATAAATCCCACTTGATCACAGAGTATGATCTTTTTAATCTGTTTTTGGATTCTGTTTGCTAGTATTTTGTTGAGGATTTTTGCCTCTATGTTCATTAGTGATATTGGTCTGTAATTTTCTTTTTTGTGATATCTTTGGTTTTGGTATCAGGGTGATGGTGGCCTCATAGAATGAGCTTGGGTGTACTCCTCCCTTTGCAATTTTTTGGAAGAGTTTGACAAGGATTGGTGTTAGCTCTTCTCTAAATGTTTGATAGAATTCTCCTGTGAAGCCATCTGGTTCTGGACTTTTGTTTGGAAGTTTTTAAATCAAAGTATCAATTTCATTACTTGTGATTGGTCTGTTCATATTTTTAATTTTATCCTGGTTCAGTCTTGGAAGGTTGTACCTTTCTAAGAATTTGTCCATTTCTTCTGGATTGTCCATTTTATTGGCATATAGTTGCTTGTAGTAGAGCACAGAATTTGAGAGAGTATCCTAGATTATCCTGGTGGACCAATCTAAATCCTGAAAAGCAGAGAACCTTTCCTGGTTGAGTCAGAAAAATGAGACATTGCTGAAGTTGAACATGGAAGAAGAGGACCACAAGCCAAGGAAAGCAGGTGGTCTCCAGAAACTGCAAAAAACAAGGAAATGAATTCTCCACCAGAGCCTCCAGAAGGAAAGCAGCCCTACCCATGCCTTGATTTTTACCTCAGTGAAACTCATGCTGGATTTCTAACCTAACTGAAGAACTGTAAGAAAATTAATTAGTGCTGTTTTAAGCCACTCCCTAAGTTTGTGCTAACTTGTTATAGCAGTAATAGAAAAATAATGCAGAATGTTACAAGAAAAGGCTTCTGAGTTCACAGCATTGTTAGCGGTAATCATAGGGAGAAAAATCTTCATATTTTTTGTTTATCTTTAAAGAAGGTAAAATCTTACCAGGTGAGACAGTGTGTTAGGTGCATCCATTTATACCTCTGTATTTACTGCTCCTTAATTCAGTTGTGGAGAAGAATCAATTTCATACTGTAGATTTTTTGCTTACTTTGCATGGAAGAAAATTGTCCAGCTATTATTACCTTTTAAATTTGTCAAGATTTGGACATATAAAAACCAGAATTGCCTTTAATGTCCATATTTCTACCAACAATATCTTTGAGGCAATATAGGCTTTTTCTAACATGTACCTCAAAATTTCTAACATCTACTCATTTCCCAGTTCCAAATCCACTTATATATTTTAGGTATTTGTTACATCAGCACCTCACTTAGCACTGAGAACCTTTATCTCTGGAAGGTCACAAGCTCTCCAAAATTCTAAGCATTTAGTCAGAGGCTGAACACCATCTGTCAGAGTGACTAAGGAAGGATTCTTATATCAGATGGAATGTTAAGACCTGAGAGAGGACTGAGTAGATAATTAACTAAATTCTCACGGACTCAGGGTAGAAACTAAGATTCTCGGTCTTCTCTTAAGTAATCGAACTTGGAAGCATCTTTGTTTTTAGGTGATGTCACCAAGAGGAGAGTTGGTTAAGCCTTTATGAAGCCCATATCATTAATGAGGACTCCATGAAGAAAGAACAAAGTCAGCAGTTTGAGTCCAAGGACTCAGACCCTTGAGTCCTAATCAGACTGGAGACCCTTGAGAATTTTGGGACATTATTTAGTTTTTTCATTTTACCAGGAAGGGCCTAAACAAGGAGACTCTGGCAGCCCTCTACTTATTATATCACCATCCCCACTCCAGCATTCAACATGTCCCACTCTTTCTCCACCTGTCCCTCATTGTCCATTTACACATCTTTTCTCAGGAATAATCCTAAGACTCGTTCATGAATCTGCTTGGTCTTGACCTCATAGATGATGGGATTGACCATGGGTGTGAAGAGCAGATAGAAATTGGCAAGGAATATGTGCACAGGTGGGGCAGCCCAGCAAGCCACACGGTGCATCACTGAGGAGATGACCACAAGTGTGTAAAAGGCTAAAATGGCACCTATACGGGACATGTATGTCCCAAAAACCTTGTAACGGGGCCTTCTGAGAGGCAAGCTATAGAACTGCCCGAAGGATGAAGACATAAGACAGGATAATAAAGAGCAGGTCCAATACCACTATGAACATGGCCACAGCAATGCCATAGATATTGTTGAAGTGAGTGTCCCCACAGGCCAGCCTTACCACAGCCATGTGCTCACAGTAGTAGTGGGCAATCACTGGACATCAGCAGTGGTGGAAGCGTCTGAGCAGAAAGGGGAGTAGAGTCATTAGTGTCACAGCCCGAGTCACAGCAGCCATGCCAATCTTGGTGATAAGTGGTCTAGTAAGGTGTAGTGCAGTGGCTTGCAGATGGCCACTTAGTGGTCAAAGGCCATGGCCAGCAGCACTGCCGACTCTATGACAGTGAAGGAGTGGAGAAAGAACATCTGGACCAGGCAGGCATAGAAGTTGATCTCTCAGTCCCTGAACCAGAATATGGCAAGCATTTTAGGCAGTGCTGAAGAAGAAAGGACCAGATCAATGGTTGCCAACATGGCCAGGAAGAGGTACATGGCTTCATGAAGGGCTACATTAACCAGGATAATAAAAAAAAAGTGTACAGTTTCCCAGCAGGCCCAGAGTATAGGCAAAGCAGAAGGGAATGGAGATCCAGATATGCGAGTGCTCCAAACCTGGAATTCCTACCAACAGGAAGGAGCTTGGATGGGTTGAGGTAATATTGGCTCCTGGAAATTCTTCTTGTTGATTTTCTTAGGCTCCTTCACCTTGGGAGAGTATTCAGGACATATAGGATTAGAGAGGTCAAGCTATGACATCCCACCTTGGAGGATTAATTCTTGATCCTGGTCCTAGTCTTTTTTTTTTTTTTTTTAATTAATTAATTTATTTATTTTTGGCTGTGTTGGGTCTTTGTTTCTGTACTAGGGCTTTCTCTAGTTGCGGCGAGCAGGGGCCACTCTTCATCGCTGTGTGTGGGCCTCTCACTATCGCGGCCTCTCTTGTTGCGGAGCACAGGCTACAGATGCACAGGCTCAGTAGTTGTGGCTCACGGGCCTAGTTGCTCCGGAGCATGTGGGATCTTCCCAGACCAGGGCTTGAACCCGTGTCCCCTGCATTGGCAGGCAGATTCTCAACCACTGCACCACCTGGTCCTAGTCTTTAAATAAAATCAGCTTTTTTCTTTTTTTTTTTTTCACAAATTTACACATTTTATTTTTATTTTTATTTTTTTTAATGTTTAAACATCTTTATTGGAGTATAATTACTTTACAATGGTGTGTTAGTTTCTGCTTTATAACAAAGTGAATCAGTTATACATATACATATGTTCCCATATCTCTTCCCTATTGCGTCTCCCTCCCTCCCACCCTCCCTATCCCACCCCTCTAGGTGGTCACAAAGCACCGAGCTGATCTCCCTGTGCTATGCAGCTGTTTCCCACTAGCTATCTATTTTACATTTGGTAGTGTATATATGTCCATGACACTCTCTCACCCTGTCACATCTTACCCCTCCCCCTCCCCATATCCTCAAGTCCATTCTCTAGTAGGTCTGTGTCTTTATTCCCGTCTCGCCACTAGGTTCTTCATGACCTTTTTTTTTTCCCCCTTAGATTCCATATATATGTGTTAGCATACTGTATTTGTTTTTCTCTTTCTGACTTACTTCACTCTGTATGACAGAATCTAACTCCATCCACCTCACTACAAATAACTCCATTTCGTTTATTTTTATGGCTGAGTAATATTCCATTGTATATATGTGCCACATCTTCTTTATCCATTCATCCGATGATGTACACTTAGGTTGCTTCCATGTCCTGGCTATTGTAAATAGAGCTGCAATGAACATTTTGGTACATGACTCTTTTTGAATTATGGTTTTCTCAGGGTGTATGCCCAGTAGTGGGATTGCTGGGTCGTATGGTAGTTCTATTTTTAGTTTTTTAAGGAACCTCCATACTGTTCTCCATAGTGGCTGTATCAATTTACATTCCCACCAACAGTGCAAGAGGGTTCCCTTTTCTCCACACCCTCTCCAGCATTTATTGTTTCTAGATTTTTTGTTGATGGCCATTCTGACCGGTGTGAGATGATATCCCATTGTAGTTTTGATTTGCATTTCTCTAATGATTAATGATGTTGAGCATTCTTTCATGTGTCTGTTGGCAATCTGTATATCTTCTTTGGAGAAATGTCTATTTAGGTCTTCTGCCCATTTTTGGATTGGGTTGTTTGTTTTTTTGTTATTGAGCTGCATGAGCTGCTTGTAAATCTTGGAGATTAATCCTTTGTCAGTTGCTTCATTAGCAAATAGTTTCTCCCATTCTGAAGGTTGTCTTTTGGTCTTGTTTATGGTTTCCTTTGCTGTGCAAAAGCTTTTAAGTTTCATTAGGTCCCATTTGTTTATTTGTGTTTTTATTTCCATTTCTCTAGGAGTTGGGTCAAAAATTTTCTGATGTTTTAAAAAAGTCTTTGTTGATTAATACCTACATAATCCTTCCTTCCATGATCTTATATCCTCCTCCAAATTTCTGCTCCTCTTCACATCAAAATATCAAGAAGTACTTCTGTATTCAGCCAACTCCCTCAAATCTAATTTGAAATTGATATATTGCAAATTGCACTGAAATTGCTCTCACTGAGGCCAGAAATGACCTACATATGATGGTACCATGGGCACTTACCTGCCTTCATTTATCTCTACTTTATAGCAGATTTTATATGAATTGACCACTGTCCTCTTAAAATACTTTTTTAGCTCCCATAATATATCCATTCCTCACCTCTCTGACTTCTCTTTTTAGTTTCCTACTTCTGACCTTCCTCTAAATGTCCAATTTGTTCAGGTATTAAGCTTGAACTCTGTTCAATTTTTTTTAAAAACATCTTTATTGGAGTATAATTGCTTTACAATTGTGTGTTAGTTTTTGCTATATAACAAAGTGAATCAGCTATACATATACATTTATCCCCATTTCTCATCCCTCTTGTGTCTCCCTCACAGCTTCCCTATCCCACCCCTCTGGGTGGACACAAAGCACCGAGCTGATGTACCTGTGCCATGCGGCTGCTTCCCACTAGCTATCTATTTTACATTTGGTAGTGTATATATGTTCATGCCACTCTCTCACTTCGTCCCAGCTTACCTTTCCCCCTCCCCATGTCTTTAAGTCCATTCTCTACATCTGTGTCTTTATTCCTGTCCTGCCCCTGGGTTCATCAGAACCCTTTTTTTTTTGAAAGATTTCATATATATATGTATATATATGTTAGCATACGGTATTTGTTTTTCTCTTTCTGACTTACTTCACTCTGTATGACAGACTCTAGGTCCATCCACCTCACTACAAATAACTCAATTTCGTTTTTTTATGGCTGAGTTATATTCCATTGTATATATGTGCTACATCTTCTTTATCCATTCATCTGTTGATGGACACTTACGTTGCTTCCATGTCCTGGCTATTGTAAATAGTGCTGCAATGAACATGGTACATGACTCTTTTTAAATTATGGTTTTCTCTGGGTATATGCCCAGTAGTGGGATTGCTAGGTCATATGGTAGTTCTATTTTTAGTTTTTTAAGGAACCTCCATACTGTTCTCCATAGTGACTGTATCAATTTACATTCCCACCAACAGTGCAAGAGGGTTCCCTTTTCTCTACAACCTCTCCAACATTTATTGTTTGTAGAATTTTTGATGATGGCCATTCTGACTGGTGTGTGGTGATACCTCATTGTAGTTTTGATTTGCATTTCTCTAATTATTAGTGATGTTGAGCATCCTTATATGTGTTTGTTGGCAATCTGTACATCTTCTTTGGAGAAATGTCTATTTAGGTCTTCTGCCCATTTTTGGATTGGGTTGTTTGTTTTTTAATACTGAGCTGCATGAGCTGCTTGTATATTTAGGAGATAAATCCTTTGTCAGTTGCTTCATTTGCAAATATTTTCTCCCATTTTTTTAAATGACATTTTAAACATTTTATCAAGAAGGCACTTATATTTTTATACAGCAGGTTCTTATTAGTTATCCATTTTATACATATTACTGTATATATGTCAATCCCAATTGCCCAATTCATCACACCACCACCCCCAACCCCCGCCACTTTCCCCCTTTGGTGTCCATACGTTTGTTCTCTACATCTGTGTCTCAGTTTCTGCCCTGCAAACCAGTTCATCTGTACCATTTTTCTAGGTTCCACATATATGCATTGATATACGATATTTGTTTTTCCCTTTCTGACTTACTTCACTCTGTATGACAGTCTCTAGATCCATCCACGTCTCAACAAATGACCCAATTTAGTTCCTTTTTATGGCTGAGTAATATTCCATTGTATATATGTACCACAACTTCTTTATCCATTCATCTGTCGATGGGCATTTAGGTTGCTTCCATGACCTGGCTATTGTAAATAGTGCTGCAATGAACATTGGGGTGCATGTGTCTTTTTGAATTATGGTTTTCTCTGGGTATATGCCCAGTAGTGGGATTGCTGAATCATATGGTAATTTTATTTTTAGTTTTTTAAGGAAGCTCCATACTGTTCTCCATAGTGACTGTATCAATTTACATTCCCACCAACAGTGCAAGAGGGTTCCCTTTTCTCCACACGCTCTCCAGCATTTGTTGTTTGTAGATTTTCTGATGATGCCCATTCTAACTGTTGTGAGGTGATACCGAATTGTAGTTTTGATTTGCATTTCTCTAATTATTAGTGATGTTGAGCATCCTTTCATATGTTTGTTGGCAACCTGTATATCTTCTTTGGAGAAATGTCTATTTAGGTCTTCTGCCCATTTTTGGATTGGGTTGTTTGTTTTTTAATATTGAGCTGCATGAACTGCTTGTATATTTTGGAGATAAAACCTTTGTCAGTTACTTCATATGCAAATATTTTCTCCCATTCTGAGGGTTGTCTTTTTGTCTTGTTTACAGTTTCCTTTGCTGTGTAAAAGCTTTTAAATTTCATTTGGTCCCATTTGTATATTTTTGTTTTTATTTCCATTTCTCTAGGAGGTGGGTCAAAAAGAATCTTGCTGTGATTTATGTCATGGAGTGTTCTGCCTATGTTTTCCTCTAAGAGTTTTATAGTGTTTGGCCTTACATTTAGGTCTTTAATGCATTTTGAGTTTATTTTTGTGTATAGTGTTAGGGAGTGTTCTAATTTCATTCTTTTACATGTAGCTGTCCAGTTTTCCCAGCACCACTTATTGAAGAGACTGTCTTTTCTCCATTGTATATCCTTGCCTCCTTTATCAAAGATAAGGTGACCATATGTGCATAGGTTTATCTCTGGGCTTTCTATCCTGTTCCATTGATCTGTATTTGTTTTTGTGCCAGTACCATACTGTCTTGATTACTGTAGCTTTGTAGTATAGTCTGAAGTCAGGGAGCCTGATTCCTCCAGCTCCATTTTTCGTTCTCAAGATTGCTTTGGCTATTCGGGGTCTTTCGTGTTCCCATACAAATTGTGAATGTTTTTGTTCTAGTTCTGTGAAAAATGCCATTGGTAGTTTGGTAGGGATTGCATTGAATCTGTAGATTGCTTTGGGTAGTAGAGTCATTTTCACAATGTTGATTCTTCTAATCCAAGAACATGGTATATCTCTCCATCTGTTTGTATCATCTTTAATTTCTTTCATCACTGTCTTATAGTTTTCTGCATACAGGTCTTTTGTCCCCTTAGGTAGGTTTATATCTAGGTATTTTATTCTTTTTGTTGCAATGGTAAATGGGAGTGTTTCCTTAATTTCTTTTTCAGATTTTTCATCATTAGTGTATAGGAATGCAAGAAATTTCTGTGCATTAATTTTGTATCCTGCTACTTTACCAAATTCATTGATTAGATCTAATAGTTTTCTGGTAGCATCTTTAAGGTTCTCTCTATATAGTATCATGTCATCTGCAAACAGTGAAAGCTTTACTTCTCCTTTTCCTATTTGGATTCCTTTTATTTCTTTTTCTTCTCTGATTGCTGTGGCTAAAACTTCCAAAACTATGTTGAATAGTAATGGTGAGAGTGGGCAACCTTGTCTTGTTCCTGATCTTAGTGGAAATGGTTTCAGTTCTTCACCATTGAGAACCATGCTGGCTGTGGGTTTGTCATATATAGCCTTTATTATGCTGAGATAAGTTCCCTCTATGCCTACTTTCTGGAGAGTTTTTATCACAAATGGGTGTTGAATTTTGTAGAAAGCCTTTTCTGCATCTATTGAGATGATCATATGGTTTTTATTCTTCAGTTTGTTAATATGGTGTATCACATTGATTTATTTGTGTATACTGAAGAATCCTTGCATTCCTGGGATAAACCTCACTTGATCATGGTGTATGATCCTTTTAATGTGCTGTTGGATTCTGTTTGCTAGTATTTTGTTGAGGATTTTTACACTTATGTTCATCAGTGATTTTGGCCTATAGTTTTCTTTCTTTGTGACTTCTTTGTCTGGTTTTGGCATCAGTGTGATGGTGGCCTCATAGAATGAGTTTGGGAGTGTTCCTCCCTCTGCTATATTTTGGAAGAGTTTGAGAAGGATAGGTATTAACTCTTCTCTAAATGTTTGATAGAATTCGCCTGTGAAGCCCTCTGGTCCAGAGCTTTTGTTTGTTGGAAGATTTTTAATCACAGTTTCAATTTCAGTGCTTTTGATTGGTCTGTTTATATTTTCTATTTCTTCCTGGTTCAGTCTTGTAAGGTTGTGCTTTTCTAAGAATTTACCCATTTCTTCCAGGATATCAATTTTATTGGCATATAGTTGCTTGTAGTAATCTCTCATGATCCTTTTAATTTCTGCCCTGTCAGTTGTTACTTCTCCTTTTTCATTTTTAATTCTATTGATTTGAGTCTTCTCCCTTTTTTTCTTGATGAGTCTGGCTAATGGTTTATCAATTTGGTTATCCTCTCAAAGAACGGGCTTTTAGTTTTATTGATCTTTGCTATCATTTCCTTCATTTCTTTTTCATTTATTTCTGATCTGATCTTTACGAGTTCTTTCCTTCTGCTAACTTTGTCTTTTATTTTCTTCTTCTTTCTCTAATTGCTTTAGGTGTAAGGTTAGGTTGTTTATTTGAGATGTTTCTTGTTTCTTGAGGTAGGATTGTATTGTTATATACTTCCCTCTTAGAACTGCTTTTGCTGCATCCCATAGGTTTTGGATCATTGTGTTTTCATTGTCTTTTGTCTATAGGTATTTTTTGATTTCCCCTTTGATTTCTTCAGTGATCTCTTGGTTATTCAGTAGTGTATTGTTTAGCCTCCATGTGTTTGTATTTTTTACAGATTATTTCCTGTAATTGATACCTAGTCTCATAGCATTGTGATCAGAAAAGATACTTGATACAAGTTCAATTTTTGAAAATTTGCCAAGGCTTGATTTGTGACCCAAGATATGATCTGTCCTGGAGAATGTTCTATGAGCACTTGAGAAGAAAGTGTATTCTGTTGTTTTTAGATGGATTGTCCTATAAATATCAATTAAATCCATCTTGTTTAATGTATCATTTAAAGCTTGTGTTTCCTTATTTATTTTAATTTTGGATGATCTGTCCATTCGTGAAAGTATGCTTTTAAAGTCCCTTACTATGATTGTGTTACTATCCATTTCCCCTTTTATGGCTGTTAGTATTTGCCTTATGTATTGAGGTGCTCCTATGTTGGGTGCATAAATATTTACAAATGTTACATCTTCTTCTTGGATTGATCCTTTGATCATTATGTAGTGTCCTTCTTTGTCTCTTGTAATAGTGTTTATTTTAAAGTCTATTTTGTCTGATATGAGAATTGCTATGCCAGCTTTCTTTTGATTTCCATTTGCATGGAATATCTTTTTCCATCCCCTCACTTTCAGTCTGTATGTGTCCCTAGGTCTGAAATGGGTCTCTGGTAGACAGTATATGTATGGTTTTTGTTTTTGTATCCATTCAGGCAGTCTATGTCTTTTAGTTGGAGCATTTAATCCATTTACATTTAAGGTAGTTATTGATGTGTATGTTCCTATTACCATTTTCTTAATTGTTTTGCATTTGTGATTATAGGTCTTTTCCTTCTCTTGTGTTTCCTGCCTAGAGAAGTTCCTTTAGCATTCGTTGTAAACCTGGTTTGGTGGTGCGGAAATCTCTTAGCTTTTGCTTGTCTGTGAAGGTTTTAAGTTCTCTGTCAAATCTGAATGAGATCCTTGCTGGGTAGGGTAATCTTGGTTGTAGGTTTTCCCCTTTCATCACTTTAAATACGTGTTGCCACACCCTTCTGGCTTGCAGAGTTTCTGCTGACAGATTACCTGTTGACCTTATGGGGATTCCCTTGTATGTTATTTGTTGCTTTTCCCTTGCTGCTTTTAAAATTTTTCCTTTGTATTTAATTTTTGATAGTTTGATTAATATGTGTCTTGGTGTGTTTCTCCTTGGATTTATCCTGTATGGTACTCTCTGTGTTTGCTGGACTTGTTTGACTATTTCCTTTCCCATATTAGGGAAGCTTTCAACTATAATCTCTTCAAATATTTTCTCAGTCCCTTTTTTTTTCTCTTCTTCTTCTGGGACCCCTATAATTCGAATGTTGGTGCGTTTAATTTTGTCCCAGAGGTCTCTGAGACTGTTCTCAATTCTTTTCATTCTTTTTTCTTCATTCTGTTCTGCGGTAGTTATTTCCACTATTTTATCTTCCAGGTCACTTATCCGTTTTTCTGCCTCAATTATTCTGCTATTGATTCTTTCTAGAGAATTTTCAATTTCATTTACTGTGTTGTTCATCACTGTTTGTTTGCTTTTTAGTTCTTCTAGGTCCTTGTTAAACGTTTATTGTATTTTCTCCACTCTGTTTCCAAGATTTTGGATCATCTTTACTATCATTACTCTGAATTCTTTTTCAGGTAGGCTGCCTACTTCCTCTTCATTTGTTTGATCTGGTGGGTTTTTACCTTGCTCCTTCATCTGCTGCATATTTCTCTGTCTTCTCATTTTGCTTAACTTACTGTGTTTGGGGTCTCCTTTTCGCTGGCTGCAGGTTTGTAGTTCCTGTTGTTTTTGGCATCTGTCCCAAGTGGGTAAGGTTGGTTCAGTGGGTTGTGTAGGTTTCCTGGTGGAGGGGACTGGTGCCTGCGTTCTGGTGGATGAGGCTGGATCTTGTCTTTCTGGTGGGCAGGACCACATCCAGTGGTGTGTTTTGTGGCGTCTGTGACCTTATTATGATTTTAGGCAGCCTCTCTGCTAATGGGTGGGGTTGTGTTCCTGTCTTGCTAGTTGTTTGGCATAGGGTGTCCAGCACTGAAGCTTGCTGGTCGTTGACTGGAGCTGGGTCTTAGCATTGAGATCGAGATCTCTGGGAGAGCTTTCACCGTTTGATGTTACGTTGGGCCAGGGGGTCTCTCGTGGACCAGTGTCCTGAATCTGGGTCTCCCATCTCAGAGGCTCAGGCCTGACACCCAGCCAGAGCACCAAGACCCTGTCAGCCACTTGGCTCAGAAGAAAAGGAAGAAAAAATAAAAGAAAGATAGAAAGAAAAAAATTATTATAAAATATTATTAAAAATTTAAAAAATTAAAAAATAATAGAAAAAAGAAAGAACAACCAATCCAAAAAACAACTCCACCAATGAGAACAAGTCCTATGGACTATCCCCCCTGCAAAAAAAAAGGACATACAGAAACGTAGGACAAATGGTAAAGGCAAAGCTATACAGACAAAATCACACAAAGAAGCATCCACATGCACACTCACAAAAAGAGAAAAAGCAAAAATATATATATACCTATGTGTAAAAAAAAAGGAAGCAAGCAACCAAATCAATAAACAAATCTACCAAAGACAATAAGCTCTAAATACTAAACTAAAATGAACATAAAACCAGAAACAAATTGGATGCAGAAAGCAAACCCCATGTCTATAGTTGCTCCCAAAGTCCCCTGCCTTAATTTTGGAATGATTCGTTGTCTATTCAGGTATTCCAGAGGTGCAGGGTACATCAAGGTGACTGTAGAGATTTAATCCATTGCTCCTGAGGCTGCTGGGAGAGATTTCCCTTTCTCTTCTTTGTTCGCACAACTCCTGAGGTTCAGCTTTGGATTTGGTCCTGCCTCTGCTTGTAGGTCACCTGAGGGCGTCTGTTCCCCACCCAGACAGGATGGGGTTAAAGGAGCAGCTGATTAGGGGGCTCTGTGTCACTGTAGCCAGGGGCAGGGAGGGGCACGGAATGCGGGGCGATCCTGTGGTGGCAGAGGCCGGCGTGATGTTGCAACAGCCTGAGGCGTGCCATGTGTTCTCCCAGGGAAGTTGTCCCTGGATCACGGGACCCTGGCACTGTGGGGCTGCACAGACTCCCAGGAGGGGAGGTCTGGATAGTGATCTGTGCTTGCACACAGGCTTCTTGGTGGCTGCAGCAGCAGCCTTAGTGTTTCATGCCTGTCTCTGGTGTCTGCACTGATAGCCACGGCTCACACCCATCTCTGGAGCTCGTTTAGGTGGTGCTCTGAATCCCCTCTCCTCGTGCACCCCAAAACAATGGTCTCTTGACTCTTAGGCAGGTCCAGACTTTTTCCTGGACTCCCTCCTGGCTAGCTGTGCTGCACTAGCCCCCTTCAGTCTGTGTTCACGTACCAACCCCAGGCCTCTCCCTGGGATCCGACCGAAGCCCGAGCCTCAGTTCCCAGCACCCACTGGTCCCAGCAGGTGAGCAGACAAGCCTCTCGGTCTGGTGAGTGCTGGTTGGCACTGATCCTCTGTGCGGGAATCTCTCTGCTTTGCCCTGTGCACCCCTATTGCTGTGCTCTCCTCCGTGGCTCCAAAGCTTCCCCCACCCACACCCCTTCTCCCCCAGTGAAGGGGCTTAGTGTTGGAAACGTTTCCTCCTTCACAGCTCCCTCCCAGAGGGACAGGTCCCGTCCCTATTCTTTTGTCTCTGTTTTTCCTTTTTTTCTTTTGACCTACCCAGGTACGTGGGGAGTTTCTTGCCTTTTGGGAAGTCTGAGGTCTACTGCCAGCATTCAGTAGGTGTTCTGTAGGAGTTGTTCCACATGTAGATGTATCTCTGATGTATTTGTGGGGAGGAAGGTGGTCTCCACGTCTTACTCTTCCACCATCTTGAAGGTCCCTCTTCACTGTGTTCAATTTTATGTTCATACAACATTCAGTAAATATAGTTAGTAAATTTACTAGAGATTTTAAATACTTTTACTGAATAGGTTAAGGATATATCAATGAACAATACAGATTGATCTCTGAGTAAAAGAAATTTCTAAAATATGGAGAAGGATAATAAAAGGAGATAGTGATTAAATCATATATTACATTTAAAGGTACTCAATATTATATGTATATATTTAAAGACAGGATGATGAGAATATGGATTTGGGGGTGTGTGGTGTGAAATGTTTAATAAAGAGATCAAAGTAGACCTCATTGGGAAATTAATTTGAGCAAAGATTGAATGAGGAGATGAATTAGCTAGATCTCTTTAAAAGGCAGACTCTAGATTCCATGCAGATGGTTTATATGGTGAAATTATACCAGGGAAGAAGAACAGAATGAAGAGTGAAACATAAAAGCAGGGAAATCTGAGCCAAAGATACAGTGCCAAGATGGGTAATGCTGTGATCAACTATTAACTGTGTCCAATTCCATATGAAGAACCATGTAGATGTACCCTCAGAATTGTTCACTCAGGATATGGAAGAAGGGACTATTTATCCACTGGCTTCCACCAGGAACCCAGTTCAAGGGTTGACCCACAGAGTGTTAATTTCTTCATACTTCCAGGTTCACATATGCTTCAGAATAGCTGAGCAGTCTCTCTCAGGTGTTTCATTCAGTGGAGCAGAGAAACCCAGGGGCAGGATGTAGCTGAGTAAGGTGCTACTGGGCTATACCTGCACTCAATGGTTGCCACAGCAATGGCTAAAACAAATATGTGTATGAGATATGGTAAGACAGGCAAAAAAGATGTAGAATATAAGGAGTTACTCCTAGGGGAAAGTCACTCAAAGAATAGGGACTAGGCAGAGCAAACGCCCTAAGACATAAATATGCCTGACATTCAAAGATCAGCTAGGAGCCAATGTAACTAGAATGAAGTGAATAAATGAGCAATTTATAGAGATTGTAAAGGTGGGGCCAGATCACATTGGGACCCGTAGGCCTTTGTAGAACTTTGCAAATGTTCCCCATTTCTCTCACATTCAAAGAGATTGTTTTCAACAGAAGTGACATGTTTGACATATTTTTTGAAAGTTTGCTCTGGCTTCTATAATCAGATCAGCACATAGGAATAAGGGTAGATGCAGAGACAAGAGTCAGGATCTATTGCAGTAATCCAGGAAAGTCTCAGGACCAAAGTGACAGCGTATGTGATGAGAACTATTCAGATTTGGGATATATATATTTTTTATTTTTATTTTATTTTTATTTATTTATTTATTTATTTATGGCTGTGTTGGGTCTCCGTTTCTGTGCGAGGGCTTTCTCTAGTTGTGGCAAGCGGGGGCCACTCTTCATCGCGGTGCGCGGGCCTCTCATTATCACGGCCTCTCTTGTTGCGGAGCACAGGCTCCAGACGCGCAGGCTCAGTAATTGTGGCTCACGGGCCTAGTCGCTCCGCGGCACGTGGGATCTTCCCAGACCAGGGCTCAAACCCGTGTCCCATGCATTGGCAGGCAGACTCTCAACCACTGCGCCACCAGGGAAGCCCTTGGGATATATTTTGTTAAAGTGCCACTGTATTTTTTTTTGACAGATTAGATTTAGGTGTGAGAAAAGGGAGACAAAGGTGACACCAAGATTTTTGGCTTAAACAACTAAAAGGAAGGAATTGTTATGAACTCAGATGAAGGTGTGGAAAGGAAGATCAAGATTTCAGTTTTTGGCCTGTTGAGCTTGAGATGTCAATCAGTAATCCAAGTGAACATGTCAATACGTTTGGATATACGAGTTTGAAGGAGATTTTGGCTGCTGATATAAACTTTAGATCATTATCATTTAGATACTATTAATAGTTGTGAAACTGAGATCATCAAGACAGTGAGCGTTCATAAAGGGAAGAGAACCAAGAACTGAATCCCAATATTAAGAGCTGGAGTAAAGGAGGACTTGGGGTGAATGGAGGAAGAGTCAGCAAAAGAGACTGAGAATGGGCAACCCATCAGAAAATTTAAGATTATGTGCTATCTTGATAGGCTGTTGGATGTAGTATATTAAGGAGAAGGGAATTATTACCATGCTAAATGCTACCGGTAAGTCAAATAATTCCCAAACAGAGAATCAGCCTTATGTTTAGAAATGAGATAAATTGGATACCTTGGTAAGGAAAATTTGCTGGAATAGAAGGTGGTAAAACCTGATTTGACTGAGTTAGGTAAGAAAAATCAGAAGAATTGAAGTCATGAGTTAACATGACTCACTGTTTTGAGGAGGTATGCTGCAAAGACCAGTGGTAAAAGGAGCACTGGCTTCAGAGGAAAGTAGAATAAAGTTGTTGGTTGTGCACGCATGCATGCATAGGTGTGTGTGAAAATGGCGTGTTTTTAAACTGAAGAGAATTATCCAGTGGCAAGGGAAAACAAATATAGAAGGCAAACACTGCTTCTGAAACGTCCTTGAACATTGTCTTCTTTCTAGGTGTTCTACTTGTTTACTATGGATTTAGCTGTCAGATCCTAAAATTTCACATATAAATTTGCATATTTTACCTTCCCCCTAAGCTTCAAAGTAGTATATCCAACTGTCTACTTAATATCCCCACATAGCAGTCTTGCAGATATTGCAGCCTACCATGCTTGAGGCAGAAAACTTGACTTCTGCCCTCCATGTGCATTTCATATCTCAGTACATAATATCCCCTCCAACCAGTTTCTCAACCTAGAATCAAGTCAACCTTGGCTCTACACTTTACTTCCTACATCGTATTCATTCTATCAGAAGGTCCAGTTGGGTCAATCTCCACAGTAAATTTCAATATTGCCTATTCCATTTCAATCAAGACACCACCTCTCACTTACCCAGTAGTGGAATAAAATACCCTTAACAAGTATACAGAGGTGTTCTCTGTTTTTGTTCTCCAATATCTATATTTCCACAAAAACTCACCATATTGTGAAGTGAAGTGATCTGAAGTGAAAGGACTATGCTTTATTCACTGCAATATTCCCAACCCTTGCCATACACAGTAGGTGTTAGACATTTCACCAGATGAAGTATGAACAACCATACTACTGGAAAATGTCTTCTCACTTTTTCCTGATGAATCTTCTCATCTGATCCAGACTGAATCTGATTGGTTATCTTCTAATTTAAAATACATCCAGGGTGGAAGTTCTAAGACCCCACCACCACCAACACCCTTGGTTGCCTGCATCAGAATAAACTTCTCATTTGAAAGTATTTTCCCCAGGTCTTACTAATATTTGTCCATATTTTCCAGAAACAAGAACTTGGCTATATAAGAAACAATCTGTGACAACAGGACATTTTTTTGTTCTTCCTCAGTGCAAAGAAGAGTGAATGCCACATAACAGACCCTCTATAAATGACTGTTAATGATCCCACATACCTGTTGCAACTTTACCCTCTGTAAATATGCATTTTTCACAAATCCAAACATGTTTCACGTTATCTCTGAGTCTCTACATCCCACCGACTTGATCTTGACCTTCTGAACATAACTGACCACCCTGTGACCTGTCCATCCTTTTTCACACAAAGAAAAAGTTCTGTTCTATCCAGTTTCTTCCCCTAAACACAGGGTGTCCAACAGTGCATAAACATCATTTCTGTTGAAGCTTATCAAAAATACACCCCTCCCAGAATCAGAACCTCAGAATAGGAGAGAAAATGGAGACAGGCTTCTTCTTCTAATATCCAGGACCCAGGAATCTACTTGTAGTTAACGTTTTGTCCAGCCTTTACTCTGTTTCAAGAGCCAGAATGTCCACAACAGATTACAGAGCTTGTCTTCTATTTCATTGTTTTCCCCCAAAGTGCTTAAATGTGTCACCCTACGCAGAAAATAATCAGTTAATAATTGCATCTATTTTGTAGTCTAACCTATGTCTTAAGAGGATACCAGAATGATGAATTTTAAGAGACAGGAAGATAGTCTCTTACCTAACGTCCTTCAAGTATGTGACTTGTGGAAGAAAAACCTATAAGAAATGTAACTCTTACCTCTCTCTCTGCATCTTCCTAGTGCAGGCCTCATTTTCTCTCTCCTAACTTATGCAGAAGCTTCTTAATTGGGACAGGGATTCTGGTGGAGTATGGAGGAGGAATGAAAGGAGGTGAGAAGTGACAGGATCCAAGCTAATGTAATCAGCTAAAACTTCTTTGAGGTGAACCATAGTGTTTGGCATAGAAAGGAGGCAGCCATTCTCTGTAGCGGAGGGAGTGTCTGGAGTTTGTAGACAAAGCATTTAGGTTAGACTGTCAAGACTTATGTCCACTCAGTTGAAGAGCCAAATTAGAGGCAATAAAGGAATAGGGATTGGGCAGGAAGCTGATGCCTAAGACCAGCACTGGGTGTGGGAGATAACTGAGCATGCCCCCATCCTTTCCCACTTACCACACCTGTGTCACCTCTTTCCTGTTTCGCCTAGTTCTAGCTCTGCCAACAGCCCTTAGTCTGAAGTAGCATTCTTGGCCCTGTCCATTACCTCCATGCAAATTCAGTACAGCCTTCCTCTTCCAGTGAGAAAAGTATGGGAAACAGGGAGTTAGGAAGGGAACAGCTGGCTTTATCCTCACAAACCTCTGATTTTCTCCCAAAAGGATACGGAAACAGAAACTGCTGCACTTGAATAGGGTCCTTAGGGGCTCATGGAAGGCTCTGGCCTCTTCTCTATGGGTTGGCACAAGGGGACTCCACTGACCCAGGGCTCCCACCCCTAGGGTTTCCTGCAGCCCATGTCCTCTTCCCCTTCATGGTGTTAAGTCATGTCTCCAAGGGGTCATACTTAAATCTCCAGAGACTGTCAGCACCTCAGGTAAAGCCTGCTTGTACCTTGGTCTTTGATGTGCTTAACTTTACCTCTACACCCTCCTCGCAGAGTCTCCTAGAACAGAGAGCCACATTGGAGTATATAAACTACAACCAACTCCTGTCTGTGATTGGGAAGGGCAGAACCAAGCCTAACCAAGTCAACGTATCTGGTAGGTTTTGTTTTCATACAAGTTACGTATTGGTCTGAGCTAGGCATTCATTTCCAGCTTGTAACTTTAGAATGGCACTTCCTCAATTGTGCTCTATTTCTTATATCTAAAATGGAGATAATATTCCCAATTTTTCCTAATTACAGGGAGAAGGGAGGATCTAAATATATAATTGAGAAGCTGTTATTAATATAATTGCATATTATCAATAATTACCAATCATCAATCAATAATAAAGGGTAACATCTTACCTACAACTGACCTCAACGTCTGCTACTTTTCAAAGGCCTGAGAAGGAAACTGGTTTATACCAGGGTCTGACATGGACTTTGTCTGGCATAATTTCCCATAACGCTTTTATTTGAAAGATGTTCTTTCCATTATTTTGTTTTACATTATTGTGGTAAGAACACTTAAAATTTGTTAAGAGGATAGAGCTCATGTTAAGTGTACAATAAATTATTGTTGACTATAGGTACAATTTTGTATAGCAGTTTATCCTAACTGAAATTTTATGCCTGTTGATTAATAACTCCCTATTTCCCGCTCCCCCAATTCCTGGTAACCACTATTCCAGTCCTTGATTTTATGGATTTAACTATTTTAGATACTTCATATTAGTGGAACCCTGCAGTATTTGTCTTTCTGAGTCTGGTTTATTTCATGTAATATAATATACTCAAGGTCCATCCATGTTTTGCATATTGCAGAATTTCTTATAAGGCTGAATAGTATTTTACTGAATATATACACCATATATTTTTTATCATTCATCTGTCAATGAACTTGTCAATCTGACTGGTGTGAAGTGATATCTCATTGTGGTTTTGATTTGCATTTCTCTGATAATTAGTGACAATGAGCATTTTTTTCAAATACTTTTTGGTCATTTGAAAGTCTTCTTTGTGGAAATGTCTATTCAAGAGCTGAGCCCATTTTAAAATGGGATTATTAGTTTTTATATTATTGAGCTGTATCAATTCCTTATCTTTTGGTGATTAACCCCCTATCAAATACATGTCTTGCATGTATTTTTCTCACATTCCATAGATTGCCTCTTCACTCCGTGGATTTTTACCTTTGCTGTGCAGAAGCTTTGTTTGTTTGATATAGTTCCATTTGTATTTTTGCTTTTGTTTCCTATACTTTCGGTGTCATGAAGTGTCCCCTATGTTATCTTCTAGGAGTTTTACAATTTCAGGTCTTATGTTTTAGTTTTTAATTCATTTTGAGTTAATTTTTATACATAGTATAAGATAAAAACACAATTTTCTTCTTTTACATATGGATATACAGTTTTCCCTACACCATTTGTTGAAGACACTATCCTTTCCTTATTGGCCATATATAGGTGGATTTATTTCTGTGTTCTCTATTTTGTTCAATTTACCTTGGTATCTGTATTTATGCCAATACCATACCATTTTGATTATTATAGCTTTGAAGTAAGGAAGTGTGGTGTCTCATCCTTTGTTCTTCTTTCTCAGGATCAGTTCAACTATTCATGGTCTTCTATAGTTCCATGCAAATTATAGAAATCATTTTCTTATTCTGTAAAATAAGTCTTTGAGATTTTTATAGGGGTTTATTGAATCTGAAAGGTCACTTTGTGTGGTATGGACATTCTAATGATATTAAGCCTTCCAATCCATGAACACAAAATTGACACAAATAAGTGGAAAGACATCCCAATTTCTTCATCAATGTCCTATAGTTTTCAAAGTACAGGTCTTTCACCTCCTTGGTTAAATTTATTCATAAGTGTTTTATTCTTTTTAATGCAATTGTCAATGGGATTGTTTTCTTAATTTCTCTCTTTTAAAAATTGAAGTATAGTTATATATTTTTTCAGATTCTTTCTCCATTATAGTTTATTACAAGATATTGAATATAGTTCCCTGTGCTATACAGTAGGTCATTGTTTATTTTATACATAGTAGGTTGTATCTGCTACTCCTAAACTCCTAATTTATCCCTTCCCTGCCTCTTGTCCCTTTGGTACCCATAAGTTTGTTTTCTATGTCTGTGAGTCTGTTTCTGTTTTGTAAATAAGTTCATTTGTATCATTTTTTTAAGATTCCACGTATGAGTGATATCATATGATATTTGTCTTTGTCTGACTGACTTCACTTAGCATGATAATCTCTAGGTTTATCCATGTTGCTGCAAATGGCATTATTTCATTCTCTTTTGTGGCTGAGTAATACTGCATTGTTTATATATATGCCACATCTTCTTTATTTATTCATCTGCCAGTGGACACCTATGTTGCTTCCATGTCTTGCCTATTGTAAATAGTGCTGCAGTGAACAGTGGGGTGCATGTATCTTTTCGAATTATGGTTTTCTCCAGATACACACCCAGGAGTGGGATTGCTGGATTATATGGTAATTCTATATTTAGTTTTTAAAGGAACCTTCATACTGTTCTCCATAGTGGCTGCACCAATTTACATTCTAGCCAACAGTATAGGAGGGTTCCCTTTTCTCCACACCCTCTCCAGCATTTATTATTTGTAAATTTTTTGATGATAGCCATTCTGACTGGTGTGAGTTGATACCTCATTGTAGTTTTGATTTGCATTTCTCTAATAATTAGTGTAGTTGAGCATCTTTTCATATGCCTACTGGCCATGGGTATGTCTTTGGAGAAATGTCTATTTATATCTTCTGCCCATTTTTTGATTGGATTGTTTTTATGTTGTTGAGTTGTGTGAGCTGTTTGTATATTGTGGAAATTAATCCCTTATCGGTTGCATCATTTGCAAATATTTTCTCCAAGGCAGTACGTTGTCTTTTTGTTTTGTTTACAGTTTCCTTTGCTGTGGAAAAGCTTATAAATTTGATTAGGTCCCATTTGTTTATTTTTCTTGTATTTCTATTGCCTTGGGAGACTGATCTAAGAAAACACTGGTACAGTAAGTCCCCTACATATGAACGAGTTGCATCCTGAGAGCACATTCATAAGTCCAATTTGTTTGTAAGTTGTAAGTCCAACAAAGTTAGCCTAGGTACCCAACTAACACAACTGGCTATATAGTACTTTACTGTAATAGGTTTATAATACTTTCCACATAAATAATACATAAAGTACAGTAGTACCAGCTGTATTACCACTGCTTTTATGCTTGCTTCTGGACATCCTGGGCTTTAAATAAAGGTACTGTACTACTGTACTCTGTACAGTACTGCAAAGTACACAAAAACACAACTACTTGTACAGGATGCATGCACATGACAATGTACGCCAGACAAGTGAACTAACTTATGTGATTGGACATGTGAATGCATGTTCACTTCTTTGAAAGTTTGGCACTTGAAGGTTTGTATGTAGGGGACTTACCGTACAATGTATGTCAGAGAATGTTTTGCCTATGTTCTCTTCTAGGAGTTTTATGATGTCATGTCTTATATTTAAGTCTTTAAGCCATTTTGAGTTTATTTTTGTGTATGGTGTGAATTAGTATGCTAAGTTCATTGATCTGTATGCGGCTGTCCAGGTTTCCCAGCACTATTTGCTGAAGAGACTGTCTGTTCTCCACTGTATATTGTTGCCTCCTTTGTTGAAGATTAATTGACTGTAGGTGTGTGGGTTTATTTCTGGGCTCTCTATTCTGTTTTATTGATCCATATGCCTGTTTTTGTGCTGATACCACACTGTTTTGATTACTGTTGCTTTGTAGTATTGTCTGAAGCCTGGGAGTGCTATGCCTCAGCTTTGTTGTTTTTCCTCGGGATTGCTTTGGCAATTCTGGGTCTTTTGTGGTTCCATATAAATCTTTTCACAAAACTAGAATAAATAATGATAAGTGTCATGGGTAATTTGATAGGGATCACATTGAATCTGTGGATTGCTTTGGGTAGTATGCCCATTTTAACAATGTTAATTCTTCTAATCCAAGAGCATGGGATATCTTTCCATTTCTTTTTAATTCTTCAGTGTTTTATGGTTCTCAGCATATGTCTTTCACCTCCTTGGTCAGGTTTATTTCTATGTATTTTATTTTATTTTTTGGATGCAATTTTAAAACGTATTGTTTTTCACTTTCTTTTTCTGATATTTCATTGTTAGCGTAAAGAAATGCAACAGATTTCTGTATGTTAATCTTGTATCTTGCTACCTTGCTGACCATATATGGTACCATGTCATCTGCATATAGTGACAATGTTACCTCTTCCCTTCCAATTTGGATACCTTTTATTCCTTTTTCTTTACTGATTTCTGTGGCTTGGACCAATACTATGTTGAAAAGAAGTGGTGAGAGTGAGCATGCATATCTTATTTCAGATTTTAGTGGGAAGGCTTTCAGCATTTCACTGAGTATTATGTTGGCTGTGGGTTTGTCATAAATAGCTTTTATTATACTGAGATATGTTCCCTCTATGCCCACTTTGGTAAGTGTTCTTATCATGAATGGATGTTGAATTTTATCAAATGCTTTTTATGCATCTATTGAGATGATCAGGTGGTTTTTATCTTTTGTTGATGTGATGTACCACACTGAGTGATTGGCATATGTTTTTATTTTTTTAATTTAATATTTATTTTATATTGCAGTATAGTTAATTTAAAACTGTGTTAGTTTCAGGTGTACACAGGAGTGATTCAGTTGTACTTATACATATATTCATTCTTTTTAAAATTATTTTTCCCATATAGATTATTACAGAATATTGAGTAGAGTTCCCTGTGCTATACAGTGAGTCCTCATTGATTATGTATTTTATATATAGTAGTGTGTATATGTTAATCCTAAACTCCTAATTTATCCCTCCCCCCCCCAACTTTTCCTTTTGGTAACCATAAGTTTGTTTTCTAAATCTGTGAGTCTGTTTTTGTTTTGTAAATAAGTTCATTTGTATAATTTTTTTCGATTCCACATATAAGTGATATCATATGATATTTGCTTCCTTTGTCATAAATTGACCATAAGTGCATGGGTTTATTTCTGGCCTTTCTATCCTTTTCCACTGATCTATATTTCTGTTTTTGTGCAGGTACCATAGTGTTTTGATGACTGTAGTTTTGTAGTATAGTCTGGTCAGGGAGCCTGATTCCTGCAGCTCCATTCTTCTTTCTCAAGATAGTTTTGGCTATTCAGGGTCTTCTGTGTTTCCATACAAATTTTAAAATCAATTTGTTCCAGTTCTGTGAAAAAAAATGCCGTTGGTAATTTGTTAGGGATTGCATTTAATCTGTAGATTACCTTGGGTACTATGGTCATTTTGACAATATTGATTCTTCCAATACAAGAACATGGTATAACTTTCCCTCTGTTTGTGTCATCTTCTATTTCTTTCATCAGCATCTTATAGTTTTCAGAGTACAGGTCTTTTTCCTCCTTAGGTAGGTTTAATCCTAGATATTTTATTCTTTTTGATGCAATGCTAAATCAGATTGTTTCTTTAATTTATCTTTCTGGTGTTTCATTGTTAGTGTATAGAAATGCAAGTGATTTCTGTGTATTAATTTTTTATACTGCAACTTTACCAAATTCATTGATGAGCTCTAGTAGTTTTCTGGTAGCATCTTTAGGATTTTTCTATGTATAGTATCATGTCATCTGCAAACAGTGACAGTTTTACTTCTTCTTTTCCAATTTGTATTCCTTTAATTTCTTTTTCTTCTTTGATTGCCATGGCTGGGACTTCCAAAACTATGTTGAATGAAAGTGGTGAGAGTGGACATCCTTGTCTTGTTCCTGAACTTAGAGTAAATTCTTTCAGTTTTTCACCATTGAGTATGATGTTAGCTGTAGGTTTGTCATATATGGCCTTTATTATGTTGAGGTAGGTTCCATCTATGCCCAATTTCTGGAGAGTTTATTATTATTATAAATGGGTGTTCAATTTTGTCAAATGCTTTTTCTGCATCTCATGAGATGATCATATGGTTTTTATTCTTCAGTTTGTTAATGTGGTATATCACGCTGATTGATTTGTGGATTTGGAGAATGCTTACATCCCTGGGATAAATCCCACTTGATCATGGTGTATGATCCCTTTAATGTATTGTTGGATTCTGTTTGCTCGTATTTTGTTGAGGATTTTAGCATCTATGTTAATTAGTGATACTGGCCTGTAATTTTCTTTTTTTGTGGTATCATTGTCTGGTTTTGGTATCAGGGTGATGATGGCTTTGTAGAATGAGTTTGGGAGTGTTCCTTCCTCTGCAATTTTTTGAAATACCTTTAGAAGGATAGGTGTTAGCTCTTCTCTAAATGTTTGATAGAATTTGCCTGTGAAGCCATCTGGTATTGGACTTTCGTTTGCTGGGAGTTTTTAAATCAGTTTCAATTTCAGTACTGTGCCTGGTCTGTTCATATTTTATATTTAATTCCTGGTTCACTCTTGGAAGGTTGTACATTTCTCAGAATTTGTCCATTTCTTCCAGGTTGTCCATTTTATTGGTATACAGTTGCATATAGTAGTCTCTTATGATCCTTTGGATTTCTGTGCTGTCTGTTGTAACTTCTTTTTTGTTTTTAATCTTATTGATTTTAACCCTCTCCTTTTTTTTCTTCATGAGTCTGGCTAAAGGTTTATCAATGCTGTTTATCTTTTCAAAGAACCTGGTTTTAGCGTCATTGATCTTTTCTATTGTTTTCTTCGTCTCTATTTCTGCTCCGATTTTTATGATTTCTTTCCTTCTACTCACTTTGGGTTTTCTTTGTTCTTCTTTCTCTAGTTGCTTTAGGTGTAAGGTTAGGTTGTTTGAGATTTTTCTTGTTTCCTGAGGTAAAATTGTATTGCTATAAAATTCTGTCTTAGAACTGCTTTTGCTGCATCCTATAGGTTTTGGATTGTTGTGTTTTTGTTTTCCTTTCTCTGAAAGTATTTTCTGATTTCCTCATTGATTTCTTCAGTGATACATTGGTTGTTTAGCAACACTGTTTAACCTCCAAGTAGTTGCGGTTTTTTGCAGTTTTTTCTTGTAGTTGATTTCTAATCTCATAGTGTTGTTGTCAGAAAAGATGCTTGATATGATTTCAATTTTCTTAAATTTACTGAGGCTCACTTTGTGGCCCAACCTGTGATCTATCCAGGAGAATGTTCCATGTACACTTGAGAAGATTGTGTATTCTGCTGCTTTCAGATGGAATGCCCTATAAATATCAAGTAAGTCCATCTGGTCTAATGTGTCATTTAAGGCCTCTGTTTCCTTATTGATTTTTCTGTCTTGATGATCTGTCCATCGATGAAAGTGGTGTGTTAAAGTCCCCACTATTATTGTGTTACTGTCAATTTCTCCTTTATGGCTGTTAGTATTTGCCTTATATATTGAGGTGCTTCTATGTTAGGTGCATATATATTTATAGTTGTTATGTCTTCTTCTTGGATTTATCCCATGATCATTATGCAGAGTCCTTCTTTGTCTCTTGTAACATTCTTTTTTTTTATACTAATATAATGATGCCATAGCATCCACTGACAGCACAATCATTGTTTCATTCTGAGCATTTTGAGAAAGAATCCCTATTTTTCAGGCTTGTACCTCAGCCACATATCTTTAATTGACTGAAGTGTGGAGTAAAACTTACAAGATAGATGTGAAACAGTTTACTGTTTTGTTGTGTCAGGCATGAATACTTTTTTTATTTTATTATTATTTTTATAAACCACTTTATTGAGATAATATATCACACAATTCTCCCATTTAAAGTACACAATTCAATGGTTTTTAGTATATTCACAGACTTGTGCAACCAACACCAGAACCAATTTTAGAACATTTTCATCAACACAAGAGATAATCCCACCCCCCCATAAGCAGTCATTCCTCTATTATTAAAGTCCCCCTCTATTATTGTGTTACTGTCGATTTCCTCTTTTACAGCTGTTAGCAGTTGCCTTATGTATTGAGGTGCTCTTATGTTGGGTGCATATATAATTGTTATATCTTCTTCTTGGATTGATCCCTTGATCATTATGTAGTGTCCTTCCTTGTCTCTTGTAACATTCTTTATTTTAAAGTTTATTTTGTCTGAGATGAGAATTGCTACTCCAGCTTTCTTTTGATTTCCATTTGCATGGAATATCTTTTCCATTCCCTCACTTTCAGTCTGTATGTGTCCCTAGATCTGAAGTGGGTCTCCTGTAGACAGTATATATATGGGTCTTGTTTTGTATCCATTCAGCCAGCCTATGTCTTTTGGTTGGAGAATTTAATCTGTTTACATTTAAGGTAATTAGCAATATGTATGTTGCCATTTTAATTGTTTTGGGTAGGTCTTTGGGTTTTAATTGTTTTTGTAGGTCTTCTTCTTCTCTTCCTCTTTTGTTCTCTTGTGATTTGATACCTAACTTTAGTGTTGTGTTTGGCTTGCTTTCTCTTTTGTGTGTGTTTCTATTGTAGATTTTAAGTTTGTGGTTACCATGAGGCTTTGATATAGCAGTCTGTATATAAACAAGATTGTTTTAACTTGCTGGTCTTTTAATTTCAAATGCATTTCCAATATCATGCATTTGTACTCTCCTCACAATTGCTGGTTTTGATATCATATTTGTGTGTGGATTGTTTCATACCTTTCCTGTATTTTGCCTTTACTGGTGAACTTTTCCACTCTTAATTTCCTTGTTTCTAGTTGTGGCCATTTCTTTTCTGCCTGGAGAAGTTCCTTTAGTATTTTTGTAAAGCTGGTATGGTGGTGCTGAATCCTCTGCTTGTCTGTAAAGCTTATGATTTCTCCATCGAGTTTGAACAAGAGCTATGCTGGGTAGAGTATTCTTGGTTGTAGGTTTTTCCCTTTCATCATTTTAAATATATCTTGACACTCCCTTATGGCCTGCAGAGTTTCTGCTGAAAAATCAGATGATAAGCTTATGGGGATTCCTTTGTATGTTATTTGTTGCTTTTCCCTTTTTGCTTTCAATATTTTCTTTGTCTTTAATTTTTGTCAATTTGATTAATATGTGTGTTGGCTTCTTCCTCCTTGGGTTTATCCTGTATGGGACTCTCTGTGCTTCCTGGACTTGAGTTAATGTTTCCCATGTTAGGGAAGTTTTCAGCTATTATCTATCTCTTCAAATATTTTCTCAGGCCCTCTCTCTTTTCTCCTTCTGGGATCCTTATAATGAGAATGTTGGTGCATTTAATGTTGTTCCAGAGGTCTCTGAGACTGTCCTCCTTCCTTTTTATTCTTTTTTCCTTATTCCATTCTGTGGCAGTGATTTCCACCACTCTATCTTCCAGCTCACTTATTCATTCTTCTGCCTCAGTTATTGACCTGCCCCCATTTCTTTTTAAAAGTTTGTTATTAGTGTATAGAAATGCAACAGATTTTTTAAAATTATAGTTGATTTATACTGTTAGTTTCAGGTGTACAGCATAGTGATTCAGTAGTTTTGCAGATAATACTCCATTATAGGTTATTACAAGACAATGGCTATAATTCCCTGTGCTATACAATATATCCTTGTTGCTTTTATATTTTATAAATAGTAGTTTGTATCTCATACCCAAATTTGTCCCTCCACCTTCCCTTTCCCCTTTGGTTACCACAAATTTGTGTTCTATATCTATGGGTCTGTTTGTTTTGCATATATATTCATTTGTATTAATTTTAGGTTCCATATATAAGTGATATTATACAGTATTTATCATTCTCAGCCTGACTTATTTCACTGAGCATAATATTCTCTACATTCTCCATCCACATTGCTACAAATGGCAGTATTTTATTTATGGCTGAGTAATACTCATATATATACACAACATATATATATAGTACATACCAGTGCATCCAGAACCTCCCATGTTGCCCCTTTAGCAGGACATAGAATTCTTGGCTTTTAAATTCAAAAGCTTTGAGCCAAAAAGATGACAAAAAACGTATAAGGGTATCTGACCTAGCAGAACAGATTTCTGTTCCTGGTTTCAGATTAGGTTAGGCACAAAGACAATCTGTGCCTGGTGGGAGGAAGAACACTAGTTGGGACCATACCTTCTCCTTCTTAAGCTGAGGCTCCCAAGACTCCAAGTGGTGTGAAAGCGGATCGTAAGCACTCCTGGGGCAGAGATGAAATAAATAAGTTGGCTGACAGAGAGAATAAAAGTGGTCACTTTGGCCAGTTTGCAGAGGGTGCTGCAGCTGGGACAAAGGGATGAGCATGAGAAAGATAGAGTGGACAGTCTCTGCCAGGGTCCTGTGGGGACGTGACTGCAATCTCAGTGGATCAACTGTACCAGAGATTCTGGTAGGAGGAGGTCATGTACCACAAGCCACAGTGTGAAAAAATACCATAATTATAGCACAAGATGTATATGGGTTTGAGGCCAGCCAAGAAAAGGAAGCAGGAGATAGTTGTCTCCCATATGACTGCCATGGTGGCAGTCTTGTAAGAACCCACCCACCCCCTACAGCAGTTTTAAATCTAACACAAGGAAGAGGGTAATGTAAAAACTCCTGGGGGAGTTTTTAAAACTGTATCAGCCTAAATTAAAGATTTCTTAATCAATTCCAATTTATAAAGTTGATTGGATTTGGTTGGAAATGCTATCTTGTATAACGTAATTTTTACTCTAAGCCCCATTGTGGATGGATGATGCAGGGGAAAAAAAAAGAAGGAAATGACATTTTGCACAACTGAGTTTGTGAGTGTAAATTTTTTACTTGTTATACAAGGAAATATTTAGAGGTATTTAGCCTTTTACCTTCACAAGACTAATTAGGTGGGTGTGTCAATAGTTAAAAGCCTCAGGTGTACATGAGTGGGTACCAGGCAGCCAAAGAGAACAGAGGAAAGCTGAGTGTGTTTATATAACTAATTTTCTGTAGAGAAGCAAAGAACAGAGAGTGTTTTCTAGAGCTGAGGCTAGTACACTTATGAGTGAGGCACAAGTGCAGACATTCTTTGGCTTTTCAAGGAACTTGTTCCAGTTACTCTTCCTAACTTATTACCCTTCCCATGGGCCTTTCAGTGCATGATAAAATACTGTTTTTAAAAGACAAGTTGTGTTTCATGTGCCAGGGATTATGCAGACATTTGATTCATTATCTCATTATATCCTTATAATTAACCCATGAGGAGCTACTATTGTTACTTCCATTTTTAAGAGGAGGAGACTGGAGGAAACTTACACAAACCTCTTAGATAGCCTCATCCACCAGAGGGCAGACAGCAGAAGCAAGAAGAACTACAATCCTGCAGCCTGTGGAACAAAAACCACATTCACAGAAAGATGATAGACAAGATGAAAAGGCAGAGGGCTATGTACCAGATGAAGGAACAAGATAAAACCCCAGAAAAACAACTAAATGAAGTGGAGATAGGCAACCTTCCAGAAAAAGAATTCAGAATAATGATAGTGAAGATGATCCAGGACCTTGGAAAAACAATGGAGGCAAAGATCAAGAACATGCAAGAAATGTTTAACAAAGACCTAGAAGAATTAAAGAACAAACAAAAACAGAGATGAACAATACAATAACTGAAATGAAAACTACACTAGAAGGAATCAATAGCAGAATAACTGAGGCAGAAGAACGGATAAGTGACCTGGAAGACAGAATGGTGGAATTCACTGCTGTGGAACAGAATAAAGAAAAAAGAATGAAAAGAAATGAAGACAGCCTAAGAGACCTCTGGGACAACATTAAATGCAACAACATTCACATTATAGGGGTCCAAGAAGGAGAAGAGAGAGAGAAAGGACCATAGAAAATATTTGAAGAGATTATAGTCGAAAACTTCCCTAACATGGGAAAGGAAATAGCCACCCAAGTCCAGGAAGCACAGCAAATCCCATACAGGATGAACCCAAGGAGAAACACATCGAGACACACAGCAATCAAATTGGCAAAAATTAAAGACAAAGAAAAATTATTGAAAGCAGCAAGGGAAAAATGAAAAATAACATACAAGGGAACTCCCATAAGGTTAACAGCTGACTTCTCAGCAGAAATTCTACAATCCAGAAGGGAGTGGTATGATATACTTAAAGTGATGAAAGAGAAGAACCTACAACCAAGATTACTCTACCTGGCAAGGATCTCATTCAGATTCGATGGAGAAATCAAAAGCTTTACAGACAAGCAAAAGCTAAGAGAATTCAGCACCACCAAATCAGCTCTACAACAAATGCTAAAGGAACTTCTCTAAGTGGGAAACACAAGAGAAGAAAAGGACCTACAAAAACAAACCCAAAACAATTAAGAAAATGGTCACTGGAACATACATAATGATAATTACCTTAAATGTGAATGGATTAAATGCTCCAACCAAAAGACACAGGCTTGCTGAATGGATACAAAAATGAGACCCATATATATGCTGTCTACAAGAGACCCACTTCACACCTAGGGACACATACAGACTGAAAGTGAGGGGATGGAAAAGATATTCCATGCAAATGGAAATCAAAAGAAAGCTGGAGTAGCTATACTCATATCAGATAAAATAGACTTTAAAATAAAGAATGTTACAAGAGACAAGGAAGGACACTACATAATGCTCAAGGGATCAATCCAAGAAGAAGATATAACAATTATAAATATATATGCACCCAACATAGGAGCACCTCAATACATAAGGCAACTGCTAACAGCTATAAAAGAGGAAATCGACAGTAACACAATAATAGTGGGAGACTTTAACACCTCACTTACACCAATGGACAGATCATCCAAAATGAAAATAAATAAGGAAACAGAAGCTTTAAGTGACACAATAGACCAGATAGACTTAATTGATATTTATAGGACATTCCATCCCAAAACAGCAGATTACACTTTCTTCTCAAGTGCACATGGAACATTCTCCAGGATAGATCACATCTTGGGTCACAAATCAAGCCTCAGTAAATTTAAGAAAATTGAAATCATATCAAGCATCTTTTCTGACCACGTTATGAGATTAGAAATGAATTACAGGGAAAGAAACATAAAAAACACAGACACATGGAGGCTAAACAATATGTTACTAAATAACCAAGAGATCACTGAAGAAATCAAAGAGGAAATCAAAAAATACCTAGAGCCAAATGACAATGAAAACACAACGATCCAAAACCTATAGGATGCAGCAAAAGCAGTTCTAAGAGGGAAGTTTACAGCTATACAAGCCTACCTCAAGAAACAAGAAAAATCTAAAATCAACAATCTAACCTTACACCTAAAGGAACTAGAGAAAGAAGAACAAACAAAACCCAAAGTTAGCAGAAGGAAAGAAATCATAAAGATAGAGCAGAAGTAAATGAAATAGAAACAAAGAAAACAATAGCAAAGATCAATAAAACTAAAAGCTGGTTCTTTGAGAAGATAAACAAAATTGAGAAACCATTAGCCAGACTCATCAAGAAAAAGAGGGAGAGGACTCAAATCAGTAAAATTAGAAATGAAAAGAGGAGAAGTTAAACAGACACCGCAGAAATACAAAGCATCCTGAGAGACTACTACAAGCAACTCTATGACAATAAAATGGACAACCTGAAGAAATGGACAAATTCTTAGAAGGTATAACCTCCAAGACTGAATCAGGAAGAAATAGAAAATATGAAACGACCAATCACAAGTAATGGAAATGGAAACTGTGATTAAAAATCTTCCAACAAACAAAAGTCCAGGACCAGATGGCTTCACAGGTGAATTCTATCAAACATTTAGAGAAGAGCTAACACCCCACCCTTCTCAAACTCTTCCAAAAAATTGCAGAGGAAGGAACATTCCCAAACTCGTTCTATGAGGCCACCCATCACCCTGATATCCAATCCAGACAAAGACACTATAAAAAAAGAAAATTACAGACCAATATCACTGATGAACATAGATGCAAAAATCCTTCAACAAAATACTAGCAACAGAATCAAGAACGCATTAAAAGGGTCATACACCATGATCAAGTGGGATTATCCCACGGATGCAGGATTCTTCAATATATGGAATCAATCAATGTGATACACCCCATATTAAGAAAGTGCAGAATAAAAACCATAAAAGAAAATTAAGAGGAGGAGACTGAAGCTTAGATTGTGCAACACGTCCAAAGTCTGAAAATTACTGGTTCAGATCCATCTCTGCCCTTTATGGTAAGTCCAGAGCCAAGTTAACTACCTGTGCCACATGATCCTTTAATAACTATAATGATTTCTCCTCCCTTAACTGTTCCCTAGTCTTCATTTTTTCCATGAAGACTTGCAGACTCAAAGGCGATGATGAGGACTTCCCTAGTGGTGTAGTGGTTAAAATCTGCCTACCAGTGCAGAGGACACTGGTTCGAGCCCTGGCCCAGGAAATCCCACATGCCTCAGAGCAACTAAGTAGCCCACGTGCCACAACTACTGAGCCTGTGCTCTAGAGCCTGTGAGCCACAACTACTGAGCCCACGTGCCTAGAGCTCGTGCTCTGCAAAAGAGAAGGACCACTGCAATGAGAAGGTCGTGCACCGCAATGAGAGTAGCCTCCACCTCGTCGCAACTAGAGAAAGCCCATGCACAGCAACAAAGACCCAATGCAGCCAAAAAGAAATTTATTAAAAAAAAAAAAAAAAGGTGATGATGATAGTGTCCTTTACTTCCACCCTGAGTATGGGTAACAGAAAAGAAAAAGGTATCTGTGTGAAGGAGAAACAAGGTGTTGGCTTTGAATAAGATGGATATTCAGTTATTGGACCTATTTGTCACATCCTCATATTGTATTCACCAGGGTATCTTCCCTCTTATCCTGTTCACCATGAAAGGGCTCAGCCATGACTATAGTTCACAAGGGGATTAAATGCTCTACTATATGATCTATAATTTAGCTCATATCCTGAGTCTGATAGGCCTGGGTGTTGTCATGTTTGGTTGTCCCTGGATGGAGCAGGAGCACACATACAGGTAATATTTTTCTTCTTTTTCCTCATACAGTATTGAATGACTGACTGGAGATAAAGAAACTGGAGATTATTGGTATTTGTTCTTGATCTACAGAAGAACTAACAGGTCATCTATAGAGGAACCCCTTACTGTGGCATTTCGGGGGATATTCAGCTAGAAAGTTCTTAGTACTAATCCTCTTGAATTCAATTAAGTCCAGATTAAGAGCCATGGATCTCCATACACACACTCTGCTTTACATAGTATAAATGGACTTTCAGCTAATGTCAAAGAGTTATCCCATGACAAAGGTTCTTTGTCATTTCCCTCACAGCACTGGTGCCACTGATAGACATGAACATCATTTTTCTTCATTTTCTCCAAAGCACAAGTTATGGTCAGGAGATAACTCTGTAAAATAAGAGTTATCTAATCTAACTCTGGTGATTTTATGGTGTCTTTTCATCAACTCCTAATAAAATCTAGCAGATACATTACATTTGGCATTTAAATTATGTTCATAGAACACAATGTTTCCCCAATAAATGACTTAGGTTTGGTACTGAACTCCAGGACCCTTGATAAGGAGATGGGGAAATAAGTACCCTTCACCCCAAAACAATGGGAAAAAATTAATAAATGTTACCCATCCAACCTTAGGCTTAGGCATAGTATTCTGAGGAAATAGAAATTTAGACCTGGCTTAGGGGCGTTAAGCCAAACTTTAGAAAAAAGTTTCTGATATTCTAAGTCCTTCATTTTTTTTGTTGATGATATATGAGGTTTAAATTTTAGCTCTGGTTTAATCATTGGCTTCTTTAGATTATACGTTCAAATGCGAAGTTGATTCCTTTTAAGCCTAAGGTAAGTCACCTTAGCTTTTAAATTTTTGTAATGGTTTGTAAATTGAGGAGGCTAAATGGGCATTTTCAATTTAAGGTCTGAAACATTTTACAACTAAAATGGACATACTGTAATTGAGTGTGATTGCTTCATTCCGTTTTTTTCATGCATTATCACGAAATTTCTATAGGTTTCTAGCCTGAAGTAGTCATCTCATTATGGAACTTCTATGATCAATAAATAACAAAAGTTCATACATTTATTTTGATAATTTGTCCCTAAGAATTCTCCAAAGAGATCTAAAGTTATATAAAGTTTGCATCTACCACTGGGAATATATTTATTCTCATCACCGTTACTCAGTTCTCTACCCAACCTCTTTCATGTCAATAACCCCACTCTTACCTTCTTGCTTCTGTCATTTTACTTCAGTTTGGCTGCTGTCCTTCATGTAGGCCATTTCAGGGTCTCCAAAATGGAATCTCCTAATGTCCTTCTGTCTCCTCCTCCCCACTCATAGTTAATTTTATTATGAGGAGATGTGGGATACTGCATTT